>NC_136429.1:327694064-328294064 GCF_052849685.1 Lactuca virosa
GTATGTTGTGAAAATTGGATGAAGGTGATGGTATATATAATATTGGTGCATGCATGGAAAGTTGACAAAGGACCAAGAACAAAGGCTACAGTAACAAAGAAGAAGTAGATTATTATTAGAACAGGTCGGTGAATAAATTAGAAAAAATGATATTATGGCTTGAAGCCGCCGGTCTATATTTACGAGAAGACTAGAAGCCTTAAACTTTAGCTTTGAATTTCATGTCAACAATGTGAACGTCTTTGGGGACATTGAAAGAAAAATTCATGTTAGTTTCTACTTTCTATCCCACTTGAAAGGCAATATTTAATTCAGGTAATAGAAAAAGAAACAACAATTTATTTTTGCTAGTAGTTACTTTTATGTTCCATTATCGTTGTATGCGACATGACGTAACAACTAACTGCCCTTTCTCTTTTGTCTCTTAGTTGATCGGTCAAGTTAAGAAGTTCATTGAAAATTTACAGTTGCTGTTTACATTTACCAGAAACTTTACACTACCAGAAGTGACACTATAGTGACGACTTTTAGAAACCTTATACCGACGACATGTCGTCGGCGAAAAATCGCCGACGTAGCCTTGTGGACGGAAGTGGAACAAGTTGTCGGGATAGATACCCCTATATCGACGACGCGTCGTCTGCTTAGGGTCTGTTGAAGAGTTTTAGAATCGAGTTTAGAAGACGAAATCAATAACAACGTGCATTAAGAACACAATCATAAATAATTTCTGTTTGACTCGTTGATTTGTCTGAATGAGTACAAAAGTTCTAGAGAGAGAATGATAACAAAAGTGCCCAAAAGCTTCTCTCTATTTTTATACTAACTCTATTTATAGAATAATACAGACACTCAAAAAGTATGCAAGGACTAGACGTTAGACTTAGACACAACAAATGCCTTGCAAAATACATACACTGCGAAGTGTTAGACTTCGCACCTATACAGGCCAAAACAACTTTCGACCTCTCACTAGACATTTCGCACTCAACAATCCCTCCCCTCCCCCCCCCCCCCCCCCCTTAGTGAGAAGAGTCGAAATCACGACATCAGCTTCATGGTCTGGAGAAGTACTCTACGAATTTCCATATACCAAAGAATAGTCTTACGTATTTCAGCCTTGTCCTCAACATTATTCTTCTTGCAATTATTGATTCACACTAGAAGGCTTGTATACTGGACATTCGTGTACCTCTCAACATCATCCACTTGGAACAAAGACTTTGTCATTCTCTGGTTCTTGTTCTTGCCACAAAACACTACCCCCCGAGGCTTATGAACAATTTTTCCTTCTTCATATTTGTCAATATTAATCTTCCCCTTTAGCAAGGACTGGGGAACTTTTGAAGTCTTGTTGATGGCCATGGCAATCTCAATATCTGTGATTAAGAGATAATCATAATAGATATCGATGAAAACTTTGATATGTGTGAAGCCGATGAGAAAATCGTCCTTGTTATTCTCTGGTAGTTTCTTTACATGCACATTGCTTAGAATCGATGTCACTGTGACCAAGTCGTTCAGGTTCATCAATGGGAAGTCGGCAACAGAAAACTCACAGACTACATTGTTCGCCCTTACTACAACATACCAAATTTTTTGAAGAATCCCTTCGAATAAGTTTCCCCGAGTGATTGACATCACTTTGATGATCTCCATAGAAGACCAACTCTCCTCTTCGCATTTTCCTAGAACTGCATGAAATCTTATTTCCAGTCTTTTATATTCCTCCTTGTCCTTGAATCGATCAAACAACTTGTACTGAGAGGAAATGTAGGTCATGTGATTGATAGGAAAATCAAGTTACTTGAACTCAGAGTTTTCAACATCATAACTTTTCTTTGGAGCCTTGCGAAAATCATCCATCTTCCCTAATGAAACAACTTGCTCAATAATCTCATATCACTACTGTTTGTTAGGATCACTCTTTTTCAAACTTGCTGGATCATTCTGTCTTTGCCTCATAATACTATTGATCTACTTTGTCTTTCGATCTCTATCTCTAATCTCTTCTTTTTTTCTTCATACAGAGTTAGCTCAAGACCTTTCCCTTTATCTCCTTGATTGTTTTTCAAAGGAGGTGGTTTCGAAGTTGACCTAGAGCCTCCAGCACTTTCGTTAATGACAATGCCTTTTGCTATCGGTCTTGAAGTGGTGGTTGTCGAAGTTGTTGTCAAAGAAACTAGAAGTGAAGTAGGTATTTGCTTAGACATAACCTTCCCAATAACTACACCCTTATCGGCATCTTTTGAAGATCCAACATCTCCGCATCCTTTTTCCTCCCTTGCGTCACTTGTTTCGCTGGTGGAGCATTTGTTGGTAGAAGAAGAACTAACTCAAGGATGGGAGCCAATTTGTTTTTGAGATTGGCTTCAATGGATGAAATCATCTGAGTGATTGCTTGTTGGGAAACAGATGATTGGTTTGAAAGAGCTGCTTGCAAAATAGATTCCTTGATGCTGCTTAAAAATTCCTCCAATTTTTCAAAGACTTTCGAATCTGATTCTCTCTTCGCATCCAGCTTAGTTAAATAAGCATAATTATACTCAACTAGCTTAGCAATGGCATCAACAACTATATTAACTTTGCCATGAAGAACATAATGAATTTTCTCTAAATTCTCAACTTTTGTTGCCATCTCCTCTTTAAGATCAGTTATCTTGAGATCAAGAGACTCTTTTATCGACTTCACTTGCTCAACAAAAATTTCAGACGCTCTTTCGCAACATCACGAAGCTTTTTAACCTCATATTCAAATTTATCAGCATGAATTTTCAATCTTTCAGCTTGTTGCTTTTCAATGTTTTCCACCATACTCCGTAAACGACTCTCTTGCGACCTTAACAAATACTCTACTTCAACCCCAGACATAGAATTTTGACCCCTAGTGTCGGCTTGTATCTATAACAGAGAATTCAGCTTGTTGTTGAGGATTTTGAAATGTTTACCTGCCATCAGCATGTTGTCATGAATATTATCCTCCTCAGGATCAAATTCTAGGTCAGCAAAAGAAACCATTATATCATCGTCTTTGGGTTCATCTTCTTGAACCATCATTTCTGCTTCAGTGGATTGCGAAGAGAAAAGATTAGTTATTGGTTCATGCATGATTGTGGAGTATGTTGGTGAGATTGTGGAAGCAGGAAATTATGAAGGGATAGGAGAAGATAATGGTGGTACTGAAGTTGAGGTATAAAGAGTTGTGTTTCAATGGTAGATGAAAGAATTAGTAGTGTGGAAACAATTGATGTTTCAGGATGGGAAGTACTAGAGGGTTCATTTTTCATCAACCCTTCAACCATGGTGACATTTGTGTTCGTATCAGATACGCACACAGGGATACCTAAGATGCGAACCTCCTTCGTAAAGGAATCGGTTTGCGAAACCTCGGGCGGTATGACTATTGCCTTCTCAGGGATGAAAGTAGATAGAGGATCACTCAAATTGGTGTTTGTATCCGTATTAGATACGTCTACATTAACACCAGGACTTCCAGTCTCCTCGAAAGTCAACTGAACTGGAGAATCCCTTTGGGGTGACGCAAAGCCAGTATCATCAATGCGAATGTCATGGCGTTCGCTATCAGTGTCATGAGTTGATTCAACAACTTTTTCAAGTGGGTCTTCAAGTTGTCTCTGTTTCTTCTAAAGCTTTTTAACCATCTATTGTGCTTGACACTTTTTGGAAGCTGGTGAAACAGGAGCAGGAATTTTACCTCGCTTGTTAAGTTGAGGTTTGCAATTTTTCTTTACCCCCTTAGAAGAAGAATGAGTACGTTGGGATTTGGTAGGGTTTTCAACTTCAACTTCTCGAACAGATGGCCTAACAGGAGAATGTTGAAGCCTTTTAGCTGGCTTCTTTGTGTGTTTTAGAATTCTTGTCTTCGAAGGAATAACTTCCTTAGAAACTTCCTTTTCCACATTTTCTTGGACAAGTTTTGAAACTTCCTTCTCCACATGCTCTTTAACTGGTTGTGGTTGATCAATCTTCTTCTTTTTCTTTTGAGATTTAACACCCTTTGATGAACCATCAACCCCCTTTGGCAAAAAAAAAAAAACTCCAATTATGACATTAGTGTTGATAGATGCCAAATATTGAAAAAGAATTGGGTTTACAGGATCAATTCGTCTTAACATTGCGTCTGGAATGCTAGCCACATTGGGATAAAGAACTGGATCATCAATTACCACTTTTGGAACCTGTAAAGTTGAAAACTCTGCCTTCTCATCTTCTGAGGGAACCAAAATCCCTTCCTTTTCATATGCATCCCTAAGGATTAACTCCAATATCTTGCACATGAAACACATTCGCTACATTGGTGTGAGTGATTGATGTACCAACCTCTTCCCAAAGTTGAGTAACATAATCAACATTTAAATCATAATAAAGATCAGCAACCACAGCATAGACCTCCAATTTTGTTATGTCTAACCCTGAACTATGACCTGTCAAGCATCGTAGTATAATACCAAAGAGAAAATACCACATATAGGGAAGACAAGACTTGCAAAATTGACTTATCCCAGTAAGAGGAGGTTGATGACCTATCTCGTTAAACATAAAAAGAACCTGTTCATTTGTAACTTCATAGAAAGGAGTTGTGTATGCTAACTTCATGATCTAAGCAAACTTTCGATTTGTGAGCTTTTTCAATTTGTTGTTCGTCACTTGGAAAGTTACGATCTTCGTCATTTTATTTAAAACCGTCGTTGAACCCGCAAGTGATAACCAGGTCATTGGAATAATAAACGATGAAGATAATACAGTTGATAGTACAGAGTGATTTAGGGCTACAATCAGCATCTGCAATTGTTCTGAATATTGAGTAACATCTGGCAGTAAACGAAGATTCGAACTCTGAATCTTCATCAATGGCTAAGAAGTCTCTTCTTCATTTGTGGTGTTGGAAGGATTAACATTTGCAGTAGGAGCAGCCATTGTTAGGGTTTGAAAAAGTTGTTTAAAAACGATAAGCTTTGGAGAAATTTAGGGAAATTTTGACAAAAGAGCATAAAGTCTTCAAATACCACCACTAAATTCCTTTTATAGTCGACGAATAATTTGAATTTGAACTGGTAACCAATCAGATTCTGCCATGTGTTGCATTGGTTATGGGACCGGTTACCATAAAAGTCACCATGTTAGATAAAGTGATCATCATGATTTCCTAAAATCCCGTGAAATATTGAACCGTCACGTCTGCCGAACTTCTCGTTGTTCCCAATATGATAAGAACCGTCATATGTTTCGTACGTAGATCAAGTACGCCATATAGTTTGGACATCAAGAGAACACCAGACCTTCGCATTGAGGTTAGGGTCATTTGGTTTTGGGATTGTAAAGCAAACTCATATGTCAGACTTTGCGAAATCTAGGTTTCGAATTGGTAGTACCCAAAATATTAAGGATTCCAGTGCAAATGTTCGCCAAAGAATAAGTGCGAATCAAATTTTAAAAAAATGTGTGATTAGTGATATCAAATAGCATTAGACATGAAAGCAGTTGGATCCTAGGCAAAGAATCTCTTCATTCGACATCAAGAGAGATGGCGAACTGCTTGCATGGTTTCCCGTGAAGTACAATCAAATAATCAACAAGGAGCATCGAAGGGACTCTTTTTATGTAGGTTTCGCAAGTAGGCACAATTTTGCTCAATACCATAATGTAAGGGTCGAATTGTTGTAATTAGTCGAAGTATGTTTTGGACTCTTCGAATATTTTGTAATGTATTTTACTAGGGCGCTTTTATTCGAAGCTTTAGAGTCAATGCCTTAGTATATTTTTTGTATGCTTTCAGTTCCCTATAAATAGGGTTATTTACTAGAGTTAGATAAGAACTTTTACAGACTTGTCTACGATACTCCGTAAAGAATTCGAAAGCATAATAGAGCATAACAAGATCATATATACATTTTGTGTTCAAATCTCATATTCTTACTTGAATTCATACTCTGATTAATTCATTACTCGATTCATTGGTTCATCAATTGGTATCAGAGCGGGTGTTCTTGATTTCATCAAGAATTGATCCATGGTGGCAATCTTGATTTGGTGATTCATTTTATGATCTTGGATCTTCGTGGTTTAGAGAGTTTTTGGATTCTAGAAATCGAATTCATCTTTGTTTCTATTCATAATTCGATTTTCTTCACTAGAATTCAAGTGATTTTTGCTTTCTCTCTCTAGAAAACCCATTCAAAATCACTTTCTCTCTCTAGATATCTTCAAGTTTTTGTGATCATGGTGAATTTGCCTTACAATTCTTGGATTGTGATCGTTGAAGATATCAAATACAAAGTCAATAAAGATCAATATTATGGGTTGGTATTAAACAATTGGATATTTTGGGAAACTATGGTTTCTTATGGAGGTTTGAAGGATGATCATGGAAGCTTGATATTTCAACCACTTTGTGAGATCAAATGGTTGGCTGATATTACATGGTCCATATCATCACGTAGTAGTGATAAGATTGGAGAAGAAAAATATTTGTTCAGAAAGAAATATATTTCTCTTATTGAAGACCCAAATGATCTTCGTGCTCTTAAGGTTGTTGAAGTTGTTAACAATGGAGTTCAATGTGATGTTCTTGATGTTCTTGAAGTTCATGATAAGAAGATTCAAGTTGATTCTCAAGATGAAAAAGTTTTTTGCTCGATTGGAGTTCAAACCGATGATATTTTGTGTTCTTGTGATTCGTTTGAAGGAATGATTCCTTATCGGAAGCCGGTGATTCAAGAAATTCACAAGTATCAAACTCCAAAAGATTTGATTCAAACTCAAAATGTTCATGTTGTGGAAAGTGGGTTTGTTCATGGAGTCAAGTCTTCAAGATGCAAAAAGATGAGAAAGAAAAAGAAGAAGAAGATCAATCGCAAAAATAAGCGGGTTTACTCACAAAAATTGTCAAATGTTGTGAAGCCGAAATTCGTGAAGCAAATTTGGGTTCCAAAGCAACAATCTCCAAATGTTGCATTGAATTTGAAGTCAAAACCCAAATGTGTTGGTGGTTCTTTTGAAGATGTTCTTGGTTTGATGAAGAACACGAAGAACACGAAGAACGAGTTGTACATCACGCATAGTGGGTGGTACAATGTTCAAATTGGAAATTTTCTCGTTCCAACAAAAGAACCAAGATTTTATAAATTTGATTCGTTCGTTGAAAACGGAACTCGATTCGTCAAAAAAGTATCTCAAATTCTCAAATGGATTCCAAAACGTCCATGATTTTGATTTGTGCGTTTGCGTTTTTCATTTTTGATCATCTTGTCTCATTGGATCTAATTCGTTTCAAATCCCATTGTTGATCCAATTATTTTTGTATAGATCAAAAGCCAAATCCAAAAGATTTAATCCATTACAATTCATTGATTAAAATCATTTTCAAAAAGATTCGATTACTGTTCATTTTTGTAACCCAAATTCTAAATCTCTATTCATTTGGCCCAATATGTCGAACTGTTACTGTTCATCTTAAGTCCAAAGATTTTAATCCATTTACTACTGATTCTTTTAATTGATTAAGATACACACTTAATTAAAATCTTGATATTCTTGTGTTTTTGTCTGTTTCGCAACCGTATTCTCATCAAACTCAATTAACTTGGATTTGGATTTTTTCGTATTCGTTTTCTTTGAATTGATTTTGAATCGGTTTACTATATTTCTGTGACCTTTAGTTGAACATATTTTATTTCGATTGTGAAATCAATTAAAAGAAAGTGGAACCAATTTTCGATTGGGTCGATACTTCTTAAAAATCAAAATTGGATTTCGATTATGATTTTTGGAAAGAACTTACATCTAGTTGTTGTTGGTTTGATCGATTGTGAAAAGCGATAGCGAAGGCTGAGTATTTGAGAATTGGATGATCAATTTTGTTGATTTGGTTTGAGTTGACTTTCTTTTTAAAGTCAAAATCAATGTTCTTGATAAATCGAACTCGAAATTGAAAGATAAACTGGTTTTGGATTTTGAATGATTTCGAAGGGCTGTACTTGAATGTCGATTGATGATTGATTTCGTTTGATTTCTTCAAGTCGTTCTCATCTGATTTGGAAGTCAATTCGTCATGAACGAATGTCAAAGTTTAAACGAATCGATTTTGATTTGTGACTGTAAAGTGGCGATTGACGAGTTTGAATCAATAGTTGAGTTCTGAGAAATTGGATGCTTGATCTAAGTCAATGTGCGAAGGGTCAAGGTTTGGATGCTTTGAGAACGAACAGTAGAGTATGTGATTTTGAAGATTGTTGATGTGTTTAGGGTGAATGAAAAGCGAATCACAAAAATTTGTGGTTGATGGTCGAAACATTTGGAGTCTGGGTGTGATTTTGTGTTGACGAAACGATTTTGGAGTTGCGATTTCGCTTTTGGAGTCGTTCGTTCGAAGAATTTGGGGTTAATGAACGAAGGGTTAACGATCGATTTGGGTTAAGATTCGAAGATTTGGGAATCGATGTTGGCTAATGAAGGTTGATGTTCACTGGAAATCGAATTCGATTTAGGGAGTATGTACAATCAAAGTTTCGTTTTTGATTGTTGATTTTGAGGTTTGTTCATGAGGTATCGATGGAAGAACAAGAACGAAGCCATGGATTTTATCGTTAAAAAATTTGATGTCGATGGACTGGAAAACGAATTGATTATGTTTGAGGAAGATTTCGAACGAATGGTCACAGATTGTGGTTATTAGAGTCGATATCTCAAAGTCGATGGCCTCAATTAACGAAGGGTTGAAGAGTAGATGGCTTGATTTGTGTTGTTGACTGAAAAACGAAGCAAACAAATGTCGATAATTTTGGGAAGAACTGTAACGATGAACTGTAAGAACGAAGAATGATTTTTGGGTTGAATGTACGAAGTGAGAAAATTCGATTCAGAGGTATTCAGGGGTTACTGTTTATTAAGAGGCTTTGAATGCTTCGAATTCGTGTGTTTGGGAAAATTTTCGTATGAAGAGAAAAAAAAAATTGGGGAAGATGATTTCGTACGAAGGGGTTATTGGGGAATTTTAAGAAGGGTCTATGATTTTGAATGTACGAAGAGGATACAGTGCTTCGTATGAATGGAAGAAGAAAACAAACAGTTACAATTTTGGTCTCTGCTCTTTTAATGAAGTGGTATAAATGGTTCAACCCTTCGTATGTTTGATCAAGTCTTCGTATGATTTGAATAAATGAACAATTTTCGAATTCAGCCTCTGAACTTTCGAATATTTGGCAATCTCCACAATTAATTGAAGTTTCGAATGTTTGACACTTTTCACCCAAATTCAAAAATTTTCTGAATTTTCGAATGTTTGGGACAACTCTTCGTATGTTTGGTGCACAAAGACAGAATTTTCGAAAATAGTCCCTGAGGCATCGAATGTTTGGCGGTTCATACCCAAATTCGAAAATGGACTGTTTTTGCTGAAAATGGAAGAAAATGCATTTCAAGCCCCTGCAGTTTGTGCAAATTGACGCTTTCTACCCAGCTTTGGAAAAGGGGGAGAGTTTTGCATATTTGGCTGTTTTTGGCGTAACGGGTCCCTGCAAGTTTCAGAAAGTGACGATTTTTACCCGGTTTTTGAAAAATCTTGCAACTTTCACCCAAAAAGTCAAAAATTTTCATAAATTGGAAATTTTTTTTGTGGCTTTTTCGTGATTGTTTTTCCGTGCAAGATTTTTGGTGATTCATTTTTGGTACACATCAAGGGGGAGTATTGTATTGTTCATTCCTCGGGCTTCTCACCCTTAATAGGTTTTATAATCATTTTTTGATTATAAAAAGGGGGAGAATGATGGGTATTCGAAGCGGGTTTCTCGGATATTCTTTGAAGATCTTGAAGACCGGTGATAATTCGAGGAGGAGTTTGGTCTTGATCGCGCTAGCTCGTTCGAGATTGAAGCCGGACATCCAATCCTAACTTTGAGGGGGAGAATGTTAGGGTGCAAAGTCACTCTTGGATGTAGTGTTTTAGGCTTTCCCCTTTGTATGTGTAAATGGGTTGAGTCTTTCCTATAAATAGTTAGTGAGTGACTCCCATTATGAAAGGAACCATTTGGAGTGTTAGACTAGAGAGAGAAATTGTGTACAAACCCATTTGTATATCCTTTCTAGATCTAATATAATGATATCCGACGTGACACCTTGAAAATCGGACCATTACTGCGTAAAAGTAGCCATGCGTCAAAAAGTAACTGTCACATCGTCTTGAGAAACGGACAGAATACCATACGTCATTTATAAACAGCCTGTCGTGTAATCCCCAAGAAAATTGTAACCGTCAGAACCCTTCGAATGGAAGCAAGGCTCTTTCACTTTTGGGATGAAAAGCGAAGTCATACGCCAGAAGTTTGAAATCATCAGCCTGAGTTGGTGTTGGATTAGATGTCTAAGCCCATAACTATTATTTGTATGTACTTGACCCGAGAGTAGCATGGTCCATTTGGGTTGCATATCATCAGGACAATTTGTTAGGATGGACTTTTGAGAGAAGGTTATTTATGGTTTATTAATATATTATAAGTTATAATATATTAATATGAAATCATATGTTTTAATTAGTATCGATCAAGAATTAATTTGGAATTAATTTAGTGATCAAAAGAGACTAATTAAATCTATGGGGACTAATTATGATAATTAGTTATATTTATATGTGTTGGGCTTATGATCCATGTTGGACCAAGTTTATGTATGGATACATAAAGAGTTGGGCCACATGAACCATGGATCATAAAACCCATGGGTATGGATTATGGGTTATACCCATGACCCTTGGAATCCTACATATAAATAGGTTACTCCATAGCCAAAATCACCACTTCTTTTCTTAGAGAAATATGGAGGTGTTTTGGTGCATGGAATTCTCTCTCAAGAGCCACCTTTGTCCTAGGTGTGTTGTGATTCCATTTGAGGCATTTCATACTATTGGTGCTAAGCTCTTAAGGCCAAATACATCAAGACTTCAAGCCACATAAAAGGTATGTTTCCCTAACTAGTATATTATATGGTTTATGTCAAATGCATGCTAGTTATAGGTTTAATGCCTTGGAAACCATTTGCATGTATAATAGAGAAAACATAGATCCAAGGTATTTAGGGTTGTATGTGCACCATAGGATGTTGTAGTATACTAAAACTCAACAGTGGTACCAGAGCCATGGGTTGTTTTCTATTATATTTGATGCAAATGTATTTTTTTTTCAAGTTGAAGGAAAAAAAAAAGAAAAAAAACATGAAGTTTGTCAAATTTTATGATAATTACTTGATTTTATGAAAAACTAATTATTTATAAAATTTGAGTCACTTTACTACAAGAGTTGAATTAGGTCAATTTATTAAAAGATAGAATGATATGATTATTTTATTTGTTTTAAAAGTTTGATCTAAATGGTTTTAAGGAGTTACAAATTTTGTCATAAAATTTTGGAACTCAAAAGTTTTTTTTAAAGTTATGATCTTAAGAGTTTTGAAACTTCCATAAGTTATGGATGTGAAATGTCTCATTTACTAACTCTTTAGGTTATGAATTCCAAGAGTCTTCAAAGGATAATTGTCAAAGTTTCAAGATTTGTATTAGCTTATATGATTATCTAATTTCTTGAAAATTGTTGATGTGAATTATATTTACTTATGAGTTTAATCTAGATCATAGAAAAATTATTTGATTATTGTGTTAATTGGAATATTTGATCTTAATGGTTTTTATGAACTCCATAACTTGTCCTCAAGTTATGGAAAGTGAAGAGTTTTTCTTTTTAAAGTGTCATTAAGTCTCATAGGTTATGAAAATAGAAGAGTCACTATTTTTAATGTCATCATTAAATGATTTAATGTCTTCCATAACTTGTCCTCAAGTTATGGAACTTGAATTTTTTTTTCATTAAACCTTAATTAAACTCATAAGTTATGAAAAATCCAAGAGTTTTGAAAGGTTTCAAAACTTGTCCTCAAGTTTTGGAATTTGTAAAGTTACCCCCCATGTATACTTTAATTCCAAACTAGACCTTAGAATTTTAAAAGTTTAAAATTCAACCCTTATACTATTATTATAATTTTAATTATATAGATATGTATAAGATAAAGTCGTCTTACCATTAGTAGGCCTCATTCACGAAGCCGGTCTATAAGGGGGGTATAAGGTTACTGCCTATAAAATGGCAGTTTAATGGGTGTCCACTCTCACTCACCGCTTCCTTGACCGGTGGAGGGTCGTTAGCCGAATAGGTAGGACAAGGACTATAATTCCCCCTTCATTATAAGTATAATGATAAATAATAAGTAACTAAACACTTATAAATTCCCAATCTTAGTTACTTAGGAAAATGTGAATAAGGTGCTAATCCTTGAAATTACACTTTGCACTTTGTTTAAGCTGTTAGTGGAGCGTGTGTGGTTAACCGGCACACTAACATGGACTTAACAAGGTAGGCAAAGGGTAACTTAATGTTTATCATAGTATCGTTGGAGCGTGTGTGATTAACCGGCACATCGATTGAGGGGTAAATATTAAGGGTACCAAGTATATTTGCATGGTTACTTCACACCTTGTTTTGTGATCCTCGACATCCCAGTCACAAAACCTGAAGGGCACACTCGAGAATGAAACATGCCATTGAAAAGTTCAATGAATCTCAAAAGAATCTAGGAGTTTCAAAACCAATTAAAACCTAATAATACATTTCGTTTATCTTGGTGGAAATTGGTGAATCATCATTCACCTACCTTCAAATATTTTATATCTTGGATTACGGCATCCCTCTTCCAAGTTATAAAATAGTTTGTTGGGTCCTAGCCTTAATATATCATATTGGGTGTTATATTAAGGACTTAAATCAACTTTACGTGAATTTCTCCCATTGTTGATGTCTGGTTTAGACAACAATGATCTTCCCAAACCAAGCTTTCCTAATGAATATGACTTCCCGAGTTTGGCTCATAGAAGTCATACTTCTCTTCCTCCACCTCCTCCAATTATTCTCCCTAACCCACAAGTTCAAGGTCACTCAAGCCCTAATGGCAAGCAAGGTCTATGTGTGATCACATCTTAGAGATGAAGTCACATATTGACAAGCCGGGAGAGTTGAGTGTCAAAGTCTTGAGAAAGTTGGATGTTCAATCACTTTCTAAGTCACATAGTGAGTTCCTTTGGGACTACTATGAAACAGACTATGACATAAACCTTAATGATCATATCTATTTGCTTGGTGCTGCTGAATCAGCAATGATTTGGAACGATAGTAAAGCAAATTTGATTAGAAGATCAACTTCCAAAAAAATTTCTGGACAGTGACAATGGTGACACTGGAAATCCAGAAAAAGCATTCTCTTCCCAATGGAAAGGGATTGGCCATAGTCAACCCGGTTGACCAAATGGTAAAGAGAAAGGCTAAGTCTGAGATAGTCCCATTACCAAAGGGTCCATATGTTTATTTTGCCAAAGGAAGGGGTGTTGATTGCAAAGCTGCCAAATTTACCTAAGGATGTTAAAGTCAATAAGTTTGACTCTACATCAGGTAGAGCCCATTATCTAACTCTGTTAAGTTCTATTCTGAGATCCTCATTACATGATGTGACTGGGTCACATGTTGATGTTTTAAGAATCAAAGAATAGAGAGAAATCTTAAAGGAAGTATATGCTGATTCTGATCGCGAAGGTGGATTTCGATCGCATCAGAATTTTGAGCAGTTGCTTAAGAAGTTATGATAGTCTTATATGTCAAGAGGATAGTGGGAGTCTTAAAGATCCTAAAAAGAATTTCAAGAACTAATCAAGAATAAAACCTGAGGTTCTTCACTAGCACACGACTTGACGTTTATAACCTATCGTGTTGACATATTCTGTGCCCATTCCAGTTAAAGTTGGCTTTGCATAGGAGTTCTGAAAGTTCTCAATTGGTTGCATAACAACTTGGAAGCAATGGCAGGCCCTGTACTTCCAGGTGGCAAGAAGTTAAGATTGCATAAGTTCAGTCCATATGAGTTTGGATTTGTCATTATCCTTGTCTTGTGACTATGGTTTTGACGATTCAAATGGATAAGAACACATACACCATAAAATCTAAGGGTCATAAGGTTTCTCTCCGATTCATGAAAATGATGGTGAGGAAACACTTCCACCAAGTAGATTTGAAGCAGATGGCAAAAGGTCTAAACAATTGAGACTATGATTACGGCATCCCTTTTCATAGTTCTGAAATTGTTTAGACACACATGCATGCTATCTAAGGAAAGGTGTATGATTTTGATAAAGTTTTATCAAAGCATCTCGTATCAGAAATCTGAACTTTGGTAAGAAAGTCAATAAAGTATTGATTTCTAGAAGTCCAGCTGATTTCTGAGTACACGTCAAAGCTAGTGGGAGCATAAGTGGTATGCTAATAATCATCATGTTAGTGGGAGCATGATAATTATTGTTAGTGTTGCAAGTTAGAAATGTTAATTATAGAAAACAAAAGTTTCAATTCGTGAGGCTGCAGGGATTGAAAAAGTTGTTTTGCTATAATTAAGGGAGAGGATATACTTCATTTCAGTTCTAAAGGCTTAGATTGAGACCTTAATCATCTTTAGTCAAGAATATATATATGAATTTCATGTTGGATTGGTTCAACTTAAGGAAATTCTATATATTGCGTTCTCAAAATTCGATTATGATTACGGCATCCCTCTTCATAGTCAAATTTTGAAAACATGGCAAATAAAAATATTGTAGCAAAAGACTGGTCTAGAATCATGTCTTTATGTGAGACATCATGAATCGTGTACCATTTGCTTTGGGTACAGGATCGATTGCATGTGCTATAATATTTGTCATTTCTAAATTTTTCCAAATGCCCAGAGGCATTAAGAAGGGAAAAGGTCTAGAATTGGATATGACTAAAATGATTAAGCAATTGTCGAGGACAATCTGAGGTTTACCAAAGATTGGTTGCTCAGGGACAGTTGGAAGTATAATGCTAATTTTGGAAGGACCATATTGACATATTCTGAAAAGAGGCATCTCTTATTCAGAAGTGATAGTCAAAATGAGAATATGGAGTTGTCTCCATAGATGGAAGTTATCTGTGTAAGATTAGAAAACTTAATGCAAGAAGCATGTCCAAAGCAATGTACTTTGAATATGAGACTTAGTTTCCATGGAGTTGATCTCCATTGGAATACCTTATAATGACTGTTGACAAGTCTTTGTGACTTTGTACATATTCATTACAGGAGGGTCAGTGCATATAAGTTTAAAATCTAAACAGAATTCGATAAATGATAGGAATTTGAAATTCTCACATTTTTCGATAAGGATTTGGGAGTGTGAAATTAGAATCATTAAAATTATGTTCAATTGGTTTATTTCACAAAGTAAGGATCATAGACAAACATAGAGTGCATACTTGGTGTATGGCATAGCTATTGTTTAAGAAAAACATAGTGTACATGCTTGGAGCATGGGACAACTAGTGTTTTTAATTCAAGTATAAAGTTGATAAAACCGAAACAATGAATAATGAGTAATCAGTATGGTGATAAATAAAAGTGTTTATTTATATTCATAGGGTTTGATACCATATTTGATTAATTTATTCTTGTGTTTCACTTTGCATGTTTTGACTTCCAGAATAACTAAGTCGCTCTTCCTGAATGATTAAGTTATTCAAACCATCCACAGTCGGTCATATGTTGGAAGTAGATATGAATCAAGACTGTCATGGGTTGGTTTGTAGAGGTCCAAGTTGGTGGACAAAGTGGTGCTACAACACTCGTGAGTGCTCATAAGTTCTGAGTATTGGATTCAACCCGCGCTCATTTGAATCACTTCATGGATTTTATCATGAGTGATCATGAGACGATAATATCTTATATTCTTCAAACCTAGAGATATGAGTTGTTACTATGAGTTGGTTATACATTGATTGCACGAAAACGCATTTGGTAACTCGATGTTATAAAACGTGTCTTTGTGTATGATTCAACAAGTAGTAGAACAAGCCATATGAGTCGAAGTTTATCCATTCCTTTTACCTTCGGGATAAAAGCGATATCTGTGGGCCCCTCGATGATTTAGCGATGACACATGTGAGTGCTTGGCCAAGCCAGGACTGATTTGATTTGTTCAATCAGTCATTCATCATAAATCGAAAATCGGGAAACAACAAATGGACAGAGAGAATGATTATAATCCATGTCTCAGTCCATATGATATCTAGAATGGAGGAATATATGATCCCTTATCTAATGGACGCGTCATTGATTTGTTCAGAGTTCGACAGCAGCTTTAAGAGCTACGATTGCTAGTCGGGTTATGAAGTCGTACTTGCAATAATAGTTTTAGACTTATCCAAGTGGGAGACGGTTGGATTAGATGTCTAAGCCCATAACTATTATTGGTATGTACTTGACCCGAGAGTAGCATGGTCCATTTGGGTTGCATATCATCAGGACAATTTGTTAGGATGGACTTTTGAGAGAAGGTTATTTATGGTTTATTAATATATTATAAGTTATAATATATTAATATGAAATCATATGTTTTAATTAGTATCGATCAAGAATTAATTTGGAATTAATTTAGTGATCAAAAGAGACTAATTAAATCTATGGGGACTAATTATGATAATTAGTTATATTTATATGTGTTGGGCTTATGATCCATGTTGGACCAAGTTTATGTATGGATACATAAAGAGTTGGGCCACATGAACCATGGATCATAAAACCCATGGGTATGGATTATGGGTTATACCCATGACCCTTGGAATCCTACATATAAATAGGTTACTCCATAGCCAAAATCACCACTTCTTTTCTTAGAGAAATATGGAGGTGTTTTGGTGCATGGAATTCTCTCTCAAGAGCCACCTTTGTCCTAGGTGTGTTGTGATTCCATTTGAGGCATTTCATACTATTGGTGCTAAGCTCTTAAGGCCAAATACATCAAGACTTCAAGCCACATAAAAGGTATGTTTCCCTAACTAGTATATTATATGGTTTATGTCAAATGCATGCTAGTTATAGGTTTAATGCCTTGGAAACCATTTGCATGTATAATAGAGAAAACATAGATCCAAGGTATTTAGGGTTGTATGTGCACCATAGGATGTTGTAGTATACTAAAACCCAACAGTTGGTTCGAACTTCAGGCATCCCTGCACACGTATTTGATACGGATGCAAATGTCAATATGGGTGAAGGAGGTTCGAAAAATGAAGCTACAGGTCCATCTACTTCTGCTCCGTTTGCAAGTATTGTTTCTTTACCGTTATCTTCTCCTCCTCTTACTTCACCAACTGATTCCCCAACATTCGAACACATTCTTGATCAACCCTTTACGTCTATTTTTTCTTCTCAATCTACTGAGCCACCCAAAACAACTTCACCTATTTAAGAAATTGTTTGTATGGAGACAGAGACTGATAATGAGGGGTTTGGCGGTATGTTTGAAGACTTGGAGTTTCATGAAGAAGAAGAGCAGTTTCCAGATCACATGCTGATGACCATGAAGCAGTTTAAGATTTTAAATCAAAAGTTGAATTCTGTCATTCAATCTCAAGCAGATCTAGGGGTTGGTTCGTCTGTTTCAAGTGTTGAAGTTGATTCGTTGCTGAAGGTGTTTGAATCCAGAATCATAAGTAAAGTATCGGGGATGCTTAAAGATTCTGAATCTCGAGTCTTGGGAGAAGATTGATCATAATGATCAAAACAATGAAATTCGGATCAATTCTCAGAGTTCGAAGTTTGCTGGTAATCTGAAAGAATTGAAGAATGTTGCAAAGGAACGACATGTTCTTTTTATTCAAGATGTGAAGAAAGTTCGAGAGGATGTCAACTTGCAAATTCACGAACTTCGTGAAGATATGAAAAGAGAAATAGCAACTGTTTAACATGAGTATGCATCATTGCATCAAAAGGTTGATATCATTTGTGACGCAGTCACTCAATTTGTTAAGTTGTATGAAAATTTGAGTCCTCAAATTACTCAACTTTCAACATCCGAAAGTGCAAGCTTTGAAGAAGTGCTTAAGTTGCTCAAGGAGTTAAAAGAGATTTCTGATAGGCCGGTTTCTTCTCCATTGATTACTCCTGAATTTTTATCTCAGAAGTTTATCCAATTCGAAGCCATTCTCAACAAGCAACTTGCTCCTCTCTTTCGCATATCAAGTCTTCTTCCAACCACAAATGCCCCACCTGTTTTCACAGGGGTGCAAGGGTGAGAAAGAAAAACTAGTGAGTCGAAGACTAGTGGAGAAGATGCAAAAGTTGTGGGAAAAGTCTTTTCTTCGAAAATTCCTACAACAAAACCAATAATTGTTTCTGCTGAACAGGTGACTTCAACAGTCGTAACAACAATGCCAATTGCAAGACCAATTTCGAAAGGAATTGTGATTGGTAAATCTTCGGAGACTGGTGGGAGTGGTTCAAAACCAAAAGAGACAACTGACAATCAAGCATTGAAAGATAAAGGGAAATCGATTGTTTTGGAAAAATCAAAAGAAGAAAAGAAGGCTGAAGTTGATGCTGAAATCGAAAAGCTCAGAATAGTTCAAAGCATTATGGCTCAGCGAGCAAATGATCCGAAGGGAATGGATAAAGGGGATCCAACTAAACACTATAACTACGAAACAATCGAGGCCAAGGTTGCATTTAATCACATGTCTTCATTTGAGAAGAAACCAAAGCAGAGTTATTTGGTCACAAATACTGATGCAGGCCAGCTGGATTTTCCCATAAACGAAATGATGTTTATCATGCCTCAGTTCAAAGCAGAAAGGGAATTTTAAAAATAAAGATGAAGGTACACACATGAAAATTCGTTTTCATGCTGTTCTTGGAAAAGCCCCTGAGGAAGTTTGGTCTTCAATAAAAATCAAGAAGGTCATAAGTATGAAAAAGGATGTGGTTTTCGAAAACACAGTCCAAAATGTTAAGTATGTGGTTGCCATGGCAAATGGAAATATTTGCGAATTCACTGTTGCAGATTTTCCATTAATGAACTTGTATGATCTTATACAAGTTGCATTACTTTTGAAAGACAAATCATTCTCATACCTTCAAAACACAGAACCAGATGAATTCAAGCTTGGAGTAGCTCACATCAAGATTTTTATCGAAAACTATTATGAGTGATTGACACTAACAGATGTTGAATTAGCTACTGCTAAAGGAATGGAAATTAAAGCTCTGATGGCTCCTACGAAGACTCAGGCTGAATTGAAGAAGTATGCTGATGGTGAAATTTGCCTGAAGCCTTTTGGAATTGTCTTCGCAGGAAAAGACAAAGCTGGAAAGTCTAAACGGTTCTTATTCCAAGCAAGTGAAGTCGAGAGATATTCAACATCTCAATATACGAACTTGATTGTTCGTATGAATCATTGCAAGAAGAACAATGAAGGTGACAAGAAAGAGCTGAAGAAGATTATCTCCTGGTACACGAAAATTCGAAGAGTATTACTGTATTCCATCACACTTCTTACAAATTGAAGTCTTCGACTATGATTACAAAGGGGGAGATTGTAAGGGTCGAATTGTTGTAATTAGTCGAAGTATGTTTTGGACACTTCGAATATTTTGTAATGTATTTTACTAGGGCGCTTTTATTCGAAGCTTTAGAGTCAATGCCTTAGTATATTTTTTGTATGCTTTTAGTTCCCTATAAATAGGGTTATTTACTAGAGTTAGATAAGAAATTTTACAGACTTGTCTACGATACTCTGTAAAGAATTCGAAAGCATAATAGAGCATAACAAGATCATATTTACATTCTGTGTTCAAATCTCATATTCTTACTTGAATTCATACTCTGATTAATTCATTACTCGATTCATTGGTTCATCACATAACTTAACATAAGTGTGTTGATTGAATTAAATTACTTGGATGACCAGTGTAGTCAAGAACAAGTAAGGTTGGATAAGTTGCGAAGTGACAAGAGTTCAAAAAGATATTTAGACGGAAATCATATTCCAAAAAAAATGTAATATTTGGATCTTGTTGGCCAAAAATGTCTTGGTTATAGAGCATTTGTCAAGATCACGCATGATGAAAGGAATATGATCTTGAATATCGAAAAGTGATACTGAAACAAGTATTTCATTATAATGTTGAACAAAATGTTCGCCGTCAATGCCTTAAAAGTTGGGATTGTTAGGTTTCACCATCATCACGGAAAAATGAATCAGGATCAAAAAAACAGATTGGTGCAATATCTACATTCTGATTGGTTTCTACCAGAGATGTCGATGATATGCAGTGATGTGTGTGATCGTGAAGAAAATGTTGGTAAAAAGGATTGGTTAAATAAACTCATTGTACCTCTGTGAAAGAAATGAACATTGCAGAAATATCTTTACTCAGAATGAGAAGAGAAAGGTAGCTCTTTCACTAATGTGAATATTGCCTGATTGGGAAGGAACACTGATAGCGATAGATCCATTAAGGATTTGAAAACATAAAGTCTTTGAGGCTTGAGGTCAACATACAACAACATGTTTCTAGGGACTCCTGACTAGGACATTAGTGCGAAATCATACATGTGCCCTATTTTGAATATGAGCATTGAGCATTCGCCACCACAGTATGTTGTTACAATGAACCATGAAAGGTTAATCACAATATAAAAACAAATAAAATCTTTTTGGATTTTTGTTTTCTAAAAGAAATGACAAAAATAAGAAAATCTTTTTGGATTTTTGTTTTCTAAAAGAAAAGACAAAAATAAGAAAATATTTTTGGATTTTTGTTTTTGCAAATGAAAGACAAAAATTAAGAAAATCTTTTTAAGTTTTTTTTTTAATTTTGAAATTTAAAGACAAAACATAATAAAATCTTTTTAGAATTTTGTTTTGGAAAACTAAAAACAAAAACAAAGTAATACATTGTTACCAGTGTCATTCAATGTACAAAGTAGCAACTCCCAAAGATATTATACATCGAACAGGTTTTCTCCCCTTAGTACGAAGTGATGTCACAATGATTCAGAGGAAATGCGAATGCGAACGTATGCGAACGATGAACCGTGAATAGTAACCTTTGAACTCTTCTACAACATACCAACCACATCGACATCTACATTCGCATGAACAACCAGGAACAGAGCTTGCTTCAATCATTCCTAAACCATTTAAAATCCTTAAAAATGATTTCTCATCTAAAGGTTTTGTGAATATGTCTGCATGTTGATCCGTGATTTTTGACAAAATGAACCTCTATGTTACCATCTTCGACATGATCCTTGATTAAAAGATAGCGTAAAGCTATGTCTTTAATCTTTGAAAATTGGACCGGATTATGGCAAATGTGAATAAAATGATCATACGAATGGATGCTGAAACTAAAGGGAATTTTTATTTGGAAATTAGATCACAGAGTTACTTGGCATCATAACTTCAGGCCTTTTTATATAAAAATTTACTAAGGTAGTGTTTGTTTTTTGTCCGCAGATCTTCCTGGCCTCTTCTGTCTGGGGCGCAGACCACGCGTAGACATTAGCGTTCGCAGACTGTTTGTTTTTTTGAAGACCGCAGACCAAAAAATGTATGCGCGCCCTCTTCTTGACACAGATGTGGATCAGAGTCTTCTAACATCTTCAGACATCCTCTAGCCTAAAAAAACACATATACTTTATTTTTTTTTTTTTAGTTTTTTTTTAATTTATATTTATTCCAACTTTATTAGTGATAAAAATTTGAAAAAAAAGTTACAATACTTAAAAAAAAAGTTCGAGGACACAAACATGATATTTTTGACAAATTTATAAATAAAACTTTATTACAATAATGGTCGTTGAAATTGTTTATATAAATATGAAAAAAATAATATATTCTTATATTTTTTGTGCCAAAATTTATAAAACATTATTTAATAAAGCATCGTCAATTTCTTAGAAAAAATATTTATGCCACGTTTTTAATTGATTTAATTGAAAAAATTGAAGTTTATTTCCATTCATTTATATATCAAATTCTTTGAGTCCTAATTATAATGTTTAAGCATAACTTTGCGACCAAAATTGTTGATTTTTATCAAACATATACGTTAATTTGTAGTATTTTTATTTTCACTTTTTAAACAATAATACATAAAAGTTGATTTAGATTTGTTAATTATTTATAACAAAGTCATAAATATATTAAATAATCATTTTGTAGTTTAAAAAAATCAGTTTATTTAGATTTTAGTTTATTTTAGTAGCTTGCAGATGTTAAAAAAACAAACAAACTTCTTATTTCAGACTGCAGACGTTTGGTCCACCTCTTCTGCTGCAGAGGTTTACAGATGTGGTCCGCAGACTGCATACATTTTACCTCAGAAAAAACAAACAACACCTAATTAAACAAATAATTTGTTAGTACAACTTTAAAATGCAACTATGCATTTCTAGTGCCTAATATGGATAAATAGTCTTATCTCTAATGACACTACACCATAGGACGATTTTTCTCAATTTCTTAAGTATATCTCGTCAAAAGTTACGGCAATTAATTAATGACCCTTTCCTCCAGGACTTGGACCAGAGTACTTCAGATTCCACAAATCTTCAGATATTGCAACCATATCACCTTTGCATCCAAAAAATGGACGATAACTTGGACCTGAGTTCTTGAAGTTTTCAAAAGTTTCAGCATTATGAAATTGATCTCCTTTTCCACCTGGACTTGGACCAGAGTTTTTCATCTCACCAAGAATCTTATCGTTGGTAAAATTAGGCCCTGAGTTCTTGACATTTCCAAAAGACTTTGCACTTAGAAACTCATGTCCTTTTCCTCCTGGACTTGGACCTCCACCACTTTTAACAGCTGCAAGACTAATTATGTCTATTGTACCAGTAATTGCGTCATCAGCATAATCAATAGAATTGACTACAGTTATTGGCCTAGCTGCTACATTGTTGCTTAATGAGGCGAGAAGCAAAAGAACGATAGTGATCAGACAGTAGCTTATTGTAATCATTGATTTCTAGAATGAAGATGTTATGATTGCTAATGAATGTTGTGAAAAGAAGGAAAGATCAAAGATGTATGTTGTAAAAATTGCATGAAGGTGATGGTATATATAATATTGGTGCATGCATGGAAAGTTGACAAAGGGCCAAGAACAAAAAGCTACAGTAACAAAGAAGAAGTAGATTATTATTAGAACACGTCGGTGACTAAATTAGACAAATGATATTATGGCTTGAAGCCGCCGGTCTATATTTCCGAGAAGACTAGAAGCCTTAAACTTCAGCATTGAATTTCATGTCAACAATGTGAACGTCTTTGGGGACATTGAAAGAAAAATCCTTGTTAGTTTCTACTTTCTATCCACTTGAAAGGCAATATTTAATTCAGGTAATAGAAAAAGAAACAACAATTTATTTTTGCTAGTAGTTACTTTTATGTTCCATTATCGTTGTATGCGACATGACGTAACAACTAACTGCCCTTTCTCTTTTGTCTCTTAGTTGATTGGTCAAGTTAAGAAGTTCATTGAAAATTTACAGTTGCTGTTTACATTTACCAGAAACTTTACACTACCAGAAGTGACACTATAGTGACGACTTTTAGAAACCTACTGACGACATGTCGTCGGAAAAATCTATAACGCCCGTAGACCAGGGCTAGTCAATTTAAGGACAATGAGGGTCAAAAATGACTTTTTGATGGAAGATTATTTTGAAGGAATAATCCTAACTAAGTTGTAGTATATGTTACAAGGATTCCGTACATATAAAGAACGCTGAAATCTGAGTTATAACAAAGAAGTTATGACCTGTCGAAGTTTCGCGACAGAACCAGCACGACACAACATGGCGTAAATAGTGAAATTACGAAAGAGCGATTTGTAGCCTTAGTGATCTAAATTAGAATCGAAGATCTCGTCGATAGTAGTGCAACGGTAAGAAGACAGACGAAAACGGACGTCGGATGAAGAAGTTATGAGTTTATAACGGAGTTTTCCTGTCCCGGCCTACTAAAAATAAATATAATAAAAAGTAAAATTTAAAATTAGCCGACGGAGTCTAAACGAGAGTTGTAGAGCATAATCTCACCTACGCGTGGATATAAAGAACGTCGAAAACGGAGCTCGTATGCGAAAGTTATGAATTTCTGAAGTTCGGGGCGCGAACCCCAACACTGTGTCAGAGTTCACGACGTGAAAAAGGGGTTCACGACGTGAACTCAGTGCTGACGTCTTCTGAGCCTGACAGACTGAACATCACGACTACGCACCTGATGACGTCCAAGGCCACGGCGTGAAATGATGATTCATGACATGAAATCTGAAATTTCAGCCCTATAAATAGAAACCGAAGGCTGCCGATTTAGGTTGCTAATTCCTTCACTCTCTCACTCCCTATACCCTCTCTAGCTGTCTTGAAGTACCCCCGAAGCCCCGGTATCACCCCGACACCCGAAGCGAGTCCCAACGCTCCAAAGATCCCGAGAAGAAAAGAGTTTCAAGCCGAAGCTCTGCCCGCGAGAAGCCCGGTGTGTGAAGATATCCCGGTTTCACCGAAGAATATTGCTTTTAGAGCCGTAGTGCTGTCCGAGCATCGTCTAATCACATGAGTGTGTAGTTACTTTCTTCTAACACATAAATACGAAGTATTTGCTATGAAATACGTGCTATGTGTTTATATATTGTTTGTTTATGTGAGATGGGTGTGGAATGAATGTTTTATTTTGTTTTTAAATGAGCTAAACTGTATATGTATTTTATATCTAAAAATATGTTGGGTAGAACATGGGTAGATGAACGATGAGAGATGAAAGATGGTATGAGTAAACATCGATAGTTATGGACTTAGCACCTGTCAAAGAAGAACTTTGGTAGCTACGGATTAAGGTATAGTTAATTGTCCCTATTCCGAGAGTATGGATTGGGCACAGTTATTGATCCGAGAGTATGGATCAGATCAGGATTTAGGTATAGTTAATTGTCCTTATTCCGGGAGTATGGATTGGGCACAGTTATTAATCCGGAGTATGGATTAAGACTTAGTTATTAGTTATTAATCTGGGAGTATGGATTAAGGTATAGTTAATTGTCCCTATTCCGGGAGTATGGATTGGGCACATTTATTGACCCGGGAGTATGTATTGGGCACATTTATTGACCCAGGAGTATGGATCAGATCAAGAGGTTAATTTAGATCCGCGAGTATGGATCAGATATACCAGATCCGAGAGTATGGATTTGGTAGAGAGGTTAGTTTTAGATCCGTGAGTATGGATTAGGTAAAGAGGTAAATTGTGATACGAGAGTATGGATCGTTTCATTGTAAGGATCGACAGGGTGGGATAAGAGTTGCTTGTATATAGTGAAATTGTATATGTTTGTGAGTTCTAATATATATATGATATAACATTGTGGGTTGAAAACCCTATATGCTCACCAGGCTCCCAAGCCTGACCCACTCAGTTTTCTTTGTATCACAGGTATCGATACGATGACATATTTCACTGAGAGATTAAAGGAGATGTAAATCATTAGTGTAAATTAATGTAAGTTATGTTTATGCTTTTTGGTTTGTATCGGAACATGACATCCCGAGATTTTGTTATATAATGAAAATACATTTCTTTAAGAAATGCTTTGATAAATTCTTATCATATTTTGTTTTGGGAACGAATTCCGCAACAGTTTTCTTTAAACGATTACTCTGATTTTAAAACAAAGCATAAACAAATCGGTCTTCTCTGGCTGCGAATTTGGGGATGTCACAAAATCGCCGACATAGCCTTGTGGACGGAAGTGGAATTGGTTGTCGGGATAGATACCCCTATATCGACGACGTGTCGTCTGCTTAGGGTCCGTTAAAGAGTGTTTGAGTCGAGTTTAGAAGACGAAATCAATAACAAAATGCATTAAGAACAAAATCATAAATAATTTCTGTTTGGCTCGTTGATTTGTCTGAATGAGTACAAAAGTTCTAGAGAGAGAATGATAACAAAAGAGCCCAAAAGCTTCTCTCTACTTCTATACTAACTCTATTTATAGAGTAATACAGACACTAAAAAAGTATGCAAGGACTAGACGTTAGACTTAGACACAACAAATGCCTTGCAAAATACATACACTGCGAAGTGCTAGACTTCGCACCTATACAGACCAAAACAACTTTCGACCTCTCACTAGACATTTCGATTTCACACTCAACAATCTCCCCCCCCCCCCCTTAGTGAGAATAGTCGAAATCACGTCATTAGCTTCATGGTCTGGAGAAGTACTCTACGAATTTCCATATATTAAAGAATAGTCTTTCGTATTTTAGCCTTGTCCTCAACATTATTCTTCTTGCAATTATTGATTCACACTAGCAGGCTTGTATATTGGACATTCGTATACCTCTCAACATCATCCACTTGGAACAAAAACTTTGTCATTCGCTAGTTCTTGTTCTTGCCACGAAACACTACCCCCAGAGGCTTATGTACAATTTCTCCATCTTCATATTTGTCAATATTAATCTTCCCCTTTAGCAAGGACTGGGGAACTTTTGAAGTCTTGTTGATGGCCACGACAATCTCTATATCTGTGATTGAGAGACAATCATAATAGCTATCGATGAAAACTTTGATATGTGTGAAGCCAGTGAGAAAATCGTCCTTGTTATTCTCTTGTAGTTTCGTTACATGCACATTGCTTAGAATCTACGTCACTGTGACCAAGTCGTTCAGGTTCATCAATGGGAAGTCGGCAACAGAAAACTCACATACTACATTGTTAACCCTTACTACAACATACCGAAAATTTTGAAGAATCCCTTCGAACAAGTTTCCCCGAGTGATTGACATCACTTTGATGATCTCCACAGAAGACCAAATCTCCTCATCGCATTTTCCTAGGACTGCATGAAATCTTATTTTTAGTCTTTTATATTCCTCCTTGTCCTTGAATCGATCAACCTATTTGGACTGAGAGGAAATGTAGGTCATGTGATTGATAGGAAAATCGGGTTGCTTGAACTCAGAGTTTTCAACATCATAACTTTTCTTTGGAGCCTTGCGAAAATCATCCATCTTCCCTAATGAAACAACTTGCTCAATAGTCTCATAGCACCAGTGTTTGTTAAGATCACCCTTGTTCAAACTCGGTGGATCATTCTGTCTTTGCCTTAGAATACTATTGATCAGTCTTTGTCTTTCGATCTCCATTTCTAACCTCTTCCTCTTTTCTTCAGACAAAGTTAGCTCAAGACCTTTCCCTTTATCTCCTTGATTGTTTTTCGAAGGAGATGGCTTAGAACTTGACCTAGAGCCTCCAACACTTTCGTTAATGACAATGCCTTTTGCTTTCGGTCTTGAAGTGGTGGTTGTCGAAGTTGTTGTCAAAGAAACTTGAAGTGAAGTGGGTATTTGTTTAGTTGGTGGAGCATTTGTTACTTAAAGAACCAACTCAAGGATGGGAGCCAGTTTGTTGTTGAGATTGGCTTCAATGGATGAAATCATCTGAGTGATTGCTTCTTGGGAAACAGATAATTGGTTTGAAAGAGCTATTTGCAAAATAGATTCCTTGATGCTGCTTAAAAATTCCTCCAATTTTCAAAGACTTTGGAATCCGATTATGTCTTCGCATCTAGTTTAGTTGAATAAGCATAATTCTACTCAACTAGCTTGGCAATGGCATCAACAACTATATCAACTTTGCCATGAAGAACATAATGACTTTTCTCTAAATTCTCAACTTCTTTTTCCATCTCCGCTTTAAGATCAGTCATCTTGAGATCAAGAGACTCTTTTATCGACTTCACTTGCTCAACAAAAATTTCATGACGCTCTTTAGCAACATTACGAAGCTTTTTAACTTCGTATTAAAATTTATCAGTATGAGTTTTCAATCTTTCAGCTTGTTACTGTTCAATGTTTTCCACCATACTCTGTAAACGACTCTCTTACGACCTTAACAAATACTCTACTTCAACCCCAGACACAGAATTTCGACCCCTAGTGTCGGCTTGTATCTATAACAGAGAATTCAGCTTGTTGTTGAGGATTTTCAAATGTTTAGCTGCCATCAGCATGTTGTCTGGAATATTATCCTCCTCAGGATCAAATTCTAGGTCAACAAAAGAAACCATTATATCATCGTTATTGGGTTCATCTTCTTGAACCATCCTTTCTGCTTCAGTGGATTGCGAAGAGAAAAGATTAGTTATTAGTTCATGCATGATTGTGGAGTATGTTGGTGAGATTGTGGAAGCAGGAAATGATGAAGGGATATGAGAAGATAATGGTGGTAGTGAAGTTGAGGTATAAAGAGTTGTGGTTTCATGGTAGATAAAAGAATTAGTAGTGTGGAAACAATTGATGTTTCAGGATGGGAAGTACCAAAGGCTTAATTTTTCATCACCCCTTCACTCATGGTGACATTTGTGTTTGTATCAGATATGCGCACAGGGATGCCTAAGGTGCGAATCTCCTCCGTAAAGGAATCGGTTTGCGAAACCTTGGGTGGTATAACTATTGCCTTCTCCTGGATGGAAGTAGTTGGAGGTTCACTCAAATTGGTGTTTGTATCAGTATTAGATACGTGTACATTAACACCAGGACTTCCAGTCTCCTTGAAAGTTGACTGAAATGGAGAATCCCATTGAGGTGACCCAAAGTCAGTATCATCAATGTGAATGTCTGAGTGTTCGATATCACTTTCATGAGTGATTAAACAACTTTTTCAAGCGGGTCTTCAAGTTGTCTCTGTGTCTTCTTAAGCTTTTTAACCATATATTGTGCTTAATGCTTTTTGGAAGCTGGTGAAACAGGAGCAGGAATTACACAAACAAGCACACCTTGCTTGTTAAGTTGAGGTTTGCAAATTTTCTTTACCCCCTTAGAAGAAGAATGAGTACGTTGGGATTCGGTAGGGGTTTCAACTTCAACTGCTAGAACAGTTGGCCTAACAGGAGAATCTTGAGGCCTTTTAACTGGCTTCTTTGTGTGTTTAAGAATTCCTGTCTTCGAAGGAATGACTTCCTTAGAAACTTCCTTTTCGACATTTTCTTGGACAGGTTTTGAAACTTCCTTCTCCACATACTCTTTAACATATGTAGTTGATCAGTCTTCTTCTTTTTCTTTTGAGCTTTAACACCCTTTGATGAACCTTCAACCCCCTTTGGTAAAAGAACTCCAATTGTCACATTAGGGTTGATAGATGCAAAATATTGAACAAGAATTGGGTTTGCAGGATCAGTTCGTCTTAACATTGCGTCTGGAATGCAAGCCACATTGGGAAAAAGAACTGGATCATCAATAACCACTTTAGGAACCTGCAAAGTTGAAAACTCTGCCTTCTCATCTTCTGCAGGAACCAAAGTCCCTTCCTTTTCATACACATCCTTGAGGATTAAAGTCCAATATCTTGCACATGAAACACATTCGCTACATTGGTGTGAGTGATTGATGTACCAAACTCTTCCTAAAGTTTAGTAACATAATCAACATTTAAATCGTAATAAAGACCATCAACCATAGCATAGACCTCCAATTTTTCTCTGTCTAACCTTGAACTATGGCCTATCAAGCATCGTAGTATAATACCAAAGAAAATTTCACATATAGGGAAGACAAGACTTGCGAAATTGACTTATCCCAGTAAGAGGGGGTTGATGACCCATCGCGTTCAACATAAAAAGAACCTATTCATTTGTAACTTCATAGAAAGGACCTGTGTATGGTAACTTCATGATCTGAGCAAACTGTTGCTTCGTAAGCTATTTCAAATTGTTGTTCGTCACTTGGAAAGTTACAATCTTCGTTTTTTTATTGAAAACCGTCGTTGAACCCGCAAGTGATAACCAGGTCATTAGAACAACAAACGATGAAGATAAGAAAATTGATAGTACAGAGTGATTTAGGGCTACAATCAGCATCTGCAACTGTTCTGAATATTGAGTAACATCTGGCAGTAAACAAAGATTCAAACTATGAATCTTCAACAACGGCTGAGAAGTCTCTTCTTCATTTGTGGTGTTGGAAGGATCAAGATTTGCAGTAGGAGCCGCCATTGTTAAGGTTTGAAAAAGTTGTTTGAAGACGATAATCTTTGGATAAATTTAGGGAAATTTTGACAAAAGAGCATAAAGTCTTCAAATACCACCACCAAATTCCTTTTATAGTCGACGGATAATTTGAATTTGAACCGGTAACCAATCATTGCATTGGTTATGGGACCGGTTACCATTAAAGTCGCCATGTCAGATAAAGTGATCATCATGATTTCCTAAAATCCCGTGAAATACTTTTCACTGAACTGTCACGTCCGTTGAACTTCTTGTTGTTCCCAATAGGATAAGAACTGTCATATGTTTCGCACTGTAGATCAAGTACACCATATATTTTGGACATCAAGAGAACACTAGGCCTTCACATTGAGGTTAGGCTCAATTGCTTTTGGGATTGTAAAGCAAAATCCTACGCCAGACTTTGTGAAATCTAGGTTTCGAATTGGTAGTACCCAAAATCTCAAGGATTCCAGTGCAAATGTGTGCCAAAGAATAAATGGGAATCAAATTTTTAAAAAAAATATGCGATTAGTGATATCAAATAGCATTTGATATGGAATCAGTTAGATCCCGGGCAAAGATCTCTTCATTCGACATCAAGAGAGATAACGAATTGCTTGCATGGTTTCCAATGAAGTACAATCAAATACTCAACAAGGAGCATCGAAGGGACTCTTTTTCTGTAGGTTTCACAAGTAGGCACAAATTTGCTCAATACCACAACTTAACATAGGTGTGATTTGATTGAACAAAATTACTTGGAATACCAGTGTAGTCAAGAACAAGTAAGGTTGGATAAGTTGCGAATTGACAAGAGTTCAAAAAGATATTCAGACGTAAATCATATTCCAAAAAAATGTAGGATTTGGATCTTGTTGGGCAAAAATGTCTTGGATATAGAGCATTTTATCAAGATCTCGCATGATGAAAGGAATATGATCTTGAATATCGAAAAATGGTACTAAAACAAATGTTTCATTATAATCTTGAACAAATTGTTCACCATCAATGCCTTAAAAGTTGGGATTGTTGGGTTTCACCATCATCACAGAAAAATGAGTCAGGATCACAAAAACCGATTAGTGCAATATTTACATTCTGATTGGTTTCTACCAGAGATGTCGAGGATATGCAGTGATGTGTGTGATCGTGAAGAAAATGTTGGTAAAAAAGATTGGTTAAAGAAACTCATTGTACCTCTGCGAAAGAAATGAACATTGCTAAAATATCTTTACTCAGAATGAGGCACTACAAGAAAAACGCCATTTTGCTACGGAAGGAATCCGTTGCTAAAAGCTAAAATTCCGTTGCAAATGACGATTAGCGACGGAATTTGCAACGACCTATTTGCGTCCCTAAAAACGTTGTAGCAAGGGTTTGCAACGGAAAAGATAATTCCGTCACAAATTTGACAACGAAATGAAATCTGTGGTAAGTGGTATTCCGTAGTAGGATTCCATCGCACAATCCGTGGTAGTTATTCCATCACAAATTTCGTGGTGATGATTCCCTGACAAATTCCATGGCGGTGATTCCCTAGCACATTTCGTGGTGATCATTCCCTAGTAAATTCCGTGGTGATGAATCCATAGCAAATTCCGTGGTGGTGATTCCTTAGTAAATTATGTGGTGATCATTCCCTAGTAAATTCCATGGTGGCCATTCCCTAGTACATTCCGTGGTGGTGATTCCCTAGCAAATTTCGTGGTGCTTAATCCCTAGCAAATTCCGTGGTCATGAATCCCTAGCAAATTCCGCTTGATCACTTCCAAGCAAATTCCGTGGTCATGAATCCCTAGCAATTTTAGTGGTGTATATATTATATACCAGATTCAATATGGATCGATAAATAATTGATTTATAAATTATATCCAAATAATTTTGTAGTAATATATGAAAAACAAAAAAAAAACAAAAAAATCATAACAATCATATTATAAAATAACAAAATAATTATTTATTACATAGAAAAAAGAAAGTTGCTACTCTAAAATACATAATCTTCAATAAACATATATCAACCTACTACTCTTGTTGTTTTGTAAAGCCATTAATAAGATCCAATGATGTTTGAAGTTGTTTTTCAAGATGCCCGACCCTTGCTTTGTTTTCCTCTTGTTGGGCGTTCATCATTTCTTTAAGGTCTTCGTTTTGCTGTTGTTGTTTAGCAACAAGCTCCCTCATTTCTTCTATTTCATCATTTTTTTCCGGAATGTAAGTTACATCCGTTTTACCATTCCTATTGGGAACCGCCTTTGCAAAAGAGCCTAATCCATAAAGTCTTCTTTTTTTATCATGACCACCTACAACAACATAAAATAGCTTGTCCTCCTTAAATTCAACACCTTCAGCTTCCAACTCTTCCCGTTTTTCTGTATAGGCCACCTACAAAATAAAAATATTATAAGTTAAAAGATATCAAATTTAGGAATGATATTATGGAGTAGCTACAATATAAAAGTTAATTTAAACTGAAATGAATATTACATGAATTTGTCTATCTTTTTCATTTATGAAAGTGACTCCATCATGATTCTTAGTGTGTGTATACAAGAATAATTCACTATGGGGTGGCTCATGTCCTGATTTCCTCTTCTGCATAAATACCATATAAAAAGTCAAATATACAGATAAACATACACAAACATTGATACGATGTACCATTTAAAAAATTACCAAATCAGAAGCTATCTTCAAATGACATGCGGATCCAGCGTTATGTGTAGGTTTTGCTACTCCATCAACCACACCGTTACGCCTATTTTTCTTGTTCTGCTCAGATTTTAGCTTGTATTCTTCTGTATTCCATTTTAATTGCCAGGAGTTCCAGACTTCCTGTGGAATATGAGCTGGTTTAAAGCCATGTTTGTTTCTTTTTGGGCTCCTCATGTTGAAGAGATATTCACCATAACTTTGTGCTGCTTTCCTTGCCCAAGCTTGCCTCACCAGCGAGTCTATTGTCTCATCCCAACAACATTTTTTCTACACATTAACAATATAAACATAAGTTGAAGTGTAAATGTTTACCAAACAACAATTTATCACTTATAGTTACCTGAAACTCCTCCCAATATAATTCGCGCATTTCTTTGCTTACTTGTGCCCAAGCATACCCTTCTGGATCTATTCTTTGTTTAAAGGACTGACTAATAAAGTGTGCACAAGAGCCTGGTGGCATTAGCCTGCAAGTAATTATGTGATGTGTTAAGTTATGAATTGATATGTAGGTGTAAACCAAAATTTAATACATAAAAAGAGTTGTAATTAAGATTTGAATTGGTAACTCACGTATTTTTCCAAACATGAACATTAAAACGTCTATTTGGTCCACAATCTTCAGAGGAATTGTTTTCACCTTCTACACTTTCCACTACAAATCCATTCATGTGTGGTTGTGTTAGTGATGGGGTAAATTCTGGGATAGGTGTTGTTTATGGGGTATATTTTGGGGTAGGTGTTGGGATAGATGTATATGTTGAGGATGTGGTAGTTCCTTTACTTAAGGAGGGTGTGGTAGTTATTGTAGTTGTGGAGGATGGTAGTGTAGATGCAGGTTTTGAGGTTGTGGTAGTACATATAGGTGTTGATGATGTAGTAGTGCGTGTTGGTGTTGAGAATGGTTTAGATGATGTAGGTTCTGAAGTTTTCGTTATTGATGTTCGTGTTGACGATTGTATTGTTCCAGTTTCTGAAGTTTTAAATGTTTTTTCTAAGGAGGGTGTGGATGTTTTAAGTGATGTCGAGGAAGTGGTAGTCATGGGTGATGTTAATGATATAGGTTTAAGGGTTTTGTTGGTAGATGTTATAGGTGCTTTGGATGTGGTTGTTGGTATTGGCAAGTCGATTTCTTCATCTTGTAACTGTCTGTTTATGAATTTTGCAGCAGAAATCTTGTTGCGTTTCATAACTTGTGGTGCAATGAATTTAGTTGGCTTCACACCGGATGCTCCTTTTGCTTTCGAGGTCGACATCTTTCTGACACAAACAATAAAAATAAATTACATATGAAGGCATTACTTTGCATGCAAACTATTGAATACAATCAAAACCAATTTACATGAAAATGATCAGAGAACAAAAAACGATCGATCATCACGACAACAGTAAATTAAATTAAAATAAATTTTAGATGAGTGACAACCTATATCGCCAAAGTCAGTGCACAAACGTATAACGAACAAAGATTTCGTTCAGTAAGCCGTCGGAGATGATGATTACAGAAAATGTAAACCCTATTTCTAATCAGTAATTAATTACCCTAATATGCAGCATAAACGTGTGTAGGTTGGAGGGAAACGAATTGTGAAATACTTTGAACCTCCGCTAATAAAAAATTCGAACTGTGCTAATTACCGCTAAATATTTAGTAATTCAAATTTATTTAAAGTAGCTACAAATTGATAGATAGGGTATATACATATAAATAACGTCAAGAAAGAAAATAACGTAACGATGTGTTCATAGTATAATTTTAACTTAAAATTATATACGAGGACTAAACATTAATAAACTATACATCTTTATGCTTTTCTGTTTAAACCGAAATTTATATACAAAAGACGTACGGGTCATGTCAATATATATGGTAGTGGCTTATTGTGTCCATGGATGACATATGGTTGATTGGTCCACATGGCAATAGCCATTGGTCAACATGGTAGTTGCTTATGGCGTCCATGGTTGACATATGGGCCATTGGTCAACATGGTAGTTGCTTAAGGTGTCCATGGTTGACATATGGATGACATATGGGCCATTGGTCAACATGGTTGTTGCTTATGGTGTCCATGGATGACATATGGGCCATTGGTCAACATGGTTGTTGCTTATGGTGTCCATGGTTGACATATGGGCCATTGGTCAACATGGTAGTTGATTATGGTGTCCATGGTTGACATATGGATGACATATGGGCCATTGGTCAACATGGTTGTTGCTTATGGTGTCCATGGATGACATATGGGCCATTGGTCAACATGGTTGTTGCTTATGGTGTCCATGGTTGACATATGGGCCATTGGTCAACATGGTAGTTGATTATGGTGTCCATGGTTGAGATATGGATGACATATGGGCCATTGGTCAACATGGTTGTTGCTTATGGTGTCCATGGTTGACATATGGGACATTGGTCAACATGGTAGTTGCTTATGGTGTCCATGGTTGACATATGGATGATATATGGGCCATTGATCAACGTGGTTGTTGCTTATGGTGTCCATGGTTGACATATGGGCCATTGGTCAACATGGTAGTTGATTATGGTGTCCATGGTTGACATATGGATGACATATGGGCCATTGGTCAACATGGTTGTTGCTTATGGTGTCCATGGTTGACATATGGGCCATTGGTCAACATGGTAGTTGCTTATGGTGTCCATGGTTGACATATGGATGACATATGGGCCATTGGTCAACATGGTTGTTGCTTATGGTGTCCATGGTTGACATATGAGCCATTGGTCAACATGGTAGTTGCTTATGGTGTCCATGGTTGACATATGGAGGACATATGGGCCATTTGTCAACATATATCATTTGTGCCGGTTGTGTATTAAAATTTAAAATTTTCAAATACTTAATTTTGTAGGAAATATTAATTTTTTAAATAATTTTATTAATAATTTAGGGTCCCCGATTAATCCTTGCTGAGTCTGATTAATCGCTTATCGCCAGTCGACCGACGAGCGATTTTTACAACCTTGATTAATTAAAATAGAAATTGATTTTTCTTTTAAATATGATTTTTTACAAAACTACCCTTACTAATTAAATACGAGTCATTGTATGTATTAGGATAATTTGGTCATTTTGTAATGGAACATCTTCTAGGCGCCATAATGTTTTCCGACGAAACACGTTGTTTCAGTTCTTCACTCTGAAATTCAGTCACTTTGAAACATCCCCAACTTAAAAATTCCGACAAACAAAAAACCCTAAAATCAATTTCGCAGAATCGTTATCTTAGTGAATGTTTATTATTATGGAAGCCAGTACTTCATCTAAGATTCAATCAAGAAATCAAACGAAATCGCTATCGGACATGCCATTTGAAGTGATGGAGAAAATAATAGTCAACTTGGCAAAAATTTCAGCAGTCGAGGCTTTCAGGATGAAGAGTGTGTAAGTTTTGCCTTTGATCATTCTATTTCACAAGTGTATTTGAGTTGTCTTTACATTATCGAGCGAATATTGTGTTTCGTTTGCAGTTGCAGATTCTTCAATGAGGTAGGAAAAACGGATGAAGTATATAAACATATGGAGTTAGATGGATTACGATTTCGTGTTTGCTCTGACCAGAAACATACAGTTGTCAATAAATGCATAGAGATGAGAAACCCAAATATTCTATTCAGGAATGGATTGGTACGTTGTTGTATATATGCATAGTTGTAATTAATCTGTTACTTGTTTTGCATAACTTTAACTAGAAATTATGTGTTTAATGTTTTTTTCAGATGAAGTTATTTTTGTTAGAAGTTGAACATGAAGGGAAAACGATGCTTGAAGAAGCATCTTCATTGGGACATTTGGATTCAACATTTGTCCTGGGAATGATGTTGATGGCTGAAGGGAGACATAGGAAGCACGAAACTTTGGACATGTTGAACAATGCTTACCGCAGAGCAAAAGGTAAGTGGAATCTTAGAGCAACTTACTCTAAGGTTCATCTCCACTTAAATAGGGAGGGGAGGAAACATGTACACTTCCATGGATTCCATAGATCTTCTGCATTGCATAAGTCTGTAGGTAGTGTGTCAGACGCTTTTGTGAATGGAAACAAATGGGTGTTTATGTGTGACATTTGTTTATGGGATGCTTGTTTCGTTAGGTTTTCTAGGGAGTTTGGTATAATTTATGAGTAGTTTGTTGATATGTAATTTCATATTATGACAATTAATGCTATGTAGATTCTTTTGGTTTAATATAAGGGACTAAAATAGTTAAAGTTTGGAATGATGTTTGAATGATGTTTAAATAATGTTTGAAATTTGAATAATGTATTTTGGACTTTTAATATTAGTGTTTATATTGTATTGTGATTATAGTTGTATGTAGCAAATGTTTGTTCTTTCCTAGTATTAAATACATATAAAATACATTTGTAAAGGCATAAACAAACATGTATTTTATTTTGGACTTGGTAATTTGGTTTAATATCAACTAGTGGAGTACCCATGCTTTTCATAGGGTAAAATTGTAAAGGAATAAACATATGGACTAAAAGTGGCAACAAAGAAAAAGTATTGTGGCTGAAATCAAAGTAAAAAAAGTTACTATAAAGATAGGGACTAAAAGTGGCAACAAAAGAAAAGTATTGTGTCTAAAATCTAATGTAAATAAGTTTACTATTAAAATCCTTTTCCACTTTTAATATGTATATTAGTACATGAATATATACTAGTAATTTGGTGAAATGTTAATATAAATGTATTACATTATGGATTATGATATATATGTTATTTTTGTCTTTTTCATTTTAACAATCAAAAGTCCAATATTACCTAGCTATAAAAGGCTATAATATTTGAATATGTGTTTTGACACAAATACCCTTAGTATTCACATATTTGGAATGATTTCAGGGGAAATTTGGTCTTTTTGCACTCTAAATTGTTAAGGCGCCATCATACATCTGACGTCACGCCGGCGTTCCAGTTCTTCAACCATTCATAACATCTCAACTTTTCCGGACGATAAATCTGTATACAAAAAGTAAAACCCCCAAATCGTCTTAGAATAATCGTTCTCAAAAATGATTTTCTCGATAATAGAGACTCATGTACTCCTCTCGACCAAATCAGCATAAAGTAAGTATTTTTCCATACCCTGTTACACTGTCTTTCATATTTACGCTTAATTTTTAAAAAAAGAAATTGAAATCAACTACTCCAATGTGTATTTTGTAAGTAGAATGTCGAATACTAGAAGTCGCCTTTCGTTAGATGATCTCCCACTGGAGCTTTTGAGTCGGATATTTGTAGTATTAGGGTCAGAATCTGCGAAAGACATCGTCTCTGCAAAAATTTGGTAATTATCAACAAACATCAACTAATGAATGTATATTTGATGAAATAAAACTTTATTTGTTTATTATTTACTGTGTATTTAAATTTTTGAAGTTCAAAGAAGATGTTTGAAGCAGGGGGTCATCCTCAAGTGTACAGAACAGCATGCATTGACATGTTTGAAGGAATGGGTCCCAAAACTCTAAAAGCTGGTTCATTTATATGCACATGTGCATTGCATAATAACATTGAAGCCATGTATAGACAAGGAATTGTATGTGTAATTTCAGTAATTATATGTAATCTAAATATCCCATTTATTAATATTTTGTCTCATAGATGTTATATATTGATGTTGTTATTCTGTCAACAGGATGAGTGCTTTTATTATGACAATTTTGATTTAGGATTGACTTTGTTGAGAAAAGCAGCAGATGAAGATGATCTTGAGGCAATTTATTTGCTTGGAATGATCTACATTTCAATAGGGCCTCATCAATGTGATGAAGGTATGTATATATGGTATATATGTAAATTAAATTATATATATAGTTAATTAAGGCATGTTTGTAGTTTGGGGTTAGTATTTAGTTGTGTTGTGTTGTATAATATTTACTGTTTTATTGAAAAGGGTACATTGGATTAATTGATGGATATTTTAATGTGTAGGTTTACAATTACTTGATGCCTATTTTGGTTGGGTAGTTCCGGATGATGGGGAGTACACGGGTGTTGTTGATAGTGCCAAAGAGTTGTTGCGGGCTATTGATGTTGTTCATAGACTTACAACGAATAACATCACATTCCAATGTGAAGACCCACGTCATTCTGTTAAAGGTGCATTGGCAATAGGCCATGAAGAGGATGAGGATCGACAAATATATTGCACGGTTTGTCGTTGGTATGTAGAGTATGGTAGGTTTGTATATTTCTTAAAAATATTAATGGTTGATAATAGAATGGACATTGAATATTAGTGTTTTTATTGTATTGTATATGAAGTTGTATAGTACTACTATAATTTTATTTTGGTTCTGTTAAAAGGGCATTTTAGTTATTTTTGCTTGCTATGTTGTTTGAGTAGGATGAAGTATTTGTAAAACCCATGTTATTTTGATGAAGTATAGTTAATGTAATTAAAAATAAGTTTGTAATAAATTCGTTATTAAGGAAAATAATCTACATAGATTATATATACTTTAACATGCCCGGTTAATGTAATTAAAAATAACTTTGTAATGAATTCGTTGTTAGTTATTCATTATAATACTATGTTTTCAATAAATTATACACAACTTGATTTGTACAACTGGCTTAACCGCACCCTTTTCTAGCATAAGCTTAAGTTCGAGTCTGCTTGCTAGCAATATCTATTCATTTTTACATTTTTTAGCCATTAGTTTATGCCACATATTACCAATTCAAAAACATTTCATTCAAACCATATCTTACAAACTCCAATGATCATAATAATAATTCATCCATAGTATAACAAAATTAATTAAGCATACAACATCCCAATAAATGCCGTCAAAAATGAGTTACGCGTTTTGTTCCATAACAAAACAAGCAAACGAAATCATATTCCATAGAAGAATTTCCTAGCAAATACCTACGAATGGTACTTCCATAGCAATTCAACTATGGAATTGGTTTCCGTCACAAACTCCATTGCATATTAACCATGATGATGAATTTCATAGCAGCAGTACAACGAAAAGTGATTTGGTAACAAATGTCGTTGGAAAATTGCTATGAATTTTTGTTCCATAGAACTATCGGTAGCATAATACCAACGGATATGAAGTCGGTAGCATTTTCCCTAGCAACTCTCACTCTCGCTACCAGAAATAAAATCCGTAGACAATGTGGTAGCAACATTGCTATGGAACGACATTCCTTAGCACGATCCATTGCAGATTAACAACGAAAATACGTTCCATAGCAACCTTCCCTAGCAAAATCATGTTTTTCTTATAGTGAGAAGAGAAAGGTAGCTCTTTCACTAATGTGAATATTGCCTGATTAGGAAGGAACACTCGTAGTGAGAGATCCATTAAGGATTTGAAAACATAAAGTCTTTGAGGCTTGAGGTCAACATACAACAACATGCTTCTAGGGACTCCTAACTAGGACATTAGCGCGAAATCATACATGTCCCCCTTTTTGAATATGAGCATTGAGCATTCGCCACCACAGTATGTTGTTATAGTGAACCATGAAAGGTTAACCACAATATAAAAAAATCTTTTTGGATATTTGTTTTCTAAAAGAAAAGACAAAAATATGAAAATCTTTTTGGATTTTTGTTTTCTAAAAGAAAAGACAAAAATAAGAAAATCTTTTTGGATCTTTGTTTTTGCAAATGAAATACAAAAATTAAGAAAATCTTTTTAAGTTTTTTTGATTTTGAAATTTAAAGACAACATAATAAAATCTTTTTGGAATTTTGTTTTGGAAAACTAAAAACAAAAACAAAGTAATACAGTGTTACCAATATCATTCGATGTACGAAGTAGCAACTCCCAAAGACATTGTACATCGTACAACTTTTCTCCCCTTAATGCGAAGTAATGTCACAATGATTCAGAGGAAATGTGAATGCGAACGTATGCGAACGATGAATGGTGAATAGTAAGCTTTGAACTCTTCTGCAACATACCAACCACATCGACATCTTCATTCGCATGAAGAACTAGGAACAGAGCTTGCTTCAATCATTCATAAACCATTTAAAATCCTTAAAAATGATTTCTCATCTAAAGTTTTTGTGAATATATCTGCAAGTTGATCCGTCATTTTAAGAAAATAAACCTCTATGTTACCATCTTCAACATGATCCTTGGTAAAAGGATAGCGTAAAGCTATATGTTTAATCTTTGAATGTTGGACCGGAATATGGCAGATGCGAATAACACTTTGTGAGTCACAATATAAAGGGATTTTATTAATATTGATTGCATAATCACAAAGTTGGCTTTGAATCCAGATTACTTGAGAATAGGCCTGTCGAAAATACCCGTTACCCGAGTTACCTGCCCGATTTTTTTTGGGTATTGGGTTAATTTTTTTGGGTATTTGGGTAACCCGATTTTTTTTCAGGTCGGGTAAAAGGTAAGTTTTTGGGTTTCGGGTATACCCGTGCGATTACCCGAAATATATTTAACAAATAATGGTCCAATATCCTTTTATGAGTTTATCTGTCCCAATTCCCCAATCCCAATTTCCCTCGTTCTATTTTCTGAACGTCAAAAAAACCCTCGTCCGCTCTTTGTTCGTGACTTCGTTCGTTACCGATCAATCAACTTCATCTAGTCGTCGCCGCCTCCTCGCCGGTCATCACCTGGTCGTCGGCTCGTCGCCACCTCGCCGGTCATCAGGTGGTCGTCGGCTCGTCGAAGCGTCGCAGTCATCAGCTAGTCACCACTCCAGGCAAAAATCATGGATTTGGACTGCAACCTTGAATGTAAGTGATAACAACCTTTTCTTCATCTTCATCGTCATTAGTATAACTACTATTGGTAGGAAGAGTGTTAGAGTTAGGAGACTTGTACCTTGTACATGAACTCTGTTTTCTTATTGAATCAGAAGAAAGATAAAAAAATTTGATCAAGATTGGTGTATTCGTCTTCGAATCTTGTTGGTAAGAATGATAAGGTTTGGGAGGATAATAATAGAGAAAATGATTTAAATACTATAGAATCGTTTTCGTCTTCGAGTAGCAAGGAAGGAAATGAGTCTTTTATTTGGAGTTCTCTTGATCTTCCTTCCCTATATATGTTCTTTAGTGGGTCAAATAAATAATTTGATGTTTTTAGCACCCTTTGATAGGCTATACAGATATGATTTAACAACAATAATGGTGTAACTGTATTCTTTATTTGCTGAATTAATAAAAATCATTCGTTATTCCTAACAATCATTGTTTCACCTCTTTAATAATTATCAAGGATTATGTTGATATGTGTAAGAAGAGGTTATACTTTTATGCCTGTTTGTTTCAATTAGAATCGTGTTTCCTGGTTTAATGTGTGCATAAGAATTTGTGATCAATTTTTTGTATAAAACTTTTTATCATATGTGGTAGATCTTGATAATTCAGTCAACAATATACAAGTGCTATATTTCATTTTACGATAAGTTGTGGCCAATACCAAATACATTGGTTAAAAACTCATTTGCTCTTTCAGAATATTAACATTGACCTTATCACTAAGACACTACCTAAGAAATTAGCTGAAATTTGGTTACAGTAATTATATATTAACAAACATTTAAGATGACAAATTCACTAAGAAATATATGCAACAATGAGAGTATGTTTAGTTTTCCTAGCAATCTCATTTAACTTCAAATGCTAAAGGTTTATGATAGATGCAACTTAGAGCATGATTAAACACCGCCATTGAATAACAACCACACTTTTACCACATGAATTAGATCTCCTATATGCTCTCTGTTCAAGAAATATGAGCTACAGCCTACACATTTAATTTGCTATGAACAATAAGTTGATATGAAATTTGTTACTAATTTATAACCAACATATTTCAATCTGAAATAGTTGCTGCTCTGTCAATTCTTGGCACAAATCAGAATCTAGAATACTATCAGAATGCAACCCGGAATTAAAAAAATTCAATATCATTAACAAAATAAAAACAGAAAAGCAGTTTTTCTGTTTTTTTCCTGTTTATCAATTTTTCTTGTTTTTTTTCCTGATTTGTATGTTTTTTAACAGTTTTTTTGTTTTTTTTCTTGTTTTAGATGTCAAAAACGGATGACTATATTGAAGTGGAAGATGAGAAGATTGAACTTGACAACCCAACCAATAATCAAGTTCCACAAGAAAAAGAGAAAAAAACTCAAGAATTCAACCCAAGATCGAAAGTTTGGAAAGAATTTGAACGGTATAAGGAAGAAAAGGGTGTTCAAAGATGCAAATGTAAGCATTGTGGTGGCGGGAATTACAAGTGTGAATCAGGTGGTTATGGGACCAAAAATCTAGGTTATCATTTAACTAAATGTAAAGCTTACTTGGCTAAACTTAGTGGTGGGCAAAAACAACTAGCTTTCCAATATGGTGATGAAAACAAATTGTCAACTTGGAAATTTGATCAAAATGAGAGTCAGAAGGCTCTAGCCCACATGTTGGTAGTTGACGAACTTCCTTTTAGCTTTGCAGAAGGTGCGGACTTTAGGTATTACAATAGTGTTACTCAACCATTTTTTAAAGCTCCATGTAGAAGTACAAGAACAACAGATGTCTACTAGTTGTTTGTAGACGAAAAACAAAAAAATTCATGACTTTATTAAAAAAAATGTTGGTAGAATATGTTTGACCACCGATACGTGGACTTCTAAACAACAATCATGTTATATGTGTCTCACCGTCCACTTTATTGATAAAGAATGGAAATTGAAAAAAAAAGTGTTGTGTTTTTCTTCTCAAGAGAGTCACTGTGGGGTTGATATTGGAAAAATGGTTAAGAAATGTTTAATGGGGGTGGGAAATAGAAAATGTTTTCACAATTTTTGTTGACAATGCAAGTGCGAATGATGTGGCAATTGAATTCTTGAAAAAAAAAGTTTTCAAAACTCCAACAAATGTCTTTTAAATAGGAAACGGATGCACATTCCATGTGTTGCCCATATTTTAAATTTAGTGGTGCAAGATGGCATAAAAAAAGTTGATAAGACAGTCGAGATAGTTCAATGGGCGGTTAAATGGATTAGGCAATCGCCTTCTAGAATTCATAAGTTTACTAAGGTGTTCTTTGTTTTTTGTAAAAAACCTCTTCAGACCTCTTATTGTTGCGCAGCGCAGCACACGAGCAACACTTTTAATCTCGCAACTGTTTGTTTTTTAGAAGTCTTCAGAGTAAAAAACCTCTGCGCATGTTATGTTTGGCGCAACACTTGTATTGCCTCTTCCAACCTCTTCTTCTTCTTTTTTCTTGCTGAAATCTTGATTATATGTTGCTGAAAATATTATTTTAACTTTTTTTTTTGTTTTTTTTGTGTATTCTTGTATTCTTTTTTTCGTTTTTTATATTAAATAATAATAATTTATTGATGAAATATCATTATTTTTTTGCTAAAATATCATTATTTTTTGTTGAAATGTCATTATTTTTTTGTTGAAATATCATAAATTATTGCTGAAATGTCATACATTATTAAATTTTCGGTATTAAAAAACTATTTTCGATTTAAAAAATCAGTTTATTTTAATTTTTTAATATCTGCAGCAACATGCAGATGTTAAAAAAACAAACACACTTCTAATTACAGTCTGCAGCCGTTTGGTCCACCTTTTCTACTGCAGAGGGTTGCAGAGGTGGTCCACAGACTTCATGAATTTTTGCTTCAAAACAACAAACAACACCTAAGTTTGCTAAGGTTGCTAATCTCGGTATAACAAAACACTTGAAGAGAGATGTGCGAACAAGATGGAACTCTACTTACTATATGTTGGAAATTTCACAAGCTTACGAAAAAACTTTTGAGAGATATGATCTTGAGGAATTTGATTTTCGGTACGAAATTGAAAAGGAGGGTTTGTAGATACCTTCATCAAGCGATTGGGAAAGGGTTAGGAATGTATGTCATTTTTAAAACCTTTTCATGATGTTACTTTGAGGATTTCCGGGACACTTTATGTGACATCAAACACGTGCATTGAAGATATGTATTCCATTCGTAAGCTTTTGGCGACAGAGAAAAAATGAATTTTTTGCTCTACCTTGCTTTGATTCTTGATCCGAGGAACAAAGCAAAGTATTTGGTTATACTACTTGTGGATCGTTATGGAGAAAAGGGGGTGGAGGCCAAAAAGAAATATATCACAGATTCTTTGTATGAATTATATAATGATTATATTAGAATTCATTCTCCAAGTTCTACTTCAAGTACTGCCGAGTCTACCACTTCATCATCGATATTAGGGAAACGCCAAAACCCGGATTCTATGGCACCTAACCCCCCATTGAGAAATAAAATAAGAGAAAAGATGAAGACGAACATAGTTGAATCACTTGGGGAGTTAGAAAAGTATTTGTAAGAAAGTGTTGAAGACGACTTAGAAATGTTTAATATTCTAGATTGGTGGAAAGTGAACAGTCCAAGATTCCTGATTCTATCATTGATGGCAAGAGATGTGTTCGCCATTTCCGTCTCAATGGTGGCTTCAGAATCTGTTTTTAGCACTAGTGGAAGGGTTTTGGATCCGTTTAGGAGTTTTTTGACTCCTAAGATTGTTGAAAGTTTAATTTGTACACAAGATTGGATTCGGGGTAGCATAAGTGACATAATCGATTATGAAAAAGATTGGGAAGAAAATCAACAAATCGACAAAGGTAATTGCTTATCGTTTATTATTTTAATAATTGTAAATTTAATATCTTTTCCTATTAATACTAACATTTTTTTATATAGAATTGAGCAAGATGAAGTAGTGAAGGTGCAAGAAGAACGAGTATATCTATGAATGTCTTTTGGAACTTGACATGTTATTATTTTCATAATATGTAATGGTTTCTATGTTTTCTAGATTTAAGACATGAGTTTTTTTGGTAAATGCAAAATACATGCATATACATTGTTATCAAGTAACTTAACTGATTGATTTTGGTTGTTATTGTTTCATCAAAATGCATCCGTGTATACTTTTCTTTGTCTTTCGATTTTTGCTTACTTCTAGTGTTTTAATTTACAAATCTTCCATCTAAAACAATGAGTAATAAATCTAGTCAATATATTAAACTCTTTTTTGATTCTATTATGAGATTCAACTTTTAAACTAAGATTTTTAAGTATTTATTTTTTTAACATCTTATTAGATTAGATTAGATTGTTAAGTCTTCATATCTCAAGTATTATTGACTAAAAAATCTCAATATTCAAAGTTTGAGCACGACATATTTATTTTATTAAATTTAGTTTTAGGTGCCATTAAAAAAAATCTGGTAATACCCGAATTACCCAATGAAGGATTCAAGCATGTTCCAACAGCCATCAGTACTTTCAGTTTTGAGCTGTTCGTCATTCCAAATCTATCTAGTAGGTTGCGGGTGTATTTTTCTTGACTGATGAAAAAGCTTTCCCTGCTCTGACGAATATTTAAACCCATAAAATTATTTATTTTTCCCATCATGCTCATTTCGAACTTACTTTTCTTTAACTCTTCAAATTCCTTCGACAACAAAGGGTCAATTGAACCAAAAATTATATCTTCGACATAAATTTGAACAAGCGTCAGGTGATTCCTAACTTTCTTTCAAAATAACATGGGATCAACTGATCCTTGTTTAAATTTAGCAATTTTCAAAAAGTTGGTTAAGGTTGCATATTAGGCATGAGGTGCTTTTTTCAACCCCTAAAGTTCCTTATCGAGAACATAACAATAATCAGGATACTTATCGTTGACGAAACCATGTGGTTGTTCGACATAGACCGTTTCCTCCAATACACCACTCACGAAGGCACATTTGACGTCTATTTGATATACGTCGAAATCTTTATGTGCTGCATAGGCAAGAAAAATTCTAACACCCTCGAGTCTTACGACAGGGGAAAATGTTTCCTCATAATCTACTCCACGAATAACCTTTAACAACTAATCTTGCCTTATTACGAATCACATTACCTTCTTTATCAGTCTTATTCTTAAAAATGCATTTCAACACAATTCACGGAACATCATTTGGTTTAGGAATTAACCTCCAAACTTTGTTACATTGAAATTCAGTCAGTTCAGATTGCATTGCAACAACCCAATCTGAGTGTTCTAATGAAACCTTTACTGTTTTGGGTTCAAGTTTTAAAATAAACACATTGAACATACAGTATTCCTGGTGAACATTCAATATGTAATTCTTAGCTCGAATTTGTGCTTGCTTCATGAATCCAACATTTTGATCACCAAGAACCTATTATTTTGCATGGCTTTGTGACCATTTATCCTTTGGTGGATATGCAGGATGAAAATCCAAAGGCGCATCTTCGAATATCTCATCTGTTTCAGAACCTTCACCTGCATGTGAAATATGATCACTAACATCATGAAATTCGTTAGTTTGATCAGTTAATTCATTAGGAATTGACCCATTTAGCTCCTCCTCAACTAATGGATACAAATTAAGATCCTCCCCCTCGACATCATCATTGTTTTGTCCATGCTCCCCCTCGAACGGATGTGTATTTTGATCATGCTCCCCCTCAACAGTTAAATCATGAATATGATCATTTGCCTGCGAACTCAAGTGCTCCCTCTCCACTCGATCATCTTGCGAAACAGGTGTGCTTTCGACATTCACTGGTGATGTTGAGCTAGAATGTGAATCATCAACATCTCTAATAACTGTTGAATCATCTGAATGTTTTGATTCTTCAGGAATTCGGTTGTCATCAGCATAGATTTCGACATCTATAACTTTATCAGGAATACCAAAAATAAAATCATAGTAACATCAAAAGAACTCACAATTTCTAACTCATCATTCGTTTCAGAAAGAATTGGCTTTTGTATGAAAGTTCGTTCGACATGTTTGACATGATAGTCAGCGAAAGTAAGATTGAACGTTTCCTCTATCTTTCTTGTTCGTTTATTCAACACTCAATATGCAACAGAATTGTGCGAGTATCCCAAGAAAAATTCTTCATCAGCTTTTGGCAGAAATTTAGAAAGATTATCTTTGAGATTCATGATAAAGCACCTGCATTCATAAACACTAAAGAATTTAACATTAGGATTTCATATGTTAATGATTTCATAAGGGGTATGTTAATGATTTCATAAGGGTTTGAAAAGAAACCTTCTTTTGTCACTTATTTATTGTCCTCTTCAACAAGTTTTTTATTTCAGGATTCACTTTGTCACCATTTCCAGAAGTGGCGAACACTTGATTTGGAATTACAACCTCATCAGTGCATTTGAATAACGGATAGACAACGAAATTAGATTCCAGATAATGTGAACCTTTGTGTTTCAATACTTTTTCAAACTGCTCTGTTTCTTTATAAACCTGTTTGACAACAACTCTATGAATATCTGTTTCAATCGAACCATCATCCTCATCACTTTCATAATCTTCTACAACAACACGATCAACATGATCACAAACTTTCGTTGTAGAAGGTTGGTCAATGTTAACCTTTTCCGTTCAATCATGACAAATTTCTTTGCCTTTTCTCATAAAATTGATACTAATAACAGATAATTGAGAGCAATCAACAGTTTCCTCTTCCTAAATTTCACTAATATTATCAAAATCATCTTCGATATCAATAAAATTTTGTTGAGAGTCTAGTGTTGAATTCTCAGTCATGTTTAAAATTTCAACTTTTTCATTTTTAGTGAGAGTTTCATTTACTATAAGCACTAAACCATCAACATTCAATAATTCATCAATTTTGACTATTTCCGTAAGCATATGAATCATTAGGCACTTTATCAAATTCAAAGATTTTCTTTTTTTTGCAATCATAGGAAGTAGAATCAACTTTTTCTCTTTCATATTCTAAGAAAGGTAATAATTTCCTATGTTGTTCTTTGCTGATATCAGAAGAGTGATGTAGTTCGGTAAGTTTCGCATACAAACGTTTAGCATTATTACAATAAATGTTTCGTTGCTTAACCTAACAAAATATTGTCACTTCTCACTGAATCTCTATCTAAAGTTAAATTTCTCAATTGTAGCTCTAGATTCTCAATCTTACTCTTCTTAATCTCCAAACGATTTTGAACATCAAACAATAATGTTGTTGAACGTTTAGCTTCGCTACTAACATAAATCAGCATATCATTAACATATGAGAGAGTATCATCAAATTCAGATAAAACTATAAGATATGAACTTGAAGGAATATTAAAAGATTCAAGAAGAGTACGTACCTTTGAAGTCATGGGTGACTTATATGTGCCAGTAGATACGAAATATCTCCCGGTAACCTTCTCATCCGTAGACACATCCTCTTCATATTGAGCAAACATCGCTCCGTAAGTTGGATTCCTCATCTCTTCTTCATCAGAGCCATATGACCAAATCTGGTATGTTCCTTCACTTTCGCTTCCTCCCTTCGCAACCAATGGAAGACCTTTGGTTTTTGCCCTTACCTCCTCTATCGTTTCAGCATAGTATGCTTCATCCTTTACTCTCTGATTCTTCTCTTCTTTCTTTCACAGCATGTAGTTTTTGGCCAAGTGGTTTAGGCCATTACAATAGTTGCAATCATAGCCCGAGTCACCTTTTAGTTTCAACTGCTTCTTCTCAGCACCATTCTTACTATCCTTCTTTTCTTCCTTCAAATCCACCTTCGCATCTTTTGCCAATGCATTCTAAGGTTTTACCGAAGTCTATTTGCTTGTGGATAGTTAGAAGTATGATGGACCATAGTGAAACGTTTTGGATTGATATATTTCTTGGTCATAATTGATGGTCATATGGGAATATGTAAATGTTTACATAATGGGAGATGCATATAAAATCTATATGTAAGTTGGAAACTTTAATGCAAGATTATAGAGTCAAAATATCTTGTAATATGTCGAAGTCTGTGTATTTGTCACCTTCGTATGTTTTCTATGTATTTGCTAAGGCATCTTTTTTTAACGAAGCGTAATGTCTAGCCTTAGTATTTTTTGTACTTTCAGCCTCCTATAAATAGGAGATGAACATAGAGTTGATAGTAGAGTTTTCCCATTTTACTATCAGTTTTGTACTCTTGTTCTCTAAAAGTAATATGAGCTAAACCAGATATTATTTACTTCGTGTGTTCATATTACATAGTTTTACTGTGATTTGATTCTCATACTCGATTAAACGCTTCTACAATTGGTATCAGAGCAGGAATCATTACTTCGAAGATCTGATTTTCAATTGAATCTCTAGTTTTTTAGTCGCGAGTTTGTCTCAAAAGTTTCCGCACTATTTGATTCTGAAAATCATCACTGATCTACACTTTTGATTTGATTCTGTGTTTGAATTGTGTAATCGAGTAATCGATTTTGAGTTTCTGATCAATTCATTCATTCAATTTCAAATTTCTTCAAGTTTTTCTGAAAAATCTCATCCGTATGTTAATGGCGAATTTCAACATGAACATGATGACTTCATTTTCTCATCAGTTAGGATCTTCTACGAAGATTCCTATGTTGATTCTAGAGTACTATGATCAGTGGGCTGATCGAATGGAGGATTACTTGAACGGATTGGATGAGGAACTCTGGAGCTGCATTACAGGAATCGCTCAACCTCCATCAAATGTTCAAACTATTGGATCATCTGGATCAACACCTGCAGTTACTGATCAATCCACCAGGTTGAAAAACAACGAAAAGCGTTGTTTGAGAGAATTACGAGGTGCATTGCCACCTGTTGTTTACAATTACGTCCGTGGTTGTAAAACTACAAAGGAAATTTGGAACACACTTAAGGAAAAATATCAGGGAAGCGAGAAAACAAAGATAAATTTTGTTAAGCAGTGTCTTGTGGAGCTGAAAGAGTTCAGAAAAAAAGAGAATGAAACGATTGAAGTTTACTATGATCGTCTTAATGAACTGATCTATAGATGCAATCGTTATGGAATCACAAGGTCATCAATGGAGTTCAATCTCACTTTTGTGATGGGACTTCGTAAGGAATGGAGAAGTGTCAGCATGATGGTGAAGAATCAACAAAGCTTCAATACTTCATCTCTGGATGATTTGTATAATCAGTTGAAAACTCACGAAAGTGAAGTGAATGAGATGGCTGAAGAGTCGAAACTTAGTTTGGGAGGTCCTTTAGCTATTGTTTCGAAAGTGTCTGAGAAAGAGGCAGTTGAAAAAGATAATTCTGATGAAGCGGTTGCTTTTTACTCGAACAACCGAGTTAAAAAGTTCTTTAAGAAACCGTTCAACTCCAAGGTGAAGCAAGGTGATGCTAAAGCAAGTTTCGTTAATAAATCTGTAGGTGAGGAGAAGAAGAAATTCGAGAAGAATGATGTGAAGGCAACTGAAGCCAAAATTGAGAAGAAACTAAAGGGAGATTTGGGCATTAACTATCATTACTGCAACGGAACAAATCATTTGGCTAATGATTGCATGCTTCGTAAGAAAGAAGAGAAAAAGAATAAGGTCAAGGACGAAGCATACTATGTGGAAAAACTAGAAGAGGTACGTACAAAAGCGAAAGGAATGTTATTGGTTGCAAGAGGAGAAGGTGAGGAAGATGGCACGTATCAGATTTAGTCTTCAGGATCTGATGACGAAGAGATGCGTAATCCGACGCATGGGGCTATGTTCGCACAATTTGAAGAGGATGAGGACGAAATCGTGACTGGTCGTTGTTTCATGACCAAATTAGGCGACAAATCACCGATGACAACGAAGGTAAATTATATTCTTCAATCTTTTAACATACCTTTACAAGCTTATGATTCTGAAATAATTACATTTGATGATATTGTTGCTTAATTTGATACAATTGTGGTGTCTGCTAGTAATGAAGCTAAGAAACTAAACATCCAGTTGTTAGAGACCCAAAAATTGATAGATTCGAAACGAAGCAGGGTAGAGTATCTGGAATTGCAATTGAATAATGTGAATAAGGATAGGGAATGTCTAGATAATGAAGTTCGAATGTTACTTGCTCAGCGAAACATTTATTGTAATTCATCAAAAAGATTATATGCTAAATTGACTTCATTACATCATTCATCTGATATAAGCAAAGAACAACATATGAAATTATTGCCTTTTCTTATTTTCTAAAGAGAGAAAGTTGATAGTTTGTCCTATGATTGTGAGAAAACGATAGCAGAATTCGATAAAGTGCCTAATAATCGATTTACTTATGGTATTGTTAAGATAGATGAATATTTGAATGCTGATGAACTTGTTGAGATAGTGAATGAAACTTTGACTAAAAGTGAACAAATCAAAATTTTGAAAAGAACTGAGAATTCGAAACTTGACTCTAAATCTAATTTTGCTGATATCGATGATAATTCTGATAGTTTTAGCGAAATCAGTGAAATTAAAGAGGAGGAAAGTATCGATTGTTCTCAGTTATCTGTCATTAATGTCACATCTAAGTCAAAAGGTAAAGAAATTTGTGATGATTCAATGGTTGAGGATGACACTGATAGACCCTCTACTTAGAATGTTTGTGACTTTGATCATGTGAGTGTAAGAGACAGTCAAACGGATAGTAGTGATGATGAGAACGAAGAAGAAGTGTCGAACAATTCTGAAACATAAAAGTATGTTTCAAACGAAACAACCATCAAACGAATTATTGATGACCAAGTGTTTGGTGACACTGAAAATTTTGACAAAGTGTTATTTGAAAAAGGAGCTCATTTTCTGGAAACGAACACTGTGGTGTATCCAAATTTTAAGTGCACAGATGATGTTGTATTCCTGAATCAGGTGTTTGTCACTACTGGGAATGTTGAAAACATCAAACCGGAGTTAAACAAAATAATTGAAGAAGATAACAAGAAAACATCAGACGAAGGATTCTTTTCAAATCAAAGCATTGTCGAAAATAATATAACAAAGAATTCGTATGTTTTTCAAAGACAAAAACCACAACGAAAATGGGTTGAAAAACAAGAAAATACAAAAGAGATTTTGAAACAAGAATCTAATGAAACAAATGAGAATGTGAAACTTAATTCACAAGAATTTAAGGATCTTGTTGAAAATTTTTTGAATGAAAAAGGTATTTCGAAAAGACAGGCACGAAAGAAAATTTTTCGCAAGTTGTGTCAAAAGAAAAACAATAAAAAATACCAATCAAGAAAATGTCCGAAAATGGGTTGTCTAAATCAGTACGAACAAAGTTTTCAACTCGTTCGGATAAAAAGGAAAATCCCGCTCAACCAATTTCGTCTGATTCTCAAAATTATTCAATGAAGTTTTCAAAATCAACATCTTCAAAGACTTTTCAAACAAATGTTCAACAAAAGAATTTTCATTCAAAAAGCCAACAACAGTTTTCAACTTCAAATTCATCTTTTCCAAAACCAACACACAAACAAAACAAATTTTCTTCAAATAGAACAAATTGAAAATTTGATAATGTTCGTCAATTCGAAAATGTTCGAAAATTTGAGAATGTTCGAAAATTCGAAAATGTTCGAAAATTTGAGAATGTTCGAAAATTTGAAAATATTCGAAAATTTGAAAACGTTCGAAAGTTAGCAAACAATCAAACATTTGTGAAAGATAAATCCAAAACATCTGCAAAGTTTATTCCACAAAAACCAAATTTTCCGAATCCATCTACACACAAAGCCACTAAAGTTTCATACACAAAAGGTTCATCTGGGGTGGAAACAATCAATCATTGGCTTGAGGAAAAAGGGAAAAAGTATCAATCGGGAACGTTTTCTCAACATCAAATCAAGAAGGCCTATGAACAGTATTTGAATGATACTTCATCTGGAAGTTCATCTTCGAAAGAATCAAATACTCCAGTTCAAAAATGGCAACCAATCTCAAAAGTACAACATACTGAGAAGCACGAGAAGAAAGTCAGTGAAAGTCCAAAACTATCGAAAAATTATGTTTCGATATCTTTAACTGATGATGTCGACTTAATTGATACTTTCAAAACCAAAGTTCGAAATTGGGCTTTAGGTTCTAAATTTCATTCACTTTTTCAAACTAATGACCAAGGACCCAAACAGCCTTGGGTACCTAAATTCTTTTAATGATTGCAGGTACTGTGTGACGAGCAATATGATGAGAAATTGTACATTGATAGTGGTTGGAAAATGTTGGAAAATGTTGGTGTTGTGAAGTTCGGGAACAATCACAAATGTCAAGTAAAAGGATATGGGAATGTAACGAATGGACAGTTTACTGTAAATCATGTTGCTTATGTCGAAGGTCTTCAACATAATTTGATAAGTGTTTACAACTTGTTGTGGGCACTGGCAATCAAGTTGTGTTTAACGACGAAGGAAGTATCATTTCCAATGTTGAAACAAACGAAGTTTTGCTGAAATCAAAACGATATGGTGATATGTTCACTCTTGACATCAAACCTATTGTTGGGAAACCCTCAGTTTGTTTACTTTCGAAAGCTCCATCTGATGTTAGCTGGTTGTGGCATCGACGTTTATCTCATTTAAACTTTCGAAATCTAAATAAGTTGGTAGTAGAAGATCTTGTTCGAGGTTTACCTGTTCTAAAGTTTGATAATGATACTTTATGTGCAACTTGCGAACAAGGAAAACAGCATCGGAAAGGACATCCAATTATCATAGATTCGAAAATTGTTGAACCGTTGGAACTTCTTCATATTGACCTATGTGGACCTTCAACTGTTGAAACACTCAACAAGAAACAGTACATTTTGGTTATTATTGATGATTTTCACGATTCACTTGGGTGTATTTTCTCAGGTTAAAATCTGAAGTCGCTCAAACAATGATCGAATTTATCAAGAAAATTGAGACAAACCTAAAGAAGAAAGTTCGAAAAATCAAAAGTGATAATGGTTCCGAGGTTAAAAACAATATGCTTGATTCGTTCTTAACTGAGAAAGGAATTTCACATAATTTCTCATCACCATATACACCACAACAAAATGGTGTGGTTGAAAGGAGGAATAGGTCTCTTTGCGAAGCAGCAAGAACAATGTTGACATATGCGAATCTTCCTCAATATCTATGGGCAGAAGCAGTTTCGACAACATGTTTTACTCAGAATCGATCATTTATTCATCGTCGTTTCAATATAACTCCGTATGAAATCATAAATAACCGAAAACCAAATGTTAAATTCTTTCATGTGTTTGGTTTGCAGGTGTTTTATCACGAATCTCAAAGATAATCTTTAGAAATTTCAAGTTAAGGCTGATGAAGGAATATTTTTGGGATATTCAAATAATCCGGTTGCATACAGAATGTTGAATAAGCGAACAAGAAAAGTTGAAGAAACGTTTAACCTCACTTTTGACGATTACTATGTGAAACAAGTTGAAAAATGTTTCGAACAAAAACCAATTCTTAATGAATCAAATGATGAGTCTGAAAGTTATAATTCATCTAATTTTGATTATGATTTTAATTTTTGGTGTTCCAGACACGGCTGCTGATGTTGAAGTAAATGCTGCAGATAATCAAACTCCTGAATCTTCGAAACATACTGATGATTCGACAATCACATCAGATACAACTGCTAATGGAGAAAGTATGCTAGATGCACAAGTGGAGGGGGAGCACTTGCATATACCCTCAAATGTTGAGGGGGAGCATCCTTTCGAGGGGGAGAAGAGTAGTATGAATGATGTTTTCGAGGGGGAGCATCAGAATGACAATTATGTTGAGGGGGAGCATAATAATATTGAAACCATAAATCTTGATCAAAATGATGAATTTCATGAACTAAATGATAATAATTCTGTTACAGGATCCGAAAATGAAGAAATGTACGAAGATGCACTATTGGACTTTGATCCAACATATCCACCACTGGAAAAATGGACAAGAAATCATCCAAAAGAACAAGTCATTGGGAATCCACAAGATGGTGTTTTGACTAGAGCTCAAATTCGTGCAAAGAATGAGGTACTGAATACTCATCAAGAATTTTGCATGTTTAATGTTTTTATTTCGAAAATAGAACCAAAGACAGTGAAAATTGCAATGGAACACTCTGACTGGGTTGTTGCTATGTAATCTGAACTTGCTGAATTTGATCGAAACAAGGTTTGGAGACTAATTCCTAAGCCAAAAGATGTTTCGATACTTGGATTAAAATGGATTTTCAAAAATAAAATAGACAAAGATGGTAATATTGTTCGAAATAAATCTAGGCTTGTAGTAAAAGGTTATTCGCAACAAGAAGGAATAGACTATGAAGAAACCTTCTCCCCTGTCGCAAGACTCGAGGCAGTTCGAATATTTTTGGCCTATGCGGCTCATAAAGACTTTGATGTTTATCAAATGGATGTGAAATGTGCATTTTTGAATGGAGAACTTGAAGAGACAGTTTATGTGGAACAACCTCCTGGTTTTGTTAATGAAGAATATCCTGATCATGTTTATATTTTAGATAAAACAATATATGGGTTAAAACAAGCACCAAGGCTGGTATGCAACTCTTCCCAATTTCTTAAAACAATCGAAATTTAAACAAGGATCGGTTGACCCCACATTATTTCGAAAGAAAGTTGGGAATCATCTAATGCTTGTTTAAATTTATGTCGATGATATTATTTTTGGCTCTACTGACCCTGCTTTGTCTAGTGAATTCGAAAGTTTGATGAAAAGCCAATTTGAAATGAGTATGACGGGCAAGATAAATAACTTTTTAGGCCTGAATATTCATCAAAGCAGAGAAGGAATTTTCATTAATCAAGAAAAATATACCAGGAATTTACTCGAAAAATTTGGAATGACAAATAGCATGAAGTTAAGAGTACCAATGGCGGTTGGAACAAGGCTAACACCTTCGTTAGACACACCTATTGTTGATCTTACTTTATACAGGAGTATGATACGTTTATTGCTTTATCTTACAGCAAGTCGACCTGATATCATGTTTTTTGTATGTAATTGTGCTAGGTATCAAGAAAATCCAAGAGAACCACACTTGACTGCGGTGAAAAATATTTTTCGTTATCTCAAGAGAACAATTTCATTAGGATTGTGGTATCCTTCGAAATAAGGATTTTTCATTCAAGCATTTTCAGATTCGGATCTGGGAGGATGTACTCTTGATAGAAAAAGTACAAGTGGAGGATGTCAGTTGTTGGACGGGAAGCTTGTAAGTTAGCAATCGAAAAAGCAAACATGTGTTGCAATTTCAACTGCTGAAGCTGAGTATGTTGTAGCTGCCGCTTGCACTTCGCAAATCATATGGATCCAGAGTCAATTGCGTGACTATGCAATTAATATGAAAAAGATTCCATTGTATTGTGATTCACAAAGTGCTATACACATTTGTCATAATCCAGTACAACATTCGAAAACCAAACATATTGCACTTTGTTATCATTTCATTAAAGATCATGTGGAAGATGGAAATACTGAAGTTCATTTTGTAAAAACAACTGATCAGCTTGCTGATATTTTTACAAAACCATTGGACGAAAAATCATTTGTTAGAATTTTGCAAGGTTTGGGGATGATTGAAGCAAACTCTGTTCCAGGACTAATTTCGAAAGAATGACAAAGAAGTGATAAGCAAATGTGTCGATTCAGAGGCAATAATGATTCCTTCAGAGGCGTATAGTATTAACCATTCAGAGGTTATTGTTCACGTTCAACGCTTCGATACGCTTCGTTTTCAACATTTGGGAAAGAAAAGTTTCATTAGTTTGGTACATTCTTACGTTTTCGTTTATTCTTTAATTTTGAAAAATTGGAAAACCCAAAAATATTTTCGTTAATTTGTATTCTTTTCGAAAAATCAAAAATACCAAAAAGATTTTCTTTTGTTATTTGTTTCTCTTTTCGAAAAATTCAAAATCACAAAAATACTTTTATTCTTTTCAAAAATATAAAATCCAAAAAGATTTTTTCTTTTGTACTTTGTCTTTTCTTTCTTAGTGCAGAACCAAGGAAGTTTTACAAGGGTCATGCTTACGTTTCTAGGGTAAGGTAAATTTTTGAAACTTTGTACTAGTTAGAATGTCCCTAGAAGCATGCTGCAGCATGTCGACCCAAGCCTCCATTGACTCAATGTGTGATTTCGAAAGCCTTAATGAAATTTTTCATTACGAAGATTTCTTCCCAATCAGGCTTGCATTCACATTCGTCTACTCAACTACCTAACTCTTCTCAAATGAGTTAAGAGTTTTCTGTTTGGTCCAAACATAACAGAGGTATAATTGAATTTGTGAAACAACCTTTTTCATCTCAAACATCTAACACATTTCACACACAATGACATATGTCCAAGAGGTCATTGATCAAACTAATCATGACTTAGACATATCAAAACTCTGTGTTTATGATCTTGATTCATGAGGCTGTGATGAAAGTGAAACCCAACTTTCTAAATTTTCAAGGAATTGATAGGGAACTATGTTCCAGATTTTCACGAAACATTTGTTTCAATACCAAGTTTTCGATGCTCCAAATCATATTCTTTCGTTATGAGTGGTCTTGATCAAATGTTCGAAGCCCACGACATTTGTTACCCAACAGGATCCAGCTGAAACTAATTTTTCTTTGAATATGATTTTCGTGTGAGTATCAATTCTTTTAATTGTCACTTTCAAATTAATCCAAAGCATACTTGTCACTGACTACACTGGTCACACAAGTAATTTCTGTTACAATTACTCACCTTATGTTGAGGATGATATGTAACGAAATTTTTAAGCCACCCACGCAGCCTTGAAAAAGAAGCCCTTCGATACTTCTTTATAAGTATTCGATTGTAATTCACGGGAAACCACACAAGCTGTTGATTATCTTTCTTGATAATTAACGAAGCAACCTTTGCCCGGAGTTTAACTGCCTTTGTGTCGAAATTTTATTTTTCGACATCACAAATCTCAAATTTTCGTTAGTTTGCTTCTTATCTTATTCTATTGGCACACTGCACTCACGAAATCCTTGAGGTTCTGAGTATTACCAACTCAGGCTAATGATTTCGATAGTCTGGCATATGACTTCGTTTCTAAACCCAAAAATCAAAGAGCCTAACCTCCATGCCGAAGGTTTTCGATCTTATCCACTTGGTACTCACGAACAGTTTGATATGACCGTTTGCAACGTGGTGCGAGTTCCAAGGTACTTTATCTGACATAGCGCGTTTAACAGCTAGTAGTGCGAGTTTCAAGGACAGACGTGGCTTACTCTTTAAAGAAAACGTTTGGAATTCAATTGGGGATACATATAAAAGGAAGTTATTATCTCCTCTTATCATTACGCTTTCAAATTATCAGACGATCAAAAAGCCCTAAATTTCTCTGTTCTTCAAGAATTTCTCAAAACCCTAATCAATGGCGGCTGATCCAACCACCACTACTGAAGAAGTTGCGTCGCAACCCATCATGAAGATCCAAAGCACAAATTATCAGGTCGAGGGTGATGTCTCACTATACCCAGAGGAGTTGAAGATGTTGATTGTTGCTCTTCAACATTCTGTTCTTGCTACTGCCATGTTTAACTCCTTTGAAGTTCCGATGACCTGGTTATCCATGGCTGGTTCTACTGCTTCTTACAGCAAAGCTACTGATGTTATCACATTTAATCTGGTGAATAAAAAGAGAATTCGTCTCACGAAGAAGATGTTCACTCAAATCTTGGAGATTCCGAATTCACCTCCATCCTTTCAACCTTCCAGTGCTCAGATTCTGTTCATGTTTAACGAGATGGGTCATCAACTACCACTCGTCAAGATCAGTGACTTCAAGAAGTCTGGTCTACCTTGCATCTGGAATTTCTTGGTTGGGATATACCTTCGTTGCTTAACTGGGCGAAGTTTAGGGCTTGACAAGGGGAGAATGGAAGTTTATGCTATGGTAGCAGGATTGTATTATGACTTGAATGTGGATTTTGCTACTCAGATGTGGAAGGAATTCGTTAAAAGCTTGGAAAACACAGACTTGGTGAAAGGGATTTCATGTGCTCGTTACTAGAGTTTAATCCTCAAGAAGATTTATGAAAAAGAAGAAATTCAAGTTCCTGCAGATGAGGCTAAGGCAGAGTTCATGAAGTATCATTTTCCAAAGACTGTTGAAGATGATTCAGAAGTATTTCCTAATGTTGCTCGAATTCCTAATGGTATGTTGAAGAAAGTTTATCCAACGAATTCCGTATTGATGGCATACTTGAAACATGTTAATCCTTCAGTGGAAACTGGGATTTTGCTGAAAATAAGTGATGAGGAACCATCTAAGAAAGTTAAGAAATCGAAGAAGGGATCTGATGATGTTGTTCATGAAAGCCCTAAGAAACAAGCTAAGTATAAGTCTCCTAAGAAGCTTACAAGCGAAACTGAGAAGCCTAAGGAGAAGGTTGTTGCTAAATCTTCGAAAGAATTGATCCCTTCGAAATCTCGTGTGTTTAAAAGGTTAAGGAAATTATCTTATAAGAAACGACCTTCATGAGAAGATCAATCTCCTACTATTCGCAAACCCCAGCTTAACAGACAAGGCGTGAAAGTTCGTGACATTCCTACACCAGTTTCACCATCCTTAAAGAAGCGAAGAGCTGAGGATATGGCGAAGCACATCACCAAGAAGAGAAAGAAACGAAAGCTGGTGATTCGTGAAGAGTCATCAGATAGTGATATCGTCCCAGAAACACCTTTGGGTTCGAATTCCCCACAACTCTCACAGCCCTTAATCCTCACAAATGTTTCATTGCCAACAACAACAGTTCCACTCGAAATTTTCCTTACCAAATCAAATACTGAGGAGGTTCCAATTTCTAACATAGTTACAAACGTATCTGATACAGGTGTACTTGTTTCTACGAGTGTTGAAACATCACAGTCACTGGTTACTCAAGGTATTACTAATCCATCTCTTTCCGAACCTATTTCAAGTACTTTTGTTTCACTTCCACCTTTTATTCAACACATTTCCACTACCACTACTTCACCCACTTTTGATCAAGTATTACAACAACCCATCACTACACTTTTCCAATCACAATCCACCGATCCACCAAAACCAAATTCCGATGATGAAACAGAGGGAAGAGGTTTCGGAGGAACATTTGATGATTTGGAATTTGATTCCGAAGAGGAGAACATACCTAATCATATGTTGATGTCGGGGAAGCAGTTCAAGATTCTTAATCGAAAACTCAACTCTATTTTACAATCACAAGCTGATTATAGAGCCAATTATTTGGTTTCGGGGATAGAAGTTGATGTGATGCTTAAGGCTGTCGAACTCAGAATGCAAAGGCAGTTGGACGTACTTGATAATAATAATGCGATACGAGTCAAAGCTCAAGCTGATTCGTTTGCTTCAGAAATAAAGGAGCATCGAAATGTTGCAAAAGAACGCCATGTTCTTTTTGTACAAGATGTTAAGAAAGTTCGTGAAGATGCCAACCAGAAGATAGAAGAGTTAAAGGTTGATGTATCGAAAGAAATAAACACTTTGAGTACAAATTACTCATCCATCTTTCGAAGGTTGACATTATAGAAGGAGCAGTAACAAACTTCATTCAGACTTTTCAGTCGACTATTCCTTCTATCGAAGCCAAGGGTAAAGAAGATATGGCTCAGTTCGACCAATTGAAGGTGTTTCTTAGCGAACTTAAAGAAGTTGTCTCAAAGCCTGCTCCACACTTCTTCTTAACTCCTGAATTTTTAACTCAGAAGTTACATAGTTTGGATCAAGCTATTCAGAAGGCTGTGTTCCAATTACGAAATTTGCCAACATGTTGCCTACTGGTGCCCCTCCTGTTGTCACATCGGTGAAAGGGGGAGAAAAGAAAATTCAAGATGGCAAATCTTCGAAATTACAAAAGGGGTGGAAAAGTTGAAAAAGATTGAGAAGATTGTAAATACTTGTGAATTAATGAAAGTTGAATCTACTCAAGTCCCAACACCTATAGTTTCAGAGGTGATTACAACAGAAGCCATCAAGACAACAACAAAACCTATTATGAAGGGAATTGTTATGGGCTCTTCTACTGAAGGAGGAAGTTCAAGTTCTTCTAAACCAAAACCTTCTGATAATGATGGAAAAGGGAATGAGATTTTGATTGAAAAATCGAAAGAAGAGAAGAAGGTCGAGATTGAAGCTGAAATGGAGAAGCAAAGGCAGTTACAAAGCATACTAAGACTTCGTGAAAGTGATCCACCTGGTATGGATAAGGGAGATCCAAAGAAGTTGTACAGCTATGAGAATATTGAAGTAAGAGTTGCTTTCAATCGCATGTATGCATTTGAGAAAAATCCTAAGAAAAGCTATTCTATCACTAACACTGATATGAGTCAGCTTGATTTTCCTGTGAATGAAATGATGTTTATCATGGCTCAGTACAAGATAGTTGAGAAGTTCGACAACGAGGATGATTTTATTCATATGAAACTTAGGTTTCATGCAGTTGTAGGAAAAGAACTAGAAGAAATATGGTCATTAGTGAAGATCAAGAAGGTTATCACTATAACAAAAGATGTATTGTTCGAGAATATGATACAGAATTTTCGGTATCATGCTGTAAGGGCGAACAATCAAGTTTGTGATTGTTGGTTACACGAGGATGATTTTATTCATATGAAACTTAGGTTTCATGCAGTTGTAGGAAAAGAACTAGAAGAAATATGGTCATTAGTGAAGATCAAGAAGGTTATCACTATAACAAAAGATGTATTGTTCGAGAATATGATACAGAATTTTCGGTATCATGCTGTAAGGGCGAACAATCAAGTTTGTGATTTCTCATTTGCTGATTTTGCTCTAATGAACTTGAATGACCTGATTCAAGTTGCATTAATTTTGAAAGACATGGAGGCTTCGCAAATTCAAGGGACTGACAAAGATGTATTTAGGCTTGGTCTTGCCCATATCAAAATCTTCATAGACAATTACTATGATTGTCTAGCATTGACTGGTGAGGAGTTAGCATCAACAATGGGAAGGGAAGTGAAAGTTTCTATGGAATTGTCGAAGACCCAAGCTGAACTGAAGAAATATGATGGTGGGGAGATATGCTTAAAACCTTTTGGATTGGTCTTTGCAGGAAAAGATAAGAATGGCAAAGCTAAGAGGTTTTTGTTCCAAGCAAGTGAAGTGGAAAGATACACTACATCTCAATATACGAACTTCATTGTTCGTATGAATAATTGCAAGAAGAATAATGATGGAGATAAAGCGGAGTTAAAGAAAATTTTGACATGGTACTCGGAGATACGAAGGATAATGCACTTTGATGTACAGATTCTCACGAATTGAGAAGTTCGACATGATTACAATGGGGGAGATTGTAGAGTCAAAATATCTTGTAATATGTCGAAGTCTGTGTATTTGTCACTTTCGTATGTTTTCTATGTATTTGCTAAGGCATCTTTTTTTAACGAAGCATAATGTCTAGCCTTAGTATTTTTGTACTTTCAGCCTCCTATAAATAGGAGCTGAACATAGAGTTGATAGTAGAGTTTTCCCATTTTTACTATCAGTTTTGTACTCTTGTTCTCTGAAAGTAATATGAGCTAAACCAGATATTATTTACTTTGTGTGTTCATATTACATCGTTTTACTCCGATTTGATTCTCATACTCGATTAAACACTTCTACAAAGAGAAGTGTTCAAGAAGTGTACCTTGAAATTGAGACTTCATAGCCATATAACTGTTTCTAGTAACAAGTTCCAGTGGAACATTCTATATTATCGAAGGCTCAGTCTATGTGACTTTAGAACCTCCACATCACAGGAGGTCAATTCATGTAAAGTTGGAATTCCACTATATCTTGGATAGTGATAATAATTTGGAATTGTGAAATAAGCATCATTGGAGTAATGTCCAGTCGGTATGTTCATAAAGGAAGGACCATCGAGAGGCATAGTATGCATGTTTATAACATGCCATGGCTGGTCTGATTTAATTCAAGTGGTTAGTTGGTTACATAAAAATATATATACAATGGATAAATTCGTAATTGTTATATTTATTAGATAATAGGGATTTATTTATATTCAAGGGTATGATACCATAGTTAATTAGTTTATTATTGTGTTTCACTATGCATATTTAGTTTCCTGAGTAATTTAAATGTTATTCAAAATTCCACAGCCGGTCATACTTTTGAGAGTGGGTAGTTAATCAAGACTGTCATGAATCATTTGTATATTGTCCACAGGGATTGGACATTGCATAAGGATTACTGCAATATACATGAATACTTAGAAAATAGAGATTTGAGTATTGGATAAACCCACACTTAGATATTACTTCATGGATTCAATCACAAGTCATTCTAAGACGATAATATCTTTTATTCTTCAAACGTAGATACATAAGTTGTAATTTGCAAGTCAGTTGTGCATTGGTATTACATAAACACATTAGTAACTTGATGTTATAAAATGTAGTTTTATGTGCAATTTGATGAGTAAAGTTAATAATTATGTAGTCAAAATTTATTTGTTCCTTTTTCCTTAACATGAAAGGCGATATCTTTGAGCCCCTCGGTGATTTGAGTATATCTATAACAAACAGGTGATGTGAATATTAAATGCACTAGTTTTTTATTTATAATTCCTAATTTATCGTATCTAAACCACACCTTACAGGCAGTGAACCCGATCGAGTATAGTATAGCTTTGATAAGCAAGGGTGTCGAACACAAGGGGAACAGTAGTGAATTAATTTAAAATATTTGATTATAGGTTACACAAAAAACACAAAAGCAGTAAAGAAAAGGTTTATTAAATCTCAAACAAACAACTAAATAGCAAATCTCAATAAACTGATAGGAAGACAAATCTCTTTAGGTACTTTGGTTTAGACAGATTACATCTTTAAATCATAGATAATTGCACACACAGATTTATTTATTCATGTTTACCGATTTCTAAAATGATTAGGTTCACGTTCGCTATTACTAATCCTTTAGCAAACAAGTCAATTCAAGCAGTGATCAGTTGATTAAACTAATAGGTTTCCTAGTGTTCAGTTCGTATCAAGCAAGACTTGTATTAATAGTTAATCAAATTACTAATTCAATTAACCTCTTGTTGATGGTTCGTCGCACAAGGCTCACACATTAACTTACTTATTTCCTAGTTAACCCTAGTTTCACGTTCGTTATTCCTAGGCATATAATCTTGATGGTCATCAAAATCATAAGAGGCAAGCAATCAAGCAGATGTTCATACAACTCAATATACTTAATACTTAACAGAAAATAATTGGCATTAACACATAAGGATCTTTTAACAAGCTTGGCAAGATAAATTAAACATTAATAAACAATCCAATATAACAATTAATCCACAAATCAAGGTTTTACCTAATCATAAACTCAAAGCAAATGGTTTTGACAACAAAATCAGAAAGTAAAACGTAGTAGTATCACAGCGGAATGCTAAGCATGGTCACATTAACAAACCACATGATTACCGACACAAATTCGCTCTCTAATCCTTTAGATCTTCGCTCTTGTCAGATTAACGGCCTTCCGGCCGCCTTCTAGACCCTCAAAACGGCTTACCAGAAGTTACTTGTCGACTAAAATAGGTTAGAAGTCGGAATCCCCCCTTAGAACGAATTAAATGTCGATATATAGCAACTTTACACTGCCAAACGAAGGCAACACATAGGTCCAAGGAACGCAGGGCGTTCCTCCAAGCGATTCCGTAATCACCAAGTCACGAACGCAACGCGTTCATCATGGGAACGCAGGGCGTTCGGCCCGCTTTCAGCCCAATTCTTCATATTTGCAGTTCAACTCTGTTTTCTCGGGATTTTTGCTCCATTTCCGCTCCAACAACATATAATAGCTCTAAATTGCAATTCAAAACATTATAAGTACATTTTAGTTCTAAATAAGCATAATAAAAGCTAAAATATTAAGATATGATATATAAAAATATGTATAAAAACACACATATCAACAGGCTTGGTTCGGACTGAATTGATATGTTTAATTTTCTAGTCTGAATTTGACCATAAAGTCAGAGACCAAAAAACATACAAATGATCATGAGGTTGATCATTTAATCCATGACTCTGCTCATACGATATCTTATAGAATGAAAGAATATTTTTCACTTATCTTATGGTCAACGTTTTATTTGAATTAGAGTTCAACAGTGGTTTTGGAAAGCAAACTTTGTTGTTTGGTTCAAGGTTATACTTGCAATTGTAGTTATAGACTTATCTAAATAGGAGTCTGTTGGATTAATTTGTCTAAGCTCATAACTAAATTGATATATTCTTGTAATTAAAAGCAAAGTCTTTTGTGGGTTGTCCTCATAACGTGAAATAACTAGAAATGATATTAGGAGAGGAAGGAAATGAGTTGTTAATATATTATATGATTAATATACTAATTAGAAATAGATAATTGATTTGTTAATTTATTATGTGTTTAATAAATTAATATGACATCAATAGTTAAATCGTTGATTTGTTAATATGATTAATAAATTAATGTGAAATCAATAAGCATTAATTAATTATTAATCATAATTAATCTAGAATTAATTTGAGATTAATTGGAATTAATTAAAGGTGTAAGGGGTGAATTGTAATTGTTCAATAGTTGAACAAAAGAAGCAATTCTAGAAACCTCCATGGTATGGATGGTTTTGGAGGGATTCCTAGAGTTTCCACAAGCCTCCTAGTTTCATATAAGAAAAAGATTTAAAATGAGATTAAATTTATTATTTAATCAATTCAAATTTGGTTTTGTCTGCAAATTACCTAACCTATAAAAAGGACCCCTTGGGAGCCAAATTTCATGTATAACCTTTCCAAGAAGAATATGAACGAAATTTTCCTTCTCCTTCCTCTCTTTCCTCTTCATTCTAGGGTTTCTAGGATTTTAGGTGGAGCCATTAGAGACATCATACTTTTGGTGCTAGCTTTCAGAGATTCACCAAGGAAGGGATTCAAGGAATTTTTTTACTAGGACAATTCAAAGGTATGTAACCCTAACTTGGTATTTCCGATTACATTAGGGTTCATGTTAGGTTTTATTGTCCATTGTATGTTACCTTTAAAGTGTTATGACATAGATCCTTATAGGTTGCATATGCCCTTAAATTTTAAATAATTTTTTGCATGTACATGTATTTTATAATATATAAAGCCCATCAGATCCCCCTCTATCACCGACCAACTTATTTTCGTCTGTCAACCGAAGTGTCCGTAAAATCCAGAGCTTAGATAATAAATTCAAAGTGGGACTATGGAGGTAAAAGAAACAATTAATACAATAAAGGATAACATACCTTGTAAGTAGCTCTTATAATAGGGACTGTTCATTTTGAGCCCATTCAACCAACATAAACTTGTAAGAGCTTCCTTCCGAAACCTAATAATCCCAAAGAGTGAAATTAAAAGACGACGGGAACAAACGTGGAATCAACATAATTGCTTATATCGAGGGACATTGTGTATTCACCTTCTACCGGAAGAAATGTAGAAGGAAGAGCAGAGTATCATCATGGTTCGTCGTCTCCGAAAGACCCCCAAATCGGAAACAACAGATGCTCTGCAGTGCAGCCCGTCAACTGACCTACCTTGCAGTGCCCCAACATCAACAACCTGCCGACAAAAGGAGTCGATGGAAATTGGGGGAGCGATAGCATACAGGGGAGTGGTTTACTCCGGTGTTTCTTGACCTTACGGGTCGAAATAGAAAACGAAAATTGTGTTTCTCTTGAAAGGTAATGAAATGATAGAATTGGAAAGAATAAGGCGGTGAAAAGTATAACAATCTGATTGCGGGACATTATAAAACGTGTCAAAGACAGATCAACAGATGACTCATCTATGTGTGGCAAACTGAAAGAAGGAAAAAAATGAAAGGTCAAAACTGTGTCAATAAGTCGAATTAAAACACGTTAATCCATTTCATATTTTTCAATGAGAAATATTTTTTATAATTTATGTCTTTTAGGCAAATGTTACAAAATCTAAAAATAATTAAACAAATAATTACTTTTACAAAAGTTTAGGATGCAATAAAGAATTTCTAGTGCCTTCAAATTAATCAACTGGTAGTCTTATCTCTGATAATTAACAACATAAAAAACGATTTTGGTCTTGATCTATTTTACAAGTATGACTGCTTAAATCTTCGTCAATTAATGTCCCTCTCCTCCATGACTAGTACCAGAATTCTTCAGATCCCACAAAATTTCAGAAATCGTTACCGTATCTACTTTGCCACCCCATCGTGGGCCAGAGTTCAAGATATTCCCAAGAGTTTCAACACTGCTAGGGAAGTCATGGCCCTTTTCTCCTCCTCTTCGTCCGGTAATCTTTATCTTAGAATGGATTTTAACAGTAGTAAATTCATGCCCCTTCCCCCCAGAACTTGGACCCGAGTTCTTGATGTTTCCAAAACTTTCAGCATAACGAAATCCGTGTCCTTTACCACCTGGACTTGGACCAGAGTTTTTGATATTGCTAAAAATCTTATCGTTGGTAAATTCATGTCCCTTCCCTACAGGACTAGGCCCTGAGTTCTTGTTATTTCCTAAAGACTTACCACCTGGAAACTCATGTCCCTTTCCTCCTGGGCTTGGACCTCCTCCACTTTTAATTGCCGCAAGACTGATTATGTCTAATTGTCTATTGTACCAGTTATTGCCTCATCGTCATAGTTAATAGGATTGAATACATTCATTGGACGAGCTGCTATACTGAAACTTAATGAGGTGAGAAACAGAAGAACTTTAGTGATAAGGTAGTAACTTGCCATTACTGAGTTTGTATTGGAAATCGAAGATAAAAAAAAAATGGCTCTTTAAGGATTTATATTAATTTGGAGAATGAAGATGTTTTGATTGTTAATGAATGTTGAGAGAAGATCAAAGAAAATATATGTTTTGTAAAAATGGCATGAAGGTGATCGTCTATATATAATACGTAATATTCATGCATGCAAAAGTGACAAGAGACCTGGTCCAAAAGCTACCCTACCATAAAAGAAGTATGTTATATGTTATTAGGACACGTGAGTTAAATAATTTGAATAGGGTTATATATAATTGTGACGTGAAGCCGCCGGTGTATATTCGAGAATCGGGAGAAGAGTATTACAGGCGTTGAACTTCAGCTTTAGATAACGGGATTTCAATTAGGTCTGGCAATAGAGCGGGTTTGGAGCGGATCGGCCTTGATCCAAACCCGTTTAACAATTTTCAAATGATGATCCAAACCCGGCCCGTAACTCGCAGGGTTTTGAATGATTAAACCCATACCCTTATCTACCGGATCAACGGATTTCAACCCTTTTACCCGACTCATTCACAGTATTAAGTTTAGACTATAATTATTCATTAAAACACATATAACATGATCACTAAAACCAAAAAAATTTCACTCCAAAACAAACATCAGTTATAGTTATATAAATAACTTTTCCAATGTATTATGATTGTGGAATGTCGATCACTCGATTGCGGCATTTTCTTCTTCTTGATCCTTGATTGAAACCCTTTTTCTTCTTGCTCTTGAGTCTTGATTATGGAATATCGATTTCATAGTCGATTTTAAAAGATTATAGAGTCGATTATATTGGGAGTCGACTACAATCGGCAATTTGGATTAGGAACTGAACTGGGAAGTTGAAGTAGAACGTTTAACAGTCTAACTCCTTGACTCCTATATGTAAAGATTGATAAATGTATTATTTATTATAAATAATTAATTTATATTTGAAATTTTTAGATGGGGCGGGTCATAAACGGATCGGATCGATAGTGATCCATACCCGACCATTTTAATAAAAGGGTTAACGGGTATGGGTCGTTAACGGGTAAACGAATCATAAAATATGATCCAAACCCATTAATTTTGTACGGGTTTGGAGCGGATTAGGGTCAAAACCCGCTCCATTGCCAGGTCTAATTTCAATTGTCAAAGGTTTATGGGAGATATTTAAGGAAAATTTTATGTTAGTGCCTACACCGGACACCCCACTTCAAAGGCAATATTTTTGTCGTAAATCGTAATAGAATAGAAAACAATACTACTTGTTTGCTACTTTTGTTTACAATTTCTTTTATATATACGAAATACTGCCGCGTTGTCTCTTTGACTTTTTTTGACGCACCAAGACTATCGTAGTAGCTTACGCAAAATTAGAAGATTTTGAAAATTCAACATGCTACCCGTAGCATCTTAATGGTAATTTTTATAAAATTTATGACTATTTGAATTTGGATAAACCATTGTATATATTATTATCATTAGAATATATAGTTTCAAAGAATAATTACTCCAACCATATAAAATATTCTAAAACTATCAACTTCCTACTAATCTTTTAATTGTGTCTCATCACTTTTTACAATTAACACCTACATAGTGCAATAACAACACTTTTTTAAATGACACCAATAACACACAACTAATTTACAATTTTATATTTATAAAGGGAGAGAAAGCATATTTGAGATAGTTGGGACCCAAATATGTTATTGATAGTGGTGATGTGGCTCGTACATGTCACTTGAAAGAGCAATTTCCACAAACGTTGTGGATGCCCCAATTCTCTTAATCATGTTTTGTACACTTTGGCCTCAAGATTTGATTTGAAGAAAATGGTCACTTTCGTCCCTATGGTTTGTCGTTTTTTAGGGTTTTGTAGACCTTGCAATTCGTGTGTTCATATCGTTTACTCATGTCAACCATGAATTTGACAGGACATGAATACATGAAGAGAAGTAAGTTTCATCTTCCTTTTCAATATGTATTTGTATTGTGTATCCGTATCGTCCCGTGTCACTCATGAGTGCGTGTATTCGTGTCTCAAATTGCTAGGTCTAGGGTGTTGGTTCCCATGGTTCAAAATTACAAATTTAGTCCTTATCAACAGGTTCATTGGGATTTTGGTCTATGTAAAAATTAAAAAATAAAAAAAACCGCTTTATACTTTTAGTTTTGTAACATCCCGACTCCCAGATATAATATTTAATTAATTTACTTTTAAAATTTCAGAGCAACTCAACGAGTTGGATGCCCCAACTCGCCGAGTAGAAGTAGGGGTGACAATTTATGACACGGCACGACAAAAGTACACGACACGAAACGAAATTGGGACGAAACTAAAAATTAAATTCGTGTTCGTGTCGTGTTCGTGTTAGCTATAAAAAACACGATGCCGTGTCGTGTCGTGTTCGTGTTCGAAATTCGACACGAAATCGACACGATTTAGCAGTTCTTTATCGTGTTTTCGTGTTTGTCGTGTTTATCGTGGTATATTTGATAAATTATTCATCAAATAAACTAGTTTTTAGTATATGTTATATTTGTCGTGTCGTGTCGTGTTTGTCGTTTTTTACTTTGTTCGTTTTCGTGTTAGTTAAAAAAAACACGACATCGTGTCGTGTCGTGTTCGTGTTATAAAAAACATTGTCGTGTCGTGTCGTGTCAGACAGAAACACGAAACGATAGCACGATTTGCCACCCCTAAGTAGAAGAGTTATTGGCCGCGTGATTTTTAGAGTCTACTCGACGAGTTGGAGGACCCCAACTCGACGAGTAGGTGTTGAGTGAGAAAATCCTAATTTTCAGGGTTTGTGTCCTATTTAAAGGACCTTAAGCCTTCATATCTGCCTCCCTTGTCACCTTAGAGCTCTGTGAGAAACCCTAAACAAGCTTCATTCGTTGTGAGAGAGAGGTTAAATTTGGTTATTCTTGGGTACTTTAGGAAGGAGATTGAAGAGCAACACAGCTTGGAACGAGGAGGGAATTTTGGATCCAGTGTTCTTCAATGTTAGCTTCTGTATAGAGGTAAAAGGCTATCAACTTGACCATTTCTTTTGTTAGGTCTCTTTCTAGGGAGTTTTGGGGTTTTCTCCCATCCATCTTTTGGTTATTGAGTCACTTGAACATGACATGAGATTGAAACATCAGATCTGGACTGTAGGAGGTCCTTTGAGCACAAAGATCCAAGCTTTATTAAGCTAGAGGCAAGCTTTTATGCATTTAACCCTATATAGAGCTTATGTTGGCATTTCCAGCCCTAGATGCCATGCATGGACGTAAAGCTTGCAGCTTTACGTGCTATTTCAGCCTTGGGAGGCTAGATATAGAGTTTGAGACCTTATTTATGCTTACAATCGTCTGAATGAGAAGTTGTCTACGGAGACTCGATGAATGCATGAGCCAACTCAATGAGTCAGCTAGGGTTTTCTCGATGGACTGTACGCGCTACAACTCGGCGAGTTGATGAGACAACTCGATGAGTTGAGTTGGATTTTCCCGATATTCCATAGAAAAGAAGGAACTCGATGAGTTGCATGGGTGCACTCGATGAGTTTAGTCAACATGGACTGTTGATTGGAGCATTGATTTTCGTTGACTTTTAGGGGTTAGTCAACTGTGGACGTTAGTAACCATGGAAGGGTAAAATGGTCTTTTCACCCCGTCTTGAGATTTAGTGGAGGAGTTAGCTTAGCATCTCAAGTGGTTATTACAATTTGCTTATTAGAGATAATTATATTATGTAGGCGGAGTCTAGACTTTCGTGGGGTGCTAGATCTACTTCCTTACTTCCGAGGTGAGTCTTTTCACTATACTTACCTGAGTGGTAATACTGAGTAACCGGAGGGTCTTATTTGAGTTATCGATTTATATTGAGTTATGTGATATTGTGCATTTTGTCTTTGTGATATATGCTATATTATTCTGTGTTTTACTTACATAGGACTGAAGGGTCCAACCCGAGCAGTGAGACCAGAGGGTCCTCACTGAAATACAGGACTGGAGAGTACAACCCGTTTTGTGAGACCAGAGGGTCCTCACTGAGACACATGACCGGAGGGTCCACACCGAGCCATGAGACCGGAGGGTCCTCACCGAGACGCATGAGACCGGAGGGTCCATGTCGAGTTATAGCCATGAGAGGCTTATTATTTGAGTATGTGGTATTTTGGGGAACTCACTAAGCTTCGTGCTTACCGTGTTGTGTGTTATATGTTCCAGGTACTTCTCAGGATCGCGGGAAGGCGTCAGCTTGATTGTACGCACATGTTTGAGATTATGTTGAGGATTCTGGGATATTATCATTTGTTTTGTTAAATCGTGTTTTTGATATTTGATACATTGTGATTTTGAGAAAATGTGATACTGATTTTATGTGATTTAAAAATGAAAAATTTGTTTGAAAATTTAGAGCGTTACAAGTTTGTTTTTTTTACATTTCTACTCTAATAAATAAATAAATAATTTTCACATATCGTATTCTTATTCATTTTGTTACATGTCATTTTATGGTTATTTTAAATTAAAATTTTCTCACATGTCATTTTATGGTTTTTTCCATTTTATTAAATTTCACATAGCATTTAAATGTTATAATTATAATAAATGGATAACATTTTCATTAGAGAGAGTTTGAGTAATCTAGGAGAGATACCTAGATGAGCATTGAGGAATCTACCGGGAGAGTAGTCAAGTGTTGGATAAGTGTCTAAGTCCATAACTATATTTGGTATGTACTTGACCCGACCCGACATGGTCCATTTGGGTTGCATGACATCATGCATTTGGATAAACTAAAATGAGTGAAATAACACTTGTGATTTATTAATATATTATAAGTTCTAATATATTAATAGTATTATTTTATTAGTATTGATCAAGAATTAATTTGGAATTAATTAAGTGATCAAAAGAAGACTAATTAAATATATGGGTTAATTATGTAAATCATCCATACTTGTATAGTGGACTAGATGCTCCATGCATTATCAAATTGGGCTAAGGTCCATAGGATGCTCCATGGATGCTCCATGGGAGTTACAAACCCATGGGTCATGGAAATGAAGAGTCATGTCACATTAGGGTTTACATGGTGTAACCCTAGATGTGACACACTATATAAAGAACATGTTGTCATCCAAAATCGGCGACACTAAGAAAAGAAGAGGGCAAGCCGATTTTTGAAGTGTTATACATTCTCTCAAAGTTTATTCCAAGAGCATTTGGTGTTGTGTGAAATATTTGAGGCATCACACTTGGGGTGCTAGGCTCTCAAGGTTTTCAAGGAATCAAATCAACTACAAGGTATGTAATTCTAGTTATCTTTTATGTTAAAAGTTCCCCATGTATGCTAGATAGTATTATGAACCTTGGAAATCAATTTTTGCATGTATTTTAGACAAACATAGATCCAAGGTTTTCTAGGGTTGCATGTACACTTAGTTGTGTTAGAATGCTCATAACCCATCAGTGGTATTAGAGCCTAGGCTTGTTTGTTAATACTTGATGCAAAATAGTGAAAAAATCGAATTTTTGAGCTGTCTGCACAGGGGACTCGACGAGTCCATGGGGGGACTTGACGAGTCCAAGTGAAACTGCATCCAACTCGGCGAGTCAGTTCGTGCACTCGACGAGTTGGCCAGGCAGAGTGCAAAATTTCGATTTTTGCTGCTGGAAATGGACTAGAAACATTACCCTAAACTGTTTTTGTGTTTTAAAACTTGTTTTAGATGGTGTAATGGTTGTTCTAATCCATTTACAATGGCTAATATCAAAATTGCATTACTATATGTGTTCATATGTTCTTGAAATTTTGATATGAATATTCATGTTCTTATGAGTTCTTGATAGATCATAGGAATTACTTGATTAATGCTTAACTCATGATCTTTATGTGTTTTAATGGAGTCCATAACTTGTCCTCAAGTTATGGATAACCAAAAGTCGTTAGTGGAGCGTGTGTGGTTAACCGACACACTAACTTGGACTTAACAAGGTAGGTAAAGGGTGACTTAAGGTTTATTATAGGTTGGTGGAGCGCGTGTGGTTAACCGGCACATCGATTGAGTGATAAACTTTAAGGGTACCAAGTAATTTGCATGGTTACTTCACACCTCGTTTTGTGATCCTCGGTATCCCAGTCACGAAACTTGGAGGGCACATTCGAGATTGAAACATGCCTTTGAAAAGTTCATTGAATCTCAAAAAGAATCTAGGAATTTCTAAGAACCAATTAAAACCTAATATTTATATTTCGGTTTTGGTGGAAATTGGTGAATCGTCATTCACCTATCTTTTCTTTTGATAATGAAGTTGGTGGAATAAATGCTTTCTTTAATAATGTTCTTTATTTTAAAGCATTACCTTGTGATGGTGTGTATGAAGCTGTATCTGTTGTAGATAATCTAGGAAATAATGTGTTGTGTATTGATTCTTCTAGTAATACTAACTTGGATAAAGCATCATTATGGCATTGTCGTCTTGGACATGTGAGCAAGAAACGCATAGGCCAACTCCAAAAGGATAGAGTCTTGGAGTCATTTGACCTTAAGTCAGATGATAGTTGTGAATCATGCTTACATGGAAAAATGACAAAGTCACCCTTCACTAGTTCTTGTGCTAGGGGTGAAGGTTTGTTGGATCTGGTACACACAGATGTGTGTAGACCCTTCAAATATGCCACAAGGGATGCTAATCGTTATTATTTGACTTTTACTGATGATTATAGTAGATATGGATATGTCTATTTAATCAAGCATAAGTCAGAGACTTTTGAAAGGTTTAAAGAGTTTAAACAGGAAGTCGATAATCAATTAGGCAGGAACATTAAGATGCTTCGATCCGATCGTGGTGGTGAGTATCTTAGTACAGATTTCCTTGACTATCTTAAGGAATGTGGGATTATCTCACAATTGACACCTCCCAAGACACCACAGCTTAATGGTGTGGCTGAGAGGCGCAATCGAACCTTGTTGGATATGGTTCGTTCCATGATGAGTCGAGCTTCGCTACTAATCTCATTTTGCAGGTATGCCTTAGAGACTGCCGCCCATATCCTTAATCTGCTCCCTACAAAGAAAGTTGCCAAAACTCCTCATGAGATGTGGACTGGTAAAGTTCCCAAACTAGACCACATCAAGATTTGGGGTTGTGAGGCTTTCGTGAGACGCGAGACTCATGATAAGCTCGAACCTTGAAGTGAGAGGTGTATTTTCATCGCCTACCCACATAAATCCTTTGGTTACCTCTTCTATGGACCTAGTGACAATGTGGTCTTTGTAGCAAGGAGGGGTGTCTTTCAAGAGAGAGTTCATAAACCAAGGAAACAGTGGGAGGCAAATTGACCTTGAAGAAATTCAAGAGTCAAGTGGTGAAGGAACTTCAAACCCTAGCACTCAACCTGAGGAGGAAACTCCTGTTGAGCCAATTGACAAGTCTGTACCTCTGAGGCGCTCAACAAGGGTTAGGAATGCACCTGAGCACTACTATGGTTTCCATATTACTACGGAAGGTGAGACACTTATCAGTGATGAGACATTGGTAAGTCTGGATGAACCTAACAGCTACGCAGAAGCCATGGCAGGCCCCAAGTCTGCTAAATGGAAAGAGGCAATGGACAGCGAGATACAATCCATGTATGACAATCAAGTTTGGAACTTAGTTGAAAATGTACCAGGTCGCAAGACAGTCGAGTGCAAATGGATCTTCAAGAAGAAGACCGACATGGATGGTAATCTACACACTTATAAGGCACGACAGGTTGCAAAGGGCTTTTCTCAAACTCCGGGAGTTGATTATGATGAGAACTTTTCACCAGTAGCAAAGATTAAGTCTATTAGGGTTATGTTAGTCATTGCTGCATTTCATGACTATGAAATATGGCAAATGTTTGTCAAAACCGCTTTCCTTAATGGAAGGTTGGCTGAGGATGTTTACATGAGTCAGCCAGAGGGTTTTGTCAGTACAGAATACCCTAATAGAGTGTGTAAGCTTGAGAAATCCATCTATGGATTGAAACAAGCACCTCGCAGATGGAATCTTTGTTTCAATGAGAAAGTCAAAGAGTTTGGCTTTTCGAGGAGCGAAGATGAATCTTGTGTATATGTCAAGGCTAGTGGGAGTATAGTTAGCTTTTTGGTATTGTATGTGGATGACATACTACTCATAGGAAATGACATCCCAACCTTGCAGGAAGTGAAATCCTGTCTTGGGAAGTGTTTCTCTATGAAAGACCTAGGAGAAGCTGCCTATATTCTAGGGATAAGGATTTTGAGAGACCGGAGTAAAAGACTAATTGGACTTAGTCAGAGTACCTACTTGGATAAGGTGCTGAAGAGGTTCATCACGCAGGACTCCAAGAAAAGAGAGTTACCCATTCAGAGTAACGTCAGGCTAAGTAAAACTTAGAGCCCGAGTACTGAGGCTGAGATAGCAGAAATAAGTCGAGCACCTTATGCTTCTGCAGTAGGCTCGATCATGTATGCTATGACCTGCACTCGTCCTGATGTGGCCTTTGCCTTGAGCATGGTCAGCAGATATCAGGGGAACCCTGGCAAGGCTTACTGGACTGTGGTAAAGAATATCCTCAAGTACCTACGGAGGACTAAGGACTGGGTCCTTACCCTCGGTGGGAGTGATGACTTGAGAGTTGTAGGGTATAGTGATGCTAGCTTTCAGACTGATAGGGATAATTTCCGCTCTCAGTCAGGCTGGGTCTTTACCTTAAACGGAGGAGCAATCACTTGGAAGAGTTCCAAGCAGGAGACAGTGGCTGATTCAACTTGCGAATCAGAGTATATAGCAGCAAGCGAGGCAGCAAAGGAGGCGATATGGCTGAAGAACTTCATTGGAGACCTTGGAATTGTACCAGCTATAAAAGAGCCAATGGAAATTTTCTGTGATAGTGAAAGTGCAGTTGCCTTAGCCAAGGAACCAAGGGATCATGAGAGATCCAGACACATCGACAGAAAATACCATTTCATCAGACATCGAATAGAAGAAGGACTCTTCGTGGCAAAGAGGGTATCATCGGATGAGAACCCAACAGATCCCCTCACGAAGGGACTGAGTCGGGTTAAGCATCTCCAGCATGCTCAGAGCATAAGGCTAAGTTGTTGGACATGGCTACAACACAGTCGGTCATATGAGTGTTGTAGCCATGTCCAACAACTTAGACCTCTACAACCAACTCATGACAGTCTTGATTCATACCTACTTCCAACATATGACCGACTGTGGAGAATTCGAATAATATGATATACCAAACATAATTATTCTGGAAGTCAAAAGATGCAAAAGAAATATAGTAAACGATTGACAAAAGATAGCAACACTTTACTCATAAATAAACACAACTTTTATTCATCATCAAATGTCAATTACACTTTACAAATTTCAAGATTATCTAACTGTGTTGTAGCCATGTCCAACAACTTAGCCCTATGCTCCGAGCATGCTGGAGATGCTTAACCCGAGTTAGTCCCTTCGTGAGGGGATCTGCTGGATTCTCATCCGATGATACCCTCTTTGCCACGAGGAGTCCTTCTTCTATTCGATGTCTGATGAAATGGTATTTTCTGTCGATGTGTCTGGATCTCTCGTGATCCCTTGGTTCCTTAGCTAAGGCAACTGCACTTTCACTACCACAGAAAATTTCCATTGGCTCCTTTATAGCTGGTACAATTCCAAGGTCTCCAATGAAGTTCTTCAGCCATATCGCCTCCTTTGTTGCCTCGCTTGCTGCTATATGCTCTGATTCGCAAGTTGAATCAGCCACTGTCTCCTGCTTGGAACTCTTCCAAGTGATTGCTCCTCCGTTTAAGGTAAAGACCCAGCCTGACAGAGAGCGGAAATTATCCCTATCAGTCTGAAAGCTAGCATCATTATACCCTACAACTCTCAAGTCTTCACTCCCACCGAGGGTAAGGACCCAGTCCTTAGTCCTCCGTAGGTACTTGAGGATATTCTTTACCGCAGTCCAGTGTGCCTTGCCAGGGTTCCCCTGATACCTGCTAACCATGCTCAAAGAAAAGGCTACATCAGGTCGAGTACACGTCATAGCATACATGATCGATCCTACAGCCGAAGCATAAGGTATTCGACTCATTTCTGCTATCTCAGCCTCAGTACTAGGGCTTTGTGTCTTACTCAATCTGGCATTACTCTGGATGGGTAACTCTCCTTTCTTGGAGTCCTGCATGCTGAATCTCTTCAACACCTTATCCAAGTAAGTACTCTGACTAAGTCCAATTAGTCTTTTACTCCGGTCTCTCAAGATCCTTATCCCTAGAATATAGGCAGCTTCTCCTAGGTCCTTCATAGAGAAACACTTCCCAAGCCAGGACTTAACTTCCTGCAGAGTTGGGATGTCATTTCCTATGAGTAGTATGTCATCCACATACAATACCAAAAAGCTAACTATACTCCCACTAGCCTTGACATATACACAAGATTCATCTTCACTCCTAGAAAAGCCAAATTCCTTGACTTTCTCATCAAAGCAAAGATTCCATCTGCGAGGTGCTTGCTTTAACCCATAAATGGATTTCTCAAGCTTACACACTCTATTAGGGTACTCTGTGTTGACAAAACCCTCTGGCTGACTCATGTAAACATCCTCAGCCAACTTTCCATTAAGGAAAGCGGTTTTGACATCCATTTGCCATATTTCATAGTCATGAAATGCGGCTATGGCTAACAGAACCCTAATAGACTTAATCTTGGCCACTGGAGAAAAGGTCTCATCATAATCAACTCCCAGAGTTTGTGAGAAACCCTTTGCAACCAGTCGTGCCTTATAAGTGTGTACATTACCATCCATGTCGGTCTTCTTCTTGAAGATCCATTTGCACCCTACAGTCTTACGACATGGTACATTCTCAACCAAGTTCCAAACTTGATTGCCATACATGAACTGTATCTCGCTGTCCATTGCCTCTTTCCACTTGGCTAACTCAGGGCCTGCCATGGCTTGCGCGTAGCTGTTAGGTTCATCCAGACCTATCAGTGTCTCATCACTGATAAGTGTATCACCTTCCGCAGTAATATGGAATCCATAGTAATGCTCAGGTGCATTCCTAACCCTTGTGGAACGCCTCAGAGGTACAAACTTGTCAATTGGCTCAACAGAAGTTTCCTCCTCAAGTTGAGTGCTAGGGTTTGAAGTTCCTTCACCACTTGACTCTTGAATTTCTTCAAGGTCAACTTGCCTCCCACTGTCTCCTTGGCTTATGAACTCTCTCTCTCGAAAGAAAGCCATCCTAGATACAAAGACCACATTCTCACTAGGTCTGTAGAAGAGGTAACCAAAGGATTTCTGTGGGTAGCCGATGAAAATACACCTCTCACTTCGAGGTTCGAGCTTATCATGAGTCTCGCGTCTCACGAAAGCCTCGTAACCCCAAATCTTAATGTGGTCTAGTTTGGGTACTTTACCAGTCCACATCTCATGAGGAGTTTTGGCCACTTTCTTTGTGGGAACTAGATTAAGGATATTGGCGGCAGTCTCTAAGGCATACCCCCAAAATGAGATTGGTAGCGAAGCTCGACTCATCATGGAACGAACCATATCCAACAAGGTTCGATTACGCCTCTCAGCTACACCATTCAACTGCGGTGTCCTGGGAGGTGTCAATTGTGAGACAATCCCACATTCCCTAAGATAGTCGAGGAACTCTGAACTAAGATACTCACCACCTCGATCGGATCGAAGCATCTTAATGTTCCTGCCCAATTGATTCTCGACTTCCTGTTTAAACTCTTTAAACCTCTCAAAAGTCTCTGACTTATGCTTGATTAAGTAGACATATCCATATCTACTGTAATCATCAGTAAAAGTCAAATAATAACGATTAGCATCCCTTGTGGCATGTTTGAAGGGTCCACACACATCCGTGTGTATAAGATCCAATAAACCTTCACCCCTCTCACAAGAACATGTGAAGGGTGACTTTGTCATTTTTCCAAGTAAGCATGATTCACAACTATCATCTGACTTTAGGTCAAATGACTCCACGACTCCATCCTTTTGGAGTTGGCCTATGCGTTTCTTGCTTATATGTCCAAGACGACAATGCCATAATGATGCTTTATCCAAGTTATTATTATTAACAGAATCAATACACATTACATTATTTCCTAAGTTATCAACCACAGATACAGTTTCATACACGCCATCACAAGGTAATGCTTTAAAATAAAGAACATTATTAAAGAAAGCATTAATCGAACCAACTTCATTATCAAATGAAAAGGTGAAACCTTGTTTATACAATGCATGAAAGGAAATAATGTTTCTTGCCATTTCTGGCGAATAACAACACTTATTCAAATCTAAACTAAACCCACTACTTAGCAATAAAGTATAAACTCCAATCTTGGTGACAGGTAAAGCTTTCCTATTCCCCATGATTAAGTTTATTCTTCCATGCTCCACATTCTCACTTCTTCTTAGTCCCTGCAAATCAGAACAGATATGAATACCACAACCGGTATCAAGGACCCAAGAGTTAGAATGGGGTGAGTTATTAGATAAGATAGTGTAAATACCTGCATGGTTGGGTTTAACTTTCCCATCCTTCACATCTTGCTGGTATTTTGGGCAGTTCCACTTCCAATGTGACTTTTCATGGCAATAGAAGCATTCAGCCTCTTTTGGGTCAGAAGAAGGAGTGACGAAACCTTTCTTGGTTCCACTTGAAGAAGAGCCATCAAGGGTCCTAGCCTTGGTACCCTTCGAAGAGCTCTTCCTCTTCTTCCCTCTGCCTTTCCCGATTGCCAAAACCGGGGCGGAGTTTGGAGTAGGAGTGTTAACAACCGACTTACCCTTAAGACCTGTTTCTGCGGTCTTGAGGAGTCCCTGAAGTTTGCTGAGTGTGACCTCTTCCTTATTCATGTGAGATGTCATGCAGAATTGATCATATCACGATGGTAAGGAGTGCAAAATGATATCTATTGCAAGCTCCTCAGGGAAGTTCACATTAAGCTTCAACAACCGATCCACATACCTTTGTATTTTCTGCATGTGGCTCGTGACGGACTCCCCGTCCTTCATCATGGTTGTTATGATAGAGCATATGATTTCATACCTCTCTTGTCGTGCACTTTGATGGTATCTTTCCATCAGATCTTGGTGCATTTCAAAAGGGTAGAAGTCCTCATAGGACTTTTGGAGTTCCGCTGTCATGGTGGCCAACATGATGCATGCCACTTTTGTAGCATCCCTTTCATGTGCCCGTAAGTCAGCGATCTCCTGGGGAGTTGCAGTGGTCTCATCAATCTCCTTAAGCTCCTTGTCAAGGACATATTCTTTGTCCTCGTAGCGGGTAATCATCCTGATGTTTCTGATCCATTCATTGAAGTTGGATCCATCAAAAGTGACTTTCCCACACAAGTTCATAAGGGTAAAGGAGCCATTAGGATTAGAGCCAGAAGCAGCATTGTTTGAAGACATCTGAAAGAAGAGAACAAGATTAGTTTAGATATTAAGAGAGTCCTTAATAAAACACCCAAATGTAATATTAAGGCTAGAATCCAATCACAATATATTATAACTTAGAAGAGGTATGCCGTAATCCAAGCTATAACATATTTGAAAGGTAGGTGAATGACGATTCACCAATTTCCACCATGAAAAACGAAATATAAATATTAGGTTTTTAATTGGTTCTTAGAAATTCCTAGATTCTTTTGAGATTCAATGAACTTTTCAAAGGCATGTTTCAATCTCGAGTGTGCCCTCCAAGTTTTGTGACTGGGATACCGAGGATCACAAAACGAGGTGTGAAGTAACCATGCAAATCACTTGGTACCCTCAAGGTTTATCACTCAATCGATGTGCCGGTAAACCACACACGCTCCACCGATGCTATGGTAAACCTTAAGTCACCCTTTACCTACCTTGTTAAGTCCAAGTTAGTGTGCCGGTTAACCACACACGCTCCACCAACGACTTAAACAAAGTGTAAAGTGTAATTTCATGGATTAGCACCTTATTCATATTTTCCTAAAGTAACTAAGATTGGGAATTTAATAAAAGCATTTAGTTACTTTATAATATTCATCATACTTTTAATGAGAATTTATAAGTCCTTATCTTACCCGTTCGGCTAACGACCCTCCACCGATCAAGGAAGCGGTGGCTGAGAGTGGACACCCATTAAGTTGCCATTTTATAGGCAACAACCTTATACCCCCTTATAGACCGGCTTCGTGAATGAGGCGTACTAGCGGTAAGACGACTTGACGTTATACATATATATATTAGTAACTTATAATATTATAAAGTATAAGGGTTGAATTTTAACTTTTAAAATTCTAAGGGTTGGAACTAAAGTTTTAATCAAGACTTTACATGTTCCAAAACTTGAGGGCAAGTTTTGTAAACTTCCAAAACTTTTCATTTCTTATAACTTATGAATTAATTGAGTAATAAAAATGAAGACTCTTCATTTTTATAACTCTGGTGTTCTTTTAATGGCTTTAATAAAAGTGAGACTTTTGGTTTTCCATAACTTGAGGACAAGTTATGGACTCCATTAAAACACATTATGATCATGAATTAAACTACCATGAAGGTTACAAACAATTCCTATGATCATCTAATCTTCATAAGTTCAAGAACATGAATATGAACACTTTCAAGAATCAAAAAATTACACTTAAAAAAACTTGTAATTTTAATAATTGCCATTGTAAATGGATTAGCATAAACATTACACCATCTAAAACAAGCTTTAAAACATCAAAACAGTTTAGGGTAATGTTTCTAGTCCATTTCCAGCAACAAATGTACAAACTTTCATACGAGCAGAAAACAGAAAAACGATTTTTTTTCAAGCTGTTTGCACAAAAAAAACAACAAACAAACCTAGGCTCTGATACCACTGATGGGTTTTGAGCATTCTAACACTTCCTAAGTGTACATGCAACCCTATTAACCTTGGATCTATGTTTGTCTAATAATCATGCAAAGTTGAATTCCAAGGTTATATTCCTATCTAGCATACATGGGGAACATTTTTAACTTGAATGAAAGATAGAATAACTTACCTTATTGTTGATTATGATCCTTGAAACCTTGTGAGCCTAGCACCCCAAGTGTGATGCCTCAAATGCTTCACACAACACCAAATGCAAAGGAGTAAACTTTGAGAGAATCTTACACTTGCAAAATCGGCTCTAGCCCTCTTGTTTCTTATGTGTAGCCAATTTTGGTGGAGAATGGGTTTCTTATATAGTGTTGACACATCTAGGGTTACACCATGTAAACCCTAATGTGTCATGACTCTTCATTTCCATGACCCATGGGTTTGTAACTCCCATGGAGCATCCTATGGGTGGAACCCAACTTGATAATCCATGGAGCCTCTTAGCCCACTATATAAGATATGGAAGATTTACATAATCTACCCATATATTTAATTAGTTATCTTTTGATCACTTAATTAATTCTAAATTAATTCTTGATCAAACTAATTAAATAATATTATTAATATATTAGAACTTATAATATATTAATAAACCATAAGTGTTATTTCTCTCATTTTAGTTTATCCAATTGCATGGTGCCATGCAACCCAAATGGACCATGCCGGGTCGGGTCAAGTACATACCATAAATAGTTATGGACTTAGACACCTTATCCAACAATATTGTGTTGTATATAGGTACTTTTCTTGTGAGTTCTTTGCCTGCTTTGGTGTTATTCGACTTGGGTGCGAGTCAATCTTTTGTGTCTCGCTCCTTTAGTCGTCACATTAGTGTTAGACGCAAGGCGTTGAGTCGGCCATTGAGAGTTTCTATAGCCGACGAGCATGCAGGTTTTGCCACCGATGTATTCCAGGGATGTGTATTGGTGATTTTCGGTGTTGAGTTCCCGATAGATTTGGTGCCGATAACGATGAGTGAGGTCTGTGTCATAGTGGGAATGGACTGGTTGAGCCGATTTGGAACTGTGATCGACTGTGAGCATCAGATGGTGACCATACGAGACCCTAGTGGGGGAGTGCTTACCGTATATGGCAAGGGGACCAGATCTGGGTCAGCTTTCTGCTCTGCCTCCAGGGCGAGGCAGAGTTTACAGCAAGGATATATGGGATGTTTAGCATATGTGATGGATGAGAGAGTTGCCAATGAGAGGTTGAGTTCTATTTTTGATGTTCTGGTTGTGTGTGAGTTCTCGGATGTTTTCCCCGAGGAGTTACCGGGCGTACCTCCCGAGAGGCAGGTGGAGTCCTGGATTGATTTGGTTCTAGGTGAGGCGCCTATTGCCAAGGAACCTTATCGCCTTGCGCCACCCGAGATGCAGGAGTTATCCTTGCAGATCCAGGAGCTGCTGGGAAAGGGTTTTATTAGACCGAGTAGCTTACCGTGTGGAGCACCGATCCTTTTTGTCAGGAAGAAGGATGGTTCACACTGGATGTGTATCGACTACCAGGAGTTGAACAAGCTGACAGTCAAGAACCGTTATCCACTACCGAGGATCGAGGATTTATTTGATCAGTTGCAGGGGGTGTCTTGGTTTTCCAAGATTGATTTGAGATCTGGGTATCATCAGATGAGAGTTTGTAAGGAGGATATCCAGAAGACGGCCTTTAGGACTCGTTATGGGCACTACGAGTTTGGGGTATATCCCTTCGGACTCACCAATGCACTAGCAGCGTTCATGGATCTCATGAACCGGGTGTACAGGCCTATGTTGGATCGGTCGATGATCGTGTTCATCGACGATATTCTGGTATACTCAAGGTCTAGAGAGCATCACAAGGAACATCTTTGGGAGATTCTTGGAGTATTGAGGACGGAGAGGCTTTACGCCAAATTCTCCAAGTGTGATTTCTGGTTACGAGAGGTCCAGTTCGTAGGCCACCTCGTCAACCAGAATGGGATTTTGGTCGACCCGGCCAAGATTGAGGCAGTACGCGATGGGAGGTGCCGAGGTCCCCATCCGAGATTAGGAGTTTTCTTATCCTGGTAGCCTACTACCGGAGCTTTATCAGAGATTTATCCAAGGTTGTTGTTCCTCTTACCAGATTGACTAGGAAGGGTGTTACTTTTGGCTAGGGGCCCGAGCAGCTTGCCTCATTCGAGACCCTTCGCTAGAGATTGTGTGAAGCTCTAGTGTTAGCCCTTTCCGAGGGAGTGGAGGACTTCGTAGTTTACTGTGATGCATCAATATTTGGGATGGGTGTTGTGTTGATGCAGAGGGGTCATGTGATATCTTATGCATCGAGGCAGTTGAATCCTCATGAGACGAGGTATCCCACCCACGATTTGGAGGTAGGGGCGGTGGTGTTCGCCCTCAAGATCTGGTGCCACTATCTCTATGGTGTCCAGTGTACCATATATACAGAGCATAAGAGCCTGAAGTACCTTATAGATTAACCCAACCTGAATATAAGACAGAGGAGGTGGTTGGATGTAGTGAAAGACTACGACTGTGAGATATTGTATCTGTTGGATTAGGTGTCTAAGTTCATAACTATTCTGGGATGTACTTGACCCGATCAGCATGGTCCATTTGGGTTGCATGGCATCATGCATTTGGATAGAGCAAAATAAGAGAAATAACACTTAAGGTTTATTAATATATTATAAGTTCTAATATATTAATAGTATTATTTAATTAGTATTGATCAAGAATTAATTTGGTATTAATTAAGTGATCAAAAGGAGACTAATTAAATATATGTGTTGATTGTGTAAATCACCCATACTTGTATAGTGGGCTAATGCTCCATGGATTATCAAGTTGGGCTAAAACCCATAGGATGCTCCATGGATGCTCCATGGATGCTCCATGGTGTCTTTGAACCCATGGATCATGGAAATGAAGAGCCATGTCAAATTAGGGTTTACATGGTGTAACCCTAATTGTGACACACTATATAAGCAATATGTTGTAGACCAAAATCGGCACTAGTGTAAGAAATAAGAGGGCATAGCCGATTTCAAGAGTGTGACATTTCTCTCAAAGTTTATTCCAAGTGCATTTGGTGTTGTGTGAGACATTTGAGGCATCACACTTGGGGTGCTAGGCTCACAAGGTTCTCAAGGAATCCAAAGTACTACAAGGTATGTTTTCTTACTATCTTTTATGATTAAAAGTTCCCTTGTATGCTAGATAGGTTAAGAACCTTGGAAAATCAACTTTTCATGTATCATAGATAAAACATAGATCCAAGGTTTCTAGGGTTGCGTGTACACCATAGAAGTGTTAGAATGCTCATAACCCAACAGTGGTATCAAAGCCTAGGCTTGTTTTCTTGTTATACTTGCAAAATTGGCTGAAAAATCGAAGTTTGTTGCTGTCTGCTCAGCAGAATCGCCGAGTCCATGAAGGGACTCGACGAGTCCAAGGCTAAACTCATCCAACTCGCCGAGTTGGTTCATGCACTCGACGAGTTGGACCCACAGACAACATATCTTCGACTGTTTTGGCTGGAATTGGACTAGAAACATTACCCTAAGCTGTTTTTCAACTTATAAACCTGTTTTTGATATGGTAATGTTCATGCTAATCCAATTTCAAAGATAATTGTCAATAGATTCGTGTTTTGTATTGGTTTAATGATTAGGCTAATTACATGAAAAAGTTTGATTAAATAATCTTGTTCTTATGAGTTGCTTAGATTAATAGAAAAATTATGTGAAATTGTTGTTTTCAATCTAAATTAATCTAAGAGTTGGTTCTAAAATGTGTTCTTGTAACTTGTCCTCAAGTTATATGAAAAGTCACATTTAAGAGTCATAAAACTCATAAATATTTCCATAGGTTATGAACAAAGAAAAGTCATATTCTTTTAATAGTTTAAAGTCTTCCATAACTTGTCCTCAAGTTATGGAACTTGAAGAGTTTTTGGATTAAAACTACTTTAAACACATAAGTTATGGAATTGAATAGTTTTGAATAGTTTTAAAACTTGCCCTCAAATTTTGGAATTTGAAAAAGTTTTCCCTTATGAATACTTTAATTCCAAGTTAAACCCTTAGAATTTTAAAAGTTAAAATTCAACCCTTATACTTTATAATATTATAAAGTTAATAATATTTATATGTATAAGAGTAAAGTCGTTTTACCATTTGTAGGTCTCATTCACGAAGCCGGTCTATAAGGGGGGTATAAGGTTACTGCCTATAAAATGGAAGTTTAATGGGTGTCCACTCTCACCCACCGCTTCTTTGACTAGTGGAGGGTCGTTAGCCGAACGGGTAGGACAAGGACTATAATTCTCCCTTCATTAAAAGTATTAATGATAAATACTAAGTAACCAAACTCTTATTAATACCCAATCTTAGTTACTTAGGAAAATGTGAATTTGGTGCTAACCCATGAAATTAAATTTTGCACTTTGCTTAAGTCGGTTAGTGGAGCGTGTGTGGTTAACCGGCACTCTAGCTTGATTTAACAAGGTAGGCAAAGGGTAACTTAATGTTTATCATAGTATCGGTCGAGCGTGTGTTGTTAACCGACACATCGATTGAGGGGTCAAAATTAAGGGTACCAAGTATATTTTCATGGTTATTCACACCTTGTTTTGTGATCCTCGGCATCCCAGTCGCAAAACCTGAAGGGAACACTCGAGATTGAAACATGCCATTGAAAGTTCAATGAATCTCAAAAGATCTAGGAGTTTCAAATCCAATTAAAACCTAATAATTTATTTCGTTTTTTCATGATGGAAATTGGTGAATCATCATTCACCTACCTTCAAATATTTTATAGCCTGGATTACGGCATCCCTCTTCCAAGTTATAAAATATTGTGTTGGGTCCTAGCCTTAATATTTCATATTGGGTGTTATATTAAGGATTTAAATCAACTAACTTGAATTTCTCCCTTTGTAGATGTCTGGTTCAGACAACAATGATCTTCCCAAATCTTATGGAACAAGCTTTCCTAATGAAGATGACTTCCTGAGTTTGGCTCATGGAAATCATACTTCTCTTCCTCCTCCTCCTCCTCCAATTATTCTCCCTGACCCACAAGCTCAAAGACTTGAAAAGTTCAAGATCACTCAAGCCCTGCTCGCAATGAAACATGAAGATGGAAGACCTGTGTGCACTCATGTCTTAGGAATGAAGTCACACATTGACAGGTTGAGAATGTTGGGTGTCATTGTCCCAAGGAAGTTCGTTGGCTATTGACTGGGTCCTTCAGTAACTTCCTAAGTCATATAGTAAGTTTATTAAAGACTATTATGTGACAGATCACGATATGACCCTATTAGATCTTTCTTATTTGCTTATTGCTGCAGAATCAGAAATGATTTGGCGCAATAGTCAAGCATATATGGGTGGAAGGTCTACTTCTCAAACTTTCATGGACATGGACAATGGTAACATTGGAAGTCCAGAAAAGCTTTCTCTTCCCAACGGAAAGGGATCGATCTTGGTCAACCCGGTTGACCGGAAGGTAAAGAGAAAGTCTAAGTCTGGAATAGCCTTTTGTACCATTCCCGAAGAGTCTATATGTTTTCATTGTGAAGAAAAAGGGCATTGGAAGCGAAGCTGCCCTAGCTACCTAAAGGATCTGAAAGGAATCAAAAATTTTGACTCTGATTCAGGTAAGTCCACTATCTAACTCTGTTAAGTTCCTAATTGTTGATTATCAATACATGATGTGACTAAGTTACATTTTGATGTTTGGCAGGATCAAGCAAAGGAAAGGAAACTTAAAAAAAAGAGTATGCTGAATCTGATCGCGAAGATGGATTTCTATCGCATGGTTGAAGATCAGATTTTTGAGCTACTACTTAGGGGTTATGATAGATTGCTAGAAAACATGTAATAACATAGTTTTCATTTCAAGTTGCATTGTAAGGAAAAAGTTTTTCCGCATTTTTATAAATAAATGAAATTTTGATTTTATTTTAGTTTATATCTCCTTGCAATGACTTTTATTGAAAATTGATCTTTTTCTAGCAATAATGGAAATGTGAATTTGATTCTTTCGTTTGTGGTAGTGTCTAAATTTACCAAATAAGGAAAGCGTCTCATCACTCAAGTTTTCAGTTGGATAGAAACTTGGAATCATACAAGTTGTACAGTATGATAAATGAGAACTTTCAGCTTGGAAAAATTAAGACTAGTTCCTTGTTCACATGTATATGTGAGTCAAGTGAAGGACTAAGGGATGGAGTACACATTCTTGTGCACTGATCAAGGTCCACCACAAAAGGTAGGCAATACTATTTGTCATGATTTACTAAGGTTTAGTAAATATGGTTATACTTACAAGTTTAAGTATAATTCTGAAACATTGAAAAAATTTCAGTGTATGGCAGGATGGATGAGAAGAATCAAATTAGGCAGAAGGATAAAAGTTTCTCAAATCTGAAAAGATGGGAGAGTACTTTAGTACCATGTTTTGTGTTCATTTTAATGATTAAGAAACCATGTCACAATTGGTCCTCTAAAGACATCTTAGTGCATTCATATGGCTAAGAAGAGAAATCAAGAATTGCTGAAATGGTTAAATCAAGAAGATAAGTCAAACTTCGTTCCAAAACAACTCCAAGATTGTGACTTGAGTGACATATCTTAAAGAAAGGATTATAACACTAGTCAAATGTAAGAGTAAAGTGTATCCCACTCTTGTACATTTGAAATTGGTAAGTTGTGATGTTTTGGATAAAACAGAGACCAACTTAAGGCCAATTGTGTGAAGTGTTTGTCTTGATAAAGAATCTGCACTATCTCTTGATTATTTTGCAAGTGATTCTTATATGTCAAGAGGGAAGTGGGAGTCTTAAAGATCTTGGAAATACTTCCAGATCGAATCAAGAAGGAAAACCTATAGTTTATCACTAGCACACGACTTGAGGTTTATAACCTATCGTGTTGACATATTCCTATCTTTGTGCCCATTCCAGTTAAAGTTGGCTTTGCATATGATTTCTGAGAGTTTTCAATTGGTTGCATAACAGCTTGGAAGCAATGACAGGCCCTTGTACTGCCAGGTGGCAAGAAGTTAAGACTGCACAAGTTCAATCCATAAGAGTTTGGATTTGTCAATAACCTTGTCTTGTGATTATGGTTTTGACAAATTCACATGGATAGGAACACATACACCATAAAATCTAAGTGTCATAAGGTTTCTCTCCGATTCATGAAAATGATGGTGAGGAAACACTTTCACTAAGTAGATTTCAACTAGATAGCAATTGTGATATTTGCATTCTCAAAGTCGTTAGTGGAGCATGTGTGGTTAACCGGCACACTAACATGGACTTGTGAGAAATGGCAAAGGTCTAAACAATTGAGGCTATGATTACGGCATCCCTTTCCATAGTTCTGAAATTGTTTATACACACATGTGTGCTATCTAAGGAAAGGTGTATGATTTTGATAAAGTTTTATCAAAGCATCTCGTATCAGAAATATGAACTTTGGTAAGAAGGTCAATAAAATATTGATTTCTAGAAGTCCAGCAGATTTCTGAGTACATGTCAAAGCTAGTGGGAGCATAAGCTTCATGCTAATAAGCATCATGCAAGTTAGAGCATGATAATTATAATAAGTGTTGCAAGTTAGCAATGTTAATTATAGAAAACTAAAGGTTTCAATTGGGAAAAAGTTGTTTTGCTATAATTAAGGGAGAGGAAATTATACTTCACTTCAATTCTAAAAGCATAGATTGAGGTTTTAATCATATTTAGTCAAGGATATATATATATATATATATATATATATATATATATATATATATATATATATATATATATATATATATATATATATATATGAATTTCATGTTGGAATGGCTAAACATAAGGAAATTCTATATATGGGTCCATTATTTGCGTTCTAAGATTCGATTATGATTACGGTATCCCTTTTCATAATCTGAATTATGAGAACTTGGCAAATAGAAATAGAAATATTATAGTAAGAGACTGGTTTAGTATCATGTCTTTATCAATCGTGTCCCATATGCTTCAGATATAGGATCGATTGCATGTGCTATAAGATTCATCTGTTCTAAATTTTCCAAATGCCCAGAGCATTAAGAGGGAAAAGTACTAGAACTAGATATGACTAATTTGATTAAGCAATTGTCGAGGACAATCTAAGGTTTACCAAAGATTGGTTGCTCAGGGACAGTTGGAAGTATAATGTTAATTTTGGAAAGACCATAATGACATATTCTGAAAAGAGGCAACTCTTGTTCAGGAGTAATAGTCAAAAGGGGAATATGGAAATGTTCCCATAGGTGGAAGGTATTCATTAAATCTGTGTAAGATTAGGAAACTTAATGCAAGAAGAATGTTCAAAGGCAATGAACTTTGAATATAAGACTTCGTTTCCATGGAGTTGATCTCCATTGGAATACTCTGTAATGTCTGTTGACAAGTCTTTGTGACTTTGTGCATAATCATTACAAGAGGACCAATGCATATTCTGAAAAGAGGCAACTCTTGTTCAGGAGTAATAGTCAAAAGGGGAATATGGAAATGTTCCCATAGGTGGAAGGTTTTCATTAAATCTGTGTAAGATTAGAAAACTTAATGCAAGATGAATGTTCAAAGGCAATGAACTTTGAATATAAGACTTCGTTTCCATGGAGTTGATCTCCATTGGAATACTCTGTAATATCTGTTGACAAGTCTTTGTGACTTTGTGCATAATCATTACAAGAGGACCAATGCATATTAGTTTAGAATCTAACAGATTTAGGTAAATGGCATGAATTTGGAATTCTTTCATTTGCGGTAAGGATTTGGGATTGTGAAATGAGTATCATTGGATCTATCTTCAATCAATCTATTTCACAGAGTAAAGATCATAGAAGAACATAGTGTGCATACTTGGCGTATGGCATGACTAGTGTTTAGAAAAACATAGTGTACATGCTTGGAGCATGGGATAACTATTGTTTTTAATTCAAGTATATAGTTGATAGTTTGAAACAGTATGCAATGAATGATGGGTAATCAATACGGTGATAAATAAAAGATGTTTTATTTATATTCATAAGTTCTGAGACCATATTGGATTCGATTATTCTTGTGTTTCACTTTGCATGTTTTGACTTCCAGAATAACTAAGTCGCTCTTCCTGAATGACTAAGTTATTCAAACCATCCACAGTCAGTCATATGTTGGAAGTAGATATGAATCAAGACTGTCATGGGTTGGATTGTAGAGGTCTAAGATGTTGGACAAAGTGGTGCTACAACACTCATGAGAGCTCATAAGTTATGAGTATTGGATTCAACCCATGCTCACTGGTATCACTTCATGGAATTTATCTCGAGTGATCGTGAGACGGTAATATCATATAAGTCTTCAAACCTAGAGATATGACTTGTTGCCTATGAGTTGGTTATACATTGATCGTAAGAAAACGTATTGGTAACTCGATGTTATAAAACATTCTTTTGTGTGTGATTCAACAAGTAGTAGAACAAGCATATGAGTCGAAGTTTATCTGTTCCTTCTTGGATTAGAAGCGATATCTGGGCCCCTCGATGATTTTGTGTTGACCCATGTACCGGGCCCGGTCAGAACTAAGTTGATCTGTTCACTTAAGTTCTATGTCAAACAAATCGGAAATCGGGAAACAAACTGCTGGACAATAAGTAAGACATTGTTCCATGTATTTGTTCGGCTGATATCTAGAACAGAGGATTATATGATCACTTATCTTAAATGGAATATCATCATCATCTCAGTTCCGCGAGACCTTGAAAGAGCTACGATTGCTGATCGGTTCCTGAAGTTATTCTTGCAGATATAGTTATTAGACTTATCCAAGTGGGAGACTGTTGGATTAGGTGTCTAAGTTCATAACTATTCTGGGATGTACTTGACCCGATCAGCATGGTCCATTTGGGTTGCATGGCATCATGCATTTGGATAGACCAAAATGAGAGAAATAACACTTAAGGCTTATTAATATATTATAAGTTCTAATATATTAATGGTATTATTTAATTAGTATTGATCAAGAATTAATTTGGTATTAATTAAGTGATCAAAAGGAGACTAATTAAATATATGGGTTGATTGTGTAAATCACCCATACTTGTATAGTGGGCTACTGCTCCATGGATTATCAAGTTGGGCTAAAACCCATAGGTCCTCCATGGATCCTCCATGGTGTCTTTGAACCCATGGATCATGGAAATGAAGAGCCATGTCAAATTAAGGTTTACATGGTGTAACCCTAATTGTGACACACTCTATAAGCAATATGTTGTAGACCACAATCGGCACTAGTGTAAGAAATAAGAGGGCATAGCCGATTTCAAGAGTGTGACATTTCTCTCAAAGTTTATTCCAAGTGCATTTGGTGTTGTGTGAGACATTTGAGGCATCACACTTGGGGTGCTAGGCTCACAAGGTTCTCAAGGAATCCAAAGTATTACAAGGTATGTTTTCTTATTATCTTTTATGATTAAAAGTTCCCTTGTATGCTAGATAGGTTAAGAACCTTTGAAAATCAATTTTGCATGTATCATAGATAAAATATAGATCCAAGGTTTCTTGGTTTGCATGTACACCATAGGAGTGTTAGAATGTTCATAACCCAACAGTATCACCCTGGCAAGGCTAATGGGGTAGCCGATGCCCTGAGTCGTAGAATAGTGAGTGCTTCGATCTGAGACGTATGCATGAGGATGACAGTGATGACTCCAGTCTTAAATACCATCCGAGAGTCCCTTGTGGTGGCAGTGAGACCAGAGAACCGTAAGAGAGAGCGGGTGATCGGGCAGATTTCCTAGTTTGAGACGGATAGTCGGGGGCTTATGACTTTCCGTGGGCGGATTTGGGTGCCTTATACATGCGGAGCTCAACATATTTTGATGGAGGAGGCCCATCGGTCGAGATTCTCGATCTATTCAGGGGCCACCAAGATGTATTTGGATTTGAAGAGGGATTACCGCTGGCCCTGCATGAAGATAGATGTGGCATGGGTAGTTGAGAGATGCTTGACCTGTCGTCAGGTCTAGGCGGAGCACCAACGACCACATGGCCCGTTGAAACCTCTAGAGATTCCCCAGTGGAAGTAGGAATAGACCTTGTTCAACCCGGTTGACCGGAAGGTAAAGAGAAAGTCTAAGTCTGGAATAGCCTTTTGTACCATTCCCGAAGAGTCTATATGTTTTCATTGTGAAGAAAAAGGGCATTGGAAGCGAAGCTGCCCTAGCTACCTAAAGGATCTGAAAGGAATCAAAAATTTTGACTTTGATTCAGGTAAGTCCACTATCTAACTCTGTTAAGTTCCTAATTGTTGATTATCAATACATGATGTGACTAAGTTACATTTTGATGTTTGGCAGGATCAAGCAAAGGAAAGGAAACTTAAAAAAAAGAGTATGCTGAATCTGATCGCGAAGATGGATTTCTATCGCATGGTTGAAGATCAGATTTTTGAGCTACTACTTAGGGGTTATGATAGATTGCTAGAAAACATGTAATAGCATAGTTTTCATTTCAAGTTGCATTGTAAGGAAAAAGTTTTTCCGCATTTTTATAAATAAATGAAATTTTGATTTTATTTTAGTTTATATCTCCTTGCAATGACTTTTATTGAAAATTGATCTTTTTCTAGCAATAATGGAAATGTGAATTTGATTCTTTCGTTTATGGTAGTGTCTAAATTTACCAAATAAGGAAAGCGTCTCATCACTCAAGTTTTCAGTTGGATAGAAACTTGGAATCATACAAGTTGTACAGTATGATAAATGAGAACTTTCAGCTTGGAAAAATTAAGACTAGTTCCTTGTTCACATGTATATGTGAGTCAAGTGAAGGACTAAGGGATCGAGTACACATTCTTGTGCACTGATCAAGGTCCACCACAAAAGGTAGATAAGACTATTCGTCATGATTTACTAAGGTTTAGTAAATATGGTTATACTTACAAGTTTAAGTATAATTCTGAAACATTGAAAAAATTTCAGTGTATGGCAGGACGGATGAGAAGAATCAAATTAGGCAGAAGGATAAAAGTTTCTCAAATCTGAAAAGATGGGAGAGTACTTTAGTATCATGTTTTGTGTTCATTTTAATGATTAAGAAACCATGTCACAATTGGTCCTCTAAAGACATCTTAGTGCATTCATATGGCTAAGAAGAGAAATCAAGAATTGCTGAAATGGTTAAATCAAGAAGATAAGTCAAACTTCGTTCCAAAACAATTCTTAGAGTCATACTCCAAGATTGTGACTTGAGTGACATATCTTAAAGAAAGGATTATAACACTAGTCAAATGTAAGAGTAAAGTGTATCCCACTTTTGTACATTTGAAATTGGTAAGTTGTGATGTTTTGGATAAAACAGAGACCAACTTAAGACCAATTGTGTCAAGTGTTTGTCTTGATAAAGAATCTGCACTATCTCTTGAATATTTGGCAAGTGAGTCTTATATGTCAAGAGGGAAGTGGGAGTCTGTCACACCCCCAAACCAAGGATGGCGGAAACGTCCGGGGGTGGAGGACTTCATGTATAGTATCATAACAACAATTGTAATAGTAATTGAAGCAAACACAACCAACATATATATAATTGAAAAAGTGACATCATTGTATGAATTACATGTTTACGAATCAATTACAATATGTTGACAAAATATGAAATAGTAGACGCCTTAGCGCCCCATCCTCAAAAGCACTTGGTTACCTGTTTAATGATTTCCTGAGAATACAAGTTGTTTGAAAAAGTGTCAACACAAAGGTTGGTGAGTTCATAAGCTTTTGTTTGGTATTATTAAAAGCCTTTCGTTTGTAAAAGTAGTATTTGTGTTAGAAAATCCAATATTTTCCTTAGTGTGTAAATGTAGTCTTAAAACCCAAAGACCGAAATGTACAAGTAATTTGTCATATTTATAGTAAAACAATGCAAGTTTAAATCGACATAAACTCGTTAAATTTTAATGAAGTTCCCGTAAATTCCAATGTTTATTAATACTTTATGTGAGTTTATTATAACCATACTATGACCAAGGTTGCCTAAAACGACGTTCTTCAGGCGTCGGAAATGTTATGACATTTGTCACCCCAGACCTATCGGTCTAACTGTTGCATGCAGTTTAGGCGTGAGTTTGTCAAACCCAATATAGATCTATACACAACTATCACGCTCTCCTTCAAGGAGACTCTGGTTACAATACAGGACTTAATGGTAGTTTGAAGTAAATGTCTCACAAAGTCATTAACGAAATTACGTGTTATGAAAACTTGGTACCGTATGGCCGTACCTTGCTTAATGAAAATATCCTTTGTATAAATGTACCCTTTTTAAATGTATGTGTTATGTAATGTATCATAAACTATACCTATTATAGTTTATCAACCAAGGGTAGTACGTAGTAATGTATGCAAACTATATTCAAAATAGTTTATTAAATGTTTGAATGTATCGGTTGTACTTTGATTATAATCACTTGTTATTCTTTATATTTTATATGTCCAAATCCATTTGTAAACTGATGTGTGTCTAAATATTAAGATAAAATGTCATATATTGCAATAACATATAATCACATAAAGATATACACCTTGCTCAACATGTTACAAGGTGAAATGAAATTGACAGCAACTTTTCGTTGAATACAGTTTCTGTTACTGTTTTTAGAAAATTTATAGAAAAATCATCAAAGCTCCAAATCCAAATCCACAAATTATGAGAGTTTGGAATATGAGTCTAGTTTGTTCATAAATTTTATCATGATTTTTAGTGATCTCTAACAGAGGTCAAAATGTCCATAATCACAGGCTGGTCCAGGTTTGCCTCTGAAATGATAGGCAGTTTTGTAAAAATCACCATAAATTGTAGAAACATCATATGGAGATGTGCAAGTAGCCATTTTAAAGCTAAGAGTTTGAACTACTTGCACCTGGAACAGTTTTGAAAACTAAAATATTTAAGTTGACCAAAACAGTCCGTGATTAAAGTCCATCTTTTCTGATGTAATCTGTTAGAAAAAGTTTAATTGTGTTCTTGATGATTTTACTTGTATTCCCCCCTTAAAACTTAAGAAAACATGTAAATGTAGGGGTATGAACTCACCTTATGTGTTCTTAGAGGATGGATGTTGGAGAAGAGAAGTGTTCAACTCAAAAACACTTAGAAGATGCCTTGACGAATCGAGAACCAAGAGTGGAAGAAAGCTTGATGATTAACCTTGGAAGTCTTGAAATTGAGAGAGAATGGTGTAGAAAATGAGTGACTTAAGCCTTGTATTTATACTAGTAAGAATTACTATTCATATATAATTCTTTAATAATAAGTGTTAAATGTTGACATTCTCCATATAACTAGTTAGTGTATATGACATATTCATGATGTAATCATGACAAATGTTTCTAGAAGATGGTTAATACTAATTGGCTAATAATAGTAATTTTTAAAACGTAAATAGTAAATAGTAAATAGTAAATAGTAAATAGTAAATATGATGAAATTTTTACAATTGTCATATTTGTAAACCCCGTTAAGCCATGTTTAAGAGTCTTACACAGCCCCCGATAATTTTGCAATAGTGTTTTATCGCTTTGGTTCGTTGTTTAGCACTGTTAAGGCTAAGGAAAATCAAACACATGAATTTTCCAAATGATGTTTTCTCATTAAAATAGCGAATTGTACAACGTAAACCCTAACATACAAGGGTTAATGGAGTTGACCGGTTTGACTTGTTGACTTTGTTTGACTTTGACTTGACCGAAATTTGACGGTTGTCACATCATCCCCCCGTTAGAAGGAATTTCGTCCCGAAATTTTCATTTTGACTGGGATTTCAAGAGTTTGGGAAGAGATGTGGATACTTTTGTTTCATCTGATCCTCGCGTTCCCAGGTGAATTCGGGTCCTCGTTTAGCGTTCCAGCGGACCTTCACAATGGGAATACGACTTTGCTTTGTTCTTTTGATCTCTCGATCCATGATTTCTACTGGTTCCTCCACGAAGTGGAGATTTTCGTTAACTTCGATTTCGTCGAGTGGTATTACATGTGTCTCATCAGACAAACACTTCTTTAGGTTCGACACGTGAAATGTGGGATGTACTTTGTCGAGTTCCTGAGGTAATCGAAGTTTGTATGCTACTGGCCCAATCCTAGCAAGGATTTCGAATGGCCCGATGTACCTTGGATTTAGTTTCCCGCGTTTGCCGAATCGTATCATTCCTTTCCAAGGGGAAACTTTTAGTAGTACACGATCACCCACCTGGAATTCCAAGGGTTTGCGTCGTTTGTCTGCGTAACTCTTTTGCCGATCGCGAGACGCTTTCAGTCTTTCTCGAATTTGAACGATCTTTTCTGTGGTTTCCCTTATGATTTCAGGGCCAGTGAGGGTGCTATTAGAGACTTGCCCTCTAGCTAGCTGTGAATCCCCCACCTCAGCCCAACACAGGGGTGATCTGCATTTGCGACCGTAAAGAGCTTCGAATGGAGCGACTTTGACGCTAGTATGATAGCTGTTATTGTAGGAGAATTCGATAAGCGGTAGATGGGTATCCCATGCTTTGCCGAAGTCTATCACACAAGCTCTTAACATGTATTCCAACGTTTGAATGGTTCGTTCGCTCTGTCCGTCGGTTTGTGGGTGGTAGGCCGTACTCATGTCAAGCCTAGTTCCCAATGATTTTTGTAGAGACTGCCAAAACCGTGAGGTAAATCTACTATCTCTGTCGGAGATAATGGATATCGGCACACCATGGAGTCGTACAATCTCTTTGATATACGTTCTAGTCAGCTTCTCCATCTTGTCGGTTTCTTTTATCAGTAGGAAGTGTGCTGATTTGGTCAATCTGTCTACGATTACCCATATGGTGTCAAGCCCGCCCGATGTCTTAGGCAGCTTGGTTATGAAGTCCATGGTTATTCGTTCCCACTTCCACTCAAGTATATCCGGCTGTTGTAATAGCCCGGATGGTTTCTGGTATTCGATTTTGACCTTGGCGCAAGTCAGCCACTTGCTCACATAGGTAGCAATCTCAGCTTTCATGTTCGGCCACCAGTATAATTTCTTGAGGTCCAGATACATTTTATCCGACCCGGGATGGATGGAGTATCGAGTCTTGTGTGCTTCATTCATGACGACGTCTCGGAGTCCACCGAACTTCGGTGTCCAAATCCGGTTCATGATATAACGTGCTCCATCATCCTTGACTTCTAAGTTTTTATCCATTCCCCTTAATGTCTCTCCTGCCACCTTTTCTGGTTTCAAAGCTTCCAGTTGAGCTTCCTTGATTTGTATGGTCAGGTGGGAATGGATTGTCATTGTTAAGGATTTTACTCGGCGGCCCGAGTACTCCTTCCTGCTTAGAGCATCGGCCACTACATTGGCCTTGCCCGGATGATAACGAATTTCGCACTCGTAGTCATTCAGTAACTCTACCCATCTCCGCTGTCACATGTTGAGCTCTTTCTGATTGAGGATATGCTGAAGACTTTTGTGATCAGTGAAGATAGTGCATTTCGTGCCGTAGAAGTAGTGTCTCCAGATCTTCAAAGCGAATACTACTGCTCCTAATTCCAGGTCGTGGGTAGTATAATTAACCTCGTGCGTCTTAAGCTGTCTTGATGCATACGCGATAACCTTCCCTCTCTGCATGAGCACACATCCGAGGCCTTGATTCGAAGCATAACAGTACACTACGAAGTCTTTGGTTCCCTCTGGGAGAGACAAGATCGGTGCGCTGTATAGGGCTTGTTTTAACGTTTGGAAAGCAGTTTCTTGTTTATTTTCCCACTTGAATATCACACCTTTCTGCGTCAAGGTGGTGAGTGGTTTCGCAATCTTGGAGAAGTTTTGTATAAACCTTCGGTAGTAGCCAGCAAGCCCAAGGAATTGTCGAATTTCGGTTGGCGTCTTGGGTGCTGACCAATTCTCGATTGCCTTGATCTTGGAGGGATCCACATGTATACCTTTCTCACTTACCACATGGCCAAGGAAATCCACTTCTCTAATCCAGAATTCACACTTAGAGAACTTAGCATAAAGCTTCTCCGCTCTTAGTGTCTCTAGCACTTGGCGTAGATGTAGGCGATGCTCTTCTTCGCTTCGCGAGTAGATCAAGATATCGTCGATGAATACGATTACAAACTTGTCTAGGTAGGGTCGACACACTCTATTCATTAGGTCCATGAATACCGCAGGTGCGTTTGTTAAACCGAAGGACATCACCACAAACTCGTAGTGCCCATAGCGAGTTCTGAATGCAGTTTTGGGAATATCTTCTTCTTGAACTCGTAGCTGATGGTAACCTGACCTTAGGTCGATCTTTGAGAAGAAATTTGCTCCTTGGAGTTGGTCGAAAAGGTCGTCGATTCGGGGTAGAGGATATCGGTTCTTGATGGTGAGTTTGTTTAGTTCCCGATAGTCGATGCACATGCGAAAGGATCCGTCCTTCTTCTTTACAAAAAGGACTGGTGCTCCCCAAGGTGAGAAGCTTGGTCTGATGAACCCTTTGCTCAAAAGCTCGTTCAACTGACTGGACAACTCTTTCATTTCTGTTGGTGCGAGGCGGTATGGAGCTCTGGCTACGGGGGTAGCTCCGGGTATTAAGTCAATTCTGAAATCGACTTGTCGTGCGAGTGGTACACTAGGAAGATCTTCTGGGAACACATCCGGGAAGTTACACACTTCGGGGATGTCTTTGATGTATTTCACGTCTTGTTTCTTGTCTACTACGTGGGCCAAGAAGGCGTGGTACTCCTTCCGGAGATACTTTTGGGCTTTGATGCATGAGATGATTTGTAAATTCGCACTAGGTTTGTCACCATAGATGAGAAGGGTTTCGTCATTTGGTAGATTGAGGCGAACGGCCCTTTCGTAACATAGAATGTCGGCACGGTGAGGAACTAACCAATCCATCCCGATGATTACGTCGAAGCTTTTTATGGTGACCGACATCAGGTCAATTTTAAATGTATGGTTGTCTAGAGTGAGAGTACACTCTGAGTATATATCGCTAGTGCGTTCTACTTTCCCATTTGCCATTTCTACTACATAAGTATCCTTTAGTGATTGGGGATTTTGTTCAAGTAATTGTTTATATTGGTAGCTCACGAAACTCCTCTCCGCTCCACTATCGAATAGTACGCATGCATAAGAGTTATTGAGGAGAAACGTACCGGTAACCACCGTGGGATCCTCGACTGCTTCCCCATGTCCTATTGCCAGGACTCTTCCTACTCCACCAGCATTAGGGGCTTGTGCTTTGGGGCAGTTTCTTTTGAAGTGACCGGCGTCTCCACAGTTGTAGCAGGTTCGGGTTGCCCCCGTACTGGCGACTTGGTTGATTGGTCGAGTCGGCGCTTTACAGAAACGAGCAGTGTGCCCCTTCCTGTCGCAGTTGATACAGTGCATCTCCCTACAAGCACCATTGTGGTGAAAGTTGCACTTGTTGCACTTGGGTAGGGTTCCAGCATATGGCTTCGGTGGTGTAGTAGTGGCAGCATTAGTGGCAGCATGGACAGCAACAGTTTGTTGCTTCTTAGCGGGGTCCTGTGCTGGTTGGCTCTGCTTTTGGTTCCAGAACTTCCTTTTGTTGTTTCCCCCTTTTGATTGATCAGTGGTGGTGGTTGTAGTATTATGACCGGCTCGGTGGTCAACAAGTTGTTGTGCCAGCTCCCTGGCACTGTCAAAAGTAGTTGGCCTTGAAGCCAGGACACTACTTTGCACTTGGGGAGACAGTCCCCAAAGGTATCGCTCCACCTTTTTCTCCTCCGGAGTAACCATTGTTGGGCAGAGGAGAGCCAATTCATTGAATCGGGTGGTGTAGGTTTCAAGGTCGGAGCCCGTCATCCTGAGGTTCCAAAGTTCTTGTTCCAGCTTTTGAATTTCACCTCTCAGGCAGTACTCCTTCATCATCAAGGTTTTTAGTTCTGCCCAGGATATGGAGCTAGCTACTTCGAGAGTAAGTGAATTAATCCGACAGTTCCACCAAGTAAGGGCCCGACCGGTGAAAGTGAAGGCTGCGAACTTAACTTTGCTCGCTTCGGGGCAAGAGCACACTTGAAAGACTACTTCAGTCTTTTCAAACCATTGCATTAAAGTGATGACTCCCCCGCTCCCATTGAAGTTGTCGGGTTTGCCATTGGTGAAGTCTTTGTAGGAACACTCTCTTGTACGCCACGTACTGTCTCCATGGTTAGAGTTTGTAGCACCCGATCCAGAACCACCAGCTCTGTTTGTCCCTATCTGCGACATTGCGGCCGCTACGGCTGCTGTTACTGCAGCCTGGAACATCGCAGGATCAAACTGTGGAGGCAGCGGCGGAGGAGGTGTTGCTGTGTTGCCGGAAGGTCTTGGTCTTCTCCTTGGCGGCATGGTTCTGTCATAAGTCGTAAACCAATGTACTTTTAGTAAAAGTATATTTATAGAAAGAGAAATCTTTTATACATAAAGTATATTATTACGTTGTTTTCCGGTATGTTTACGATACATATGATTTTATACTTTTAATTGACCCAATACATTGGGTTATGAGGTAAAATGAAAGTATAAAATATTTTATTTGAGTTTCCTTGTTTCCAAGTATATGACTGTTTGTAAAAGTTTCACATATACTAATTTAGTCGGGACATAATTAATATATTATATTTTAAAATGATCTTTATCGGTTACTTAATTAGTTGCAAAGTGCATACCAGTCATATGTGATTAAGATATAATAGTCCTTCGAATAGATGACCCTAACTCCTAGACCACAACCAAACAAGGACAGGAAGTGAAACAAAGATACATAAATTCTAAGTCTATAGCATCTTAGTTACATATGACCTTAGCGCATCCACTTAGCAGCTATTGATCTATAAATAAATGATCTATAAATAAAGACGTATTTAATTCTCAGATAATTTATTATAGTAACACAAAATACTCCTATAGTATTTGTAAATGTTTAGTTTTGAGTTCTTAAAGTATCCTTTTGTAGTGTGTTATTAGGTTTGTTAGATTTGTTGTCCATCCTGACCATCCCCCGGTATATGCAAGTAAATTTCAGGACAGATATAGTTGATCAGGCTATATCCTTCCCAGATTTAATCCACATATACTAAGGCATACTCAAAATGTTCAACTCTTCTTCTTTTGCTTTATGTTTTCGCTAGTTATGATACCATGCGAGCATGTAATGTATGTATGTATACTTTAATCAAGAAAATCATTTATTTTCTAAGAGTATATTTATTTGAAAAATACACAAATCAGAGACTATTAGTCCCAATTGTGTTTATAGTTTGTATATCTTATGTGGTTTGATATACTTAATTTACTATAAACTGTGCTCTGATACCAATCTGTCACACCCCCAAACCAAGGATGGCGGAAACGTCCGGGGGTGGATGACTTCATGTATAGTATCATAACAACAATTGTAATAGTAATTGAAGCAAACACAACCAACATATATATAATTGAAAAAGTGACATCATTGTATGAATTACATGTTTACGAATCAATTATAATATGTTGACAAAATATGAAATAGTAGACGCCTTAGCGCCCCATCCTCAAAAGCACTTGGTTACCTGTTTAATGATTTCCTGAGAATACAAGTTGTTTGAAAAAGTGTCAACACAAAGGTTGGTGAGTTCATAAGCTTTTGTTTGGTATTATTAAAAGCCTTTCGTTTGTAAAAGTAGTATTTGTGTTAGAAAATCCAATATTTTCCTTAGTGTGTAAATGTAGTCTTAAAACCCAAAGACCGAAATGTACAAGTAATTTGTCATATTTATAGTAAAACAATGCAAGTTTAAATCGACATAAACTCGTTAAATTTTAATGAAGTTCCCGTAAATTCCAATGTTTATTAATACTTTATGTGAGTTTATTATAACCATACTATGACCAAGGTTGCCTAAAACGACGTTCTTCAGGCGTCGGAAATGTTATGACATTTGTCACCCCAGACCTATCGGTCTAACTGTTGCATGCAGTTTAGGTGTGAGTTTGTCAAACCCAATATAGATCTATACACAACTATCACGCTCTCCTTCAAGGAGACTCTGGTTACAATACAGGACTTAATGGTAGTTTGAAGTAAATGTCTCACAAAGTCATTAACGAAATTACGTGTTATGAAAACTTGGTACCGTATGGCCGTACCTTGCTTAATGAAAATATCCTTTGTATAAATGTACCCTTTTTAAATGTATGTGTTATGTAATGTATCATAAACTATACCTATTATAGTTTATCAACCAAGGGTAGTACGTAGTAATGTATGCAAACTATATTCAAAATAGTTTATTAAATGTTTGAATGTATCGGTTGTACTTTGATTATAATCACTTGTTATTCTTTATATTTTATATGTCCAAATCCATTTGTAAACTGATGTGTGTCTAAATATTAAGATAAAATGTCATATATTGCAATAACATATAATCACATAAAGATATACACCTTGCTCAACATGTTACAAGGTGAAATGAAATTGACAGCAACTTTTCGTTGAATACAGTTTCTGTTACTGTTTTTAGAAAATTTATAGAAAAATCATCAAAGCTCCAAATCCAAATCCACAAATTATGAGAGTGTGGAATATGAGTCTAGTTTGTTCATAAATTTTATCATGATTTTTAGTGATCTCTAACAGAGGTCAAAATGTCCATAGTCACAGGCTGGTCCAGGTTTGCCTCTGAAATGATAGGCAGTTTTGTAAAAATCACCATAAATTTTAGAAACATCATATGGAGATGTGCAAGTAGCCATTTTAAAGCTAAGAGTTTGAACTACTTGCACCTGGAACAGTTTTGAAAACTAAAATATTTAAGTTGACCAAAACAGTCCGTGATTAAAGTCCATCTTTTCTGATGTAATCTGTTAGAAAACGTTTAATTGTGTTCTTGAGGATTTTACTTGTATCCCCCCCCCCCTTAAAACTTAAGAAAACATGTAAATGTAGGGGTATGAACTCACCTTATGTGTTCTTAGAGGATGGATGTTGGAGAAGAGAAGTGTTCAACTCAAAAACACTTAGAAGATGCCTTGACGAATCGAGAACCAAGAGTGGAAGAAAGCTTGATGATTAACCTTGGAAGTCTTGAAATTGAGAGAGAATGGTGTAGAAAATGAGTGACTTAAGCCTTGTATTTATACTAGTAAGAATTACTATTCATATATAATTCTTTAATAATAAGTGTTAAATGTTGACATTCTCCATATAACTAGTTAGTGTATATGACATATTCATGATGTAATCATGACAAATGTTTCTAGAAGATGGTTAATACTAATTGGCTAATAATAGTAATTTTTAAAACGTAAATAGTAAATAGTAGGTAGTAAATAGTAAATAGTAAATAGTAAATATGATGAAATTTTTACAATTGTCATATTTGTAAACCCCGTTAAGCCATGTTTAAGAGTCTTACATAGCCCCCGATAATTTTGCAATAGTGTTTTATCGCTTTGGTTCGTTGTTTAGCACTGTTAAGGCTAAGGAAAATCAAACACATGAATTTTCTAAATGATGTTTTCTCATTAAAATAGCGAATTGTACAACGTAAACCCTAACATACAAGGGTTAATGGAGTTGACCGGTTTGACTTGTTGACTTTGTTTGACTTTGACTTGACCGAAATTTGACGGTTGTCACAGAGTCTTAAAGATCTTGGAAATACTTCCAGATCGAATCAAGAAGGAAAACCTATAGTTTATCACTAGCACACGACTTGAGTTTTATAACCTATCGTGTTGACATATTCCTATCTTTGTGCCCATTCCAGTTAAAGTTGGCTTTGCATATGATTTCTGAGAGTTTTCAATTGGTTGCATAACAGCTTGGAAGCAATGGCAGGCCCTTGTACTGCCAGGTGGCAAGAAGTTAAGACTGCACAAGTTCAATCCATAAGAGTTTGGATTTGTCAATAACCTTGTCTTGTGATTATGGTTTTGACAAATTCAAATGGATAGGAACACATACACCATAAAATCTAAGTGTCATAAGGTTTCTCTCCGATTCATGAAAATGATGGTGAGGAAACACTTTCACTAAGTAGATTTCAACTAGATAGCAATTGTGATATTTGCATTCTCAAAGTCGTTAGTGGAGCATGTGTGGTTAACCGGCACACTAACATGGACTTGTGAGAAATGACAAAGGTCTAAACAATTGAGACTATGATTACAGCATCCCTTTCCATAGTTCTGAAATTGTTTATACACACATGTGTGCTATCTAAGGAAAGGTGTATGATTTTGATAAAGTTTTATCAAAGCATCTCGTATCAGAAATATGAACTTTGGTAAGAAGGTCAATAAAGTATTGATTTCTAGAAGTCCAGCAGATTTCTGAGTACATGTCAAAGCTAGTGGGAGCATAAGCTTCATGCTAATAAGCATCATGCAAGTTAGAGCATGATAATTATAATAAGTGTTGCAAGTTAGCAATGTTAATTATAGAAAACTAAAGGTTTCAATTGGGAAAAAGTTGTTTTGCTATAATTAAGGGAGAGGAAATTATACTTCACTTCAATTCTAAAAGCATGGATTGAGGTTTTAATCATATTTAGTCAAGGATATATATATATATATATATATATATATATATATATATATATATATATATATATATATATATATATATATATATATATATATATATGTATATATATATATATATATGAATTTCATGTTGGAATGGCTAAACATAAGGAAATTCTATATATGGGTCCATTATTTGCGTTCTAAGATTCGATTATGATTACAGTATCCCTTTTCATAATCTGAATTATGAGAACTTGGCAAATAGAAATAGAAATATTATAGTAAGAGACTGGTCTAGTATCATGTCTATATGAATCGTGTCCCATATGCATCGGATATAGGATCGATTGCATGTGCTATAAGATTCATCTGTTCTAAATTTTCCAAATGTCGAGAGCATTAAGAGGGAAAAGTACTAGAACTAGATATGACTAATTTGATTAAGCAATTGTCGAGGACAATCTAAGGTTTACCAAAGATTGGTTGCTCAGGGACAGTTGGAAGTATAGTGTTAATTTTTGAAGGACCATAATGACATATTCTGAAAAGAGGCAACTCTTGTTCAGGAGTAATAGTCAAAAGGGGAATATGGAAATGTTCCCATAGGTGTAAGGTATTCATTAAATCTGTGTAAGATTAGGAAACTTAATGCAAGAAGAATGTTCAAAGGCAATGAACTTTGAATATAAGACTTCGTTTCCATGGAGTTGATCTCCATTGGAATACTCTGTAATGTCTGTTGACAAGTCTTTGTGACTTTGTGCATAATCATTACAAGAGGACCAATGCATATTAGTTTAGAATCTAACAGATTTAGGTAAATGGCTTGAATTTGGAATTCTTTCATTTGCGGTAAGGATTTGGGATTGTGAAATGAGTATCATTGGAATTATCTTCAATCAATCTATTTCACAGAGTAAAGATCATAGAAGAACATAGTGTGCATACTTGGCGTATGGCATGACTAATGTTTAGAAAAACATAGTGTACATGCTTGGAGCATGGGACAACTATTGTTTTTAATTCAAGTATATAGTTGATAGTTTGAAACAGTATGCAATGAATGATGGGTAATCAATATGGTGATAAATAAAAGATGTTTTATTTATATTCATAAGTTTTGAGACCATATTGGATTCGATTATTCTTGTGTTTCACTTTGCATGTTTTGACTTCCAGAATAACTAAGTCGCTCTTCCTGAATGACTAAGTTATTCAAACCATCCACAGTCAGTCATATGTTGGAAGTAGATATGAATCAAGACTGTCATGGGTTGGATTGTAGAGGTCTAAGATGTTGGACAAAGTGGTGCTACAACACTCATGAGAGCTCATAAGTTATGAGTATTGGATTCAACCCATGCTCACTGGTATCACTTCATGGAATTTATCTCGAGTGATCGTGAGACGGTAATATCATATAAGTCTTCAAACCTAGAGATATGACTTGTTGCCTATGAGTTGGTTATACATTGATCGTACGAAAACGTATTGGTAACTCGATGTTATAAAACATTCTTTTGTGTGTGATTCAACAAGTAGTAGAACAAGCATATGAGTCGAAGTTTATCTGTTCCTTCTTGGATTAGAAGCGATATCTGGGCCCCTCGATGATTTTGTGTTGACCCATGTACCGGGCCCGGTCAGAACTAAGTTGATCTGTTCACTTAAGTTATATGTCAAACAAATCGGAAATCGGGAAACAAACTGCTGGACAATAAGTAAGACATTGTTCCATGTATTTGTTCGGCTGATATCTAGAACAGAGGATTATATGATCATTTATCTTAAATGGAATATCATCGTCATCTCAGTTCCGCGAGACCTTGAAAGAGCTACGATTGCTGATCGGTTCCTGAAGTTATTCTTGCAGATATAGTTATTTTATGAAGTGGGAGACTGTTGGATTAGGTGTCTAAGTTCATAACTATTCTGGGATGTACTTGACCCGATCAGCATGGTCCATTTGGGTTGCATGGCATCATGCATTTGGATAGACCAAAATGAGAGAAATAACACTTAAGGCTTATTAATATATTATAAGTTCTAATATATTAATGGTATTATTTAATTAGTATTGATCAAGAATTAATTTGGTATTAATTAAGTGATCAAAAGGAGACTAATTAAATATATGGGTTGATTGTGTAAATCACCCATACTTGTATAGTGGGCTACTGCTCCATGGATTATCAAGTTGGGCTAAAACCCATAGGTCCTCCATGGATCCTCCATGGTGTCTTTGAACCCATGGATCATGGAAATGAAGATCCATGTCAAATTAAGGTTTACATGGTGTAACCCTAATTGTGACACACTCTATAAGCAATATGTTGTAGACCACAATCGGCACTAGTGTAAGAAATAAGAGGGCATAGCCGATTTCAAGAGTGTGACATTTCTCTCAAAGTTTATTCCAAGTGCATTTGGTGTTGTGTGAGACATTTGAGGCATCACACTTGGGGTGCTAGGCTCACAAGGTTCTCAAGGAATCCAAAGTACTACAAGGTATGTTTTCTTATTATCTTTTATGATTAAAAGTTCCCTTGTATGCTAGATAGGTTAAGAACCTTTGAAAATCAATTTTGCATGTATCATAGATAAAACATAGATCAAAGGTTTCTTGGTTTGCATGTACACCATAGGAGTGTTAGAATGTTCATAACCCAACAGTATCACCCTGGCAAGGCTAATGGGGTAGCCGATGCCCTGAGTCGTAGAATAGTGAGTGCTTCGATCTGAGACGTATGCATGAGGATGACAGTGATGACTCCAGTCTTAAATACCATCCGAGAGTCCCTTGTGGTGGCAGTGAGACCAGAGAACCGTAAGAGAGAGCGGGTGATCGGGCAGATTTCCTTGTTTGAGACGGATAGTCGGGGGCTTATGACTTTCCGTGGGCGGATTTGGGTGCCTTATACATGCGGAGCTCAACATATTTTGATGGAGGAGGCCCATCGGTCGAGATTCTCGATCTATTCAGGGGCCACCAAGATGTATTTGGATTTGAAGAGGGATTACCGCTGGCCCTGCATGAAGATAGATGTGGCATGGGTAGTTGAGAGATGCTTGACCTGTCGTCAGGTCTAGGCGGAGCACCAACGACCACATGGCCCGTTGAAACCTCTAGAGATTCCCCAGTGGAAGTAGGAATAGACCTTGTTCAACCCGGTTGACCGGAAGGTAAAGAGAAAGTCTAAGTCTGGAATAGCCTTTTGTACCATTCCCGAAGAGTCTATATGTTTTCATTGTGAAGAAAAAGGGCATTGGAAGCGAAGCTGCCCTAGCTACCTAAAGGATCTGAAAGGAATCAAAAATTTTGACTCTGATTCAGGTAAGTCCACTATCTAACTCTGTTAAGTTCCTAATTGTTGATTATCAATACATGATGTGACTAAGTTACATTTTGATGTTTGGCAGGATCAAGCAAAGGAAAGGAAACTTAAAAAAGAGAGTATGCTGAATCTGATCGCGAAGATGGATTTCTATCGCATGGTTGAAGATCAGATTTTTGAGCTACTACTTAGGGGTTATGATAGATTGCTAGAAAACATGTAATAGCATAGTTTTCATTTCAAGTTGCATTGTAAGGAAAAAGTTTTTCCGCATTTTTATAAATAAATGAAATTTTGATTTTATTTTAGTTTATATCTCCTTGCAATGACTTTTATTGAAAATTGATCTTTTTCTAGCAATAATGGAAATGTGAATTTGATTCTTTCGTTTATGGTAGTGTCTAAATTTACCAAATAAGGAAAGCGTCTCATCACTCAAGTTTTCAGTTGGATAGAAACTTGGAATCATACAAGTTGTACAGTATGATAAATGAGAACTTTCAGCTTGGAAATATTAAGACTAGTTCCTTGTTCACATGTATATGTGAGTCAAGTGAAGGACTAAGGGATCGAGTACACATTCTTGTGCACTGATCAAGGTCCACCACAAAAGGTAGATAAGACTATTCGTCATTATTTACTAAGGTTTAGTAAATATGGTTATACTTACAAGTTTAAGTATAATTCTGAAACATTGAAAAAATTTCAGTGTATGGCAGGACGGATGAGAAGAATCAAATTAGGCAGAAGGATAAAAGTTTCTCAAATCTGAAATGATGGGAGAGTACTTTAGTATCATGTTTTGTGTTCATTTTAATGATTAAGAAACCATGTCACAATTGGTCCTCTAAAGACATCTTAGTGCATTCATATGGCTAAGAAGAGAAATCAAGAATTGCTGAAATGGTTAAATCAAGAAGATAAGTCAAACTTCGTTCCAAAACAATTCTTAGAGTCATACTCCAAGATTGTGACTTGAGTGACATATCTTAAAGAAAGGATTATAACACTAGTCAAATGTAAGAGTAAAGTGTATCCCACTCTTGTACATTTGAAATTGGTAAGTTGTGATGTTTTGGATAAAACAGAGACCAACTTAAGGCCAATTGTGTGAAGTGTTTGTCTTGATAAAGAATCTGCACTATCTCTTGAATATTTGGCAAGTGAGTCTTATATGTCAAGAGGGAAGTGGGAGTCTTAAAGATCTTGGAAATACTTCCAGATCGAATCAAGAAGGAAAACCTATAGTTTATCACTAGCACATGACTTGAGGTTTATAACCTATCGTGTTGACATGTTCCTATCTCAGTGCCCATTCCAGTTAAAGTTGGCTTTGCATATGATTTCTGAGAGTTTTCAATTGGTTGCATAACAGCTTGGAAGCAATGGCAGGCCCTTGTACTGCCAGGTGGCAAGAAGTTAAGACTGCACAAGTTCAATCCATAAGAGTTTGGATTTGTCAATAACCTTGTCTTGTGATTATGGTTTTGACAAATTCACATGGATAGGAACACATACACCATAAAATCTAAGTGTCATAAGGTTTCTCTCCGATTCATGAAAATGATGGTGAGGAAACACTTTCACTAAGTAGATTTCAACAAGATAGCAATTGTGATATTTGCATTCTCAAAGTCGTTAGTGGAGCATGTGTGGTTAACCGGCACACTAACATGGACATGTGAGAAATGGCAAAGGTCTAAACAATTGAGACTATGATTACGGCATCCCTTTCCATAGTTCTGAAATTGTTTATACACACGTGTGTGCTATCTAAGGAAAGGTGTATGATTTTGATAAAGTTTTATCAAAGCATCTCGTATCAGAAATATGAACTTTGGTAAGAAGGTCAATAAAGTATTGATTTCTAGAAGTCCAGCAGATTTCTAAGTACATGTCAAAGCTAGTGGGAGCATAAGCTTCATGCTAATAAGCATCATGCAAGTTAGAGCATGATAATTATAATAAGTGTTGCAAGTTAGCAATGTTAATTATAGAAAACTAAAGGTTTCAATTGGGAAAAAGTTGTTTTGCTATAATTAAGGGAGATGAAATTATACTTCACTTCAATTCTAAAAGCATAGATTGAGGTTTTAATCATATTTAGTCAAGGATATATATATATATATATATATATATATATATATATATATATATATATATATATATATATATATATATATATATATATATATATATATATATATGAATTTCATGTTGGAATGGCTAAACATAAGGAAATTCTATATATGGGTCCATTATTTGCGTTCTAAGATTCGATTATGATTACGGTATCCCTTTTCATAATCTGAATTATGAGAACTTGGCAAATAGAAATAAAAATATTATAGTAAGAGACTGCTCTAGTATCATGTCTTTATCAATCGTGTCCCATATGCTTCAGATATAGGATCGATTGCATGTGCTATAAGATTCATCTGTTCTAAATTTTCCAAATGCCCAGAGCATTAAGAGGGAAAAGTACTAGAACTAGATATGACTAATTTGATTAAGCAATTGTCGAGGATAATCTAAGGTTTACCAAAGATTGGTTGCTCAGGGACAGTTGGAAGTATAGTGTTAATTTTGGAAAGACCATAATGACATATTCTGAAAAGAGGCAACTCTTGTTCAGGAGTAATAGTCAAAAGGGGAATATGGAAATGTTCCCATAGGTGGAAGGTATTCATTAAATCTGTGTAAGATTAGGAAACTTAATGCAAGAAGAATGTTCAAAGGCAATGAACTTTGAATATAAGACTTCGTTTCCATGGAGTTGATCTCCATTGGAATACTCTGTAATGTCTGTTGACAAGTCTTTGTGACTTTGTGCATAATCATTACAAGAGGACCAATGCATATTCTGAAAAGAGGCAACTCTTGTTCAGGAGTAATAGTCAAAAGGGGAATATGGAAATGTTCCCATAGGTGGAAGGTATTCATTAAATCTGTGTAAGATTAGGAAACTTAATGCAAGAAGAATGTTCAAAGGCAATGAACTTTGAATATAAGACTTCGTTTCCATGGAGTTGATCTCCATTGGAATACTCTGTATTGTCTGTTGACAAGTCTTTGTGACTTTGTGCATAATCATTACAAGAGGACCAATGCATATTAGTTTAGAATCTAACAGATTTAGGTAAATGGCATGAATTTGGAATTCTTTCATTTGCGGTAAGGATTTGGGATTGTGAAATGAGTATCATTGGAATTATCTTTAATCAATCTATTTCACAGAGTAAAGATCATAGAAGAACATAGTGTGCATACTTGGCGTATGGCATGACTAGTGTTTAGAAAAACATAGTGTACATGCTTGGAGCATGGGATAACTATTGTTTTTAATTCAAGTATATAGTTGATAGTTTGAAACAGTATGCAATGAATGATGGGTAATCAATATGGTGATAAATAAAAGATGTTTTATTTATATTCATAAGTTCTGAGACCATATTGGATTCGATTATTCTTGTGTTTCACTTTGCATGTTTTGACTTCCAGAATAACTAAGTCGCTCTTCCTGAATGACTAAGTTATTCAAACCATCCACAGTCAGTTATATGTTGGAAGTAGATATGAATCAAGACTGTCATGGGTTGGATTGTAGAGGTCTAAGATGTTGGACAAAGTGCTGCTACAACACTCATGAGAGCTCATAAGTTATGAGTATTGGATTCAACCCATGCTCACTGGTATCACTTCATGGAATTTATCTCGAGTGATCGTGAGACGGTAATATCATATAAGTCTTCAAACCTAGAGATATGACTTGTTGCCTATGAGTTGGTTATACATTGATCGTACGAAAACGTATTGGTAACTCGATGTTATAAAACATTCTTTTGTGTGTGATTCAACAAGTAGTAGAACAAGCATATGAGTCGAAGTTTATCTGTTCCTTCTTGGATTAGAAGCGATATCTGGGCCCCTCGATGATTTTGTGTTGACCCATGTATCGGGCCCGGTCAGAACTAAGTTGATCTGTTCACTTAAGTTCTATGTCAAACAAATCGGAAATCGGGAAACAAACTGCTGGACAATAAGTAAGACATTGTTCCATGTATTTGTTCGGCTGATATCTAGAACAGAGGATTATATGATCACTTATCTTAAATGGAATATCATCGTCATCTCAGTTCCGCAAGACCTTGAAAGAGCTACGATTGCTGATCGGTTCCTGAAGTTATTCTTGCAGATATAGTTATTAGACTTATCCAAGTGGGAGACTGTTGGATTAGGTGTCTAAGTTCATAACTATTCTGGGATGTACTTGACCCGATCAGCATGGTCCATTTGGGTTGCATGGCATCATGTATTTGGATAGACCAAAATGAGAGAAATAACACTTAAGGTTTATTAATATATTATAAGTTCTAATATATTAATGGTATTATTTAATTAGTATTGATCAAGAATTAATTTGGTATTAATTAAATGATCAAAAGGAGACTAATTAAATATATGGGTTGATTGTGTAAATCACCCATACTTGTATATGGGCTAATGCTCCATGGATTATCAAGTTGGGCTAAAACCCATAGGTCCTCCATGGATCCTCCATGGTGTCTTTGAACCCATGGATCATGGAAATGAAGAGCCATGTCAAATTAAGGTTTACATGGTGTAACCCTAATTGTGACACACTCTATAAGCAATATGTTGTAGACCACAATCGGCACTAGTGTAAGAAATAAGAGGGCATAGCCGATTTCAAGAGTGTGACATTTCTCTCAAAGTTTATTCCAAGTGCATTTGGTGTTGTGTGAGACATTTGAGGCATCACACTTGGGGTGCTAGGCTCACAAGGTTCTCAAGGAATCCAAAGTACTACAAGGTATGTTTTCTTATTATCTTTTATGATTAAAAGTTCCCTTGTATGCTAGATAGGTTAAGAACCTTTGAAAATCAATTTTGCATGTATCATAGATAAAACATAGATCAAAGGTTTCTTGGTTTGCATGTACACCATAGGAGTGTTAGAATGTTCATAACCCAACAGTATCACCCTGGCAAGGCTAATGGGGTAGCCGATGCCCTGAGTCGTAGAATAGTGAGTGCTTCGATCTGAGACGTATGCATGAGGATGACGGTGATGACTCCAGTCTTAAATACCATCCGAGAGTCCCTTGTGGTGGCAGTGAGACCAGAGAACCGTAAGAGAGAGCGGGTGATCGGGCAGATTTTCGAGTTTGAGACGGATAGTCGGGGGCTTATGACTTTCCGTGGGCGGATTTGGGTGCCTTATACATGCGGAGCTCAACATATTTTGATGGAGGAGGCCCATCGGTCGAGATTATCGATCTATTCAGGGGCCACCAAGATGTATTTGGATTTGAAGAGGGATTACCGTTGGCCCTGCATGAAGATAGATGTGGCATAGGTAGTTGAGAGATGCTTGACCTGTCGTCAGGTCTAGGCGGAGCACCAACGACCACATGGCCCGTTGAAACCTCTAGAGATTCCCCAGTGGAAGTAGGAATAGATTTCCATGGATTTTATCACCAAATTACCAATGACTGCGCGAGGTGTCGACGCGATATGGGTGATTGTAGACCGGTTGACAAAGAGTGCTAACTTCTTGGCTATCAGTGAGAACTCTTCTGTAGAGAAATTGGCCGAGATCTACGTGTGAGAGGTGGTGGCACGACATGTAGTGCCGACATCGATAGTGTTAGATCGAGATGTGCACTTTACTTCCAGGTCCTGTAAGAAATTTCATGAGGAGTTGGGTACCCAGTTGCACTTCAGTACCGCATATCACCCACAGACCAGCGGGCAGAGCGAGCGGACGATTCAGACGCTCGAGGACATGCTACGTGCACGTGTTATGGATTTCGGAGGAAGTTTGGACACTTACTTGCCCTTGGCTGAGTTTTCATACAACAACATCCACCATTACAGTATAGGTATGCCTCCCTTCGAGCTCTTATATGGGAGAAGGTGTCGGACTCCCATCTGTTAGGGAGAGGTAGGGCAAAGAGTGATGGGAGGCACTAAGATAGTGCTCAAGACGACAGAGCAGATCCAACAGGTCAGACAGAGGAAACTGATGGCCCATAGTCGTTAGAAGAGTTACACCGACCGGTGCCATTCAGAGCTAGAGTTTAAGGTCGGAGATTTTGTCCTCAGGTATCCCCATGGAAGGGGGTGATCCGATTCAGGAAATGGGGCAAGCTGGGTCCTAGATACATTGGTCCTTTCAGGGTGATTGCACGAGTGGGTAAGGTAGCTTATAGATTTGAGCTACCTGTAGATATGAGCTAGATTCACAACACCTTCCACATGTCCCAGCTAAGTAAGTGTGTAGCCGATGAGACGGCAGTCGTTCCTTTAGAGGACATTCAGGTTGATGAAAGCCTGAACTATATTGAGAGGCCGATAGCGATCTTGGATAGGAAGGTGAAGGTCTTAAGGAATAAAGAGGTGCCCCTGGTTCAGGTCCAATGGCAACATCAGAAGGGATCCAAGTGGACTTGGGAGTAGGAGTCTGAGATGTGCGAGCAGTACCCAGAGTTGTTTCCAGAGGATGACTTCGAGGGCGAAGTTTGATTCCAGTGGGGGAGAATTGTAACATCCCGACTCCCAGGCATAATATTTAATTAATTTACTTTTAAAATTTCAGAGCAACTCGACGAGTTGGATGCCCCAACTCGCCGAGTAGAGGAGTTATTAGCCGCGTGATTTTTAGAGTCTACTCGATGAGTTGGAGGACCCCAACTCGACGAGTAGGTGCTGAGTGAGAAAACCCTAATTTTCAGGGTTTGTGTCCTATTTAAAGGACCTTAAGCCTTCATATCCGCCTCCCTTGTGACCTTAGAGTTCTGTGAGAAACCCTAAACAAGCTTCATTTGTTGTGAGAGAGAGAGAGAGAGAGAGGTTAAATGTGGTTATTCTTGTGCACTTTTGGAAGGAGATTGAAGAGCAACACAGCTTGGAATGAGGAGGGACTTTCAGATCCAATGTTCTTCAGTGTTAGCTTCTGTTTGGAGGTAAAAAGGAATCATCTTGACCATTTCTTTTGTTAGGTCACTTTCTAGGGAGTTTTAGGGTTTTCTCCCATCCATCTTTTGGTTATTGAGTCACTTGAGCATGACAAGAGATTGAAACATCAGATCTGGACTGTAGGAGGTCCTTTGAGCCCAAAGATCCAAGCTTTATTAAGCTAGAGGCAAGATTTTATGCATTTAACCCTATATAGAGCTTATGTTGGCATTTCGAGCCCTAGATGCCATGCATGGACGTAAAGCTTGCAACTCTACGTGGTATTTCAGCCTTGGGAGGCTAGATCTAAAGTTTGGGACCTTATTTATGCTTAGAATCGTCTGAAGGAGAAGTTGTCTAGGGGGACTCGACGAGTGCATGAGCCAACTCGACAAGTCAACTAGGGTTTTCCCCGATGGACTCTACGCGCTACAACTCATCGAGTTGATGAGACAACTCAGCGAGTTGAGTTGGATTTTTGCCGATATTCTAGAGAAAACGAAGGAACTCGACGAGTTGCATGGGTGAACTCGACGAGTTTAGTCAACATGGATTGTTGTCTGGAGGGTTGACTTTTGTTGACTTTTAGGGTTTGGTCAACTGTGGACCTTAGAGACCATGGAGGGGTAAAATGGTCTTTTCACCCCCTCTTGAGATTTAGTGGAGGAGTTAGCTTAGCATCTCAAGTGGTTATTACAATTTGCTTATTAGAGATAATTATATTATGTAGGCTGAGTCTAGACTGTTCGTAGGGTGCTAGATCTACTTGCTTACTTCCGAGGTGAGTCTTCTCACTATACTTACCTGAGTGGTAATACTAAGTGACCGGAGGGTCTTATTTGCATTATCGACCGGATGGTCCTATGTGCTTATATTGAGTTTTGTGATATTATGCGTTTTTTCTTTGTGATATATTCTATATTATTTTATGTTTTACTGAGATATGGCCGGAGGGCCCAACTCGAGTAGTGAGACCGGAGGGTCCTCACTGAAATACAGGACTGGAGGGTCCAACTCGAGTTATGAGACCGGAGGGTCCTCACTGAGACACATAACTGGAGGGTCCACACCGATCCGTGAGACCGGAGGGTTCTCACCGAGACGCATGAGACCGGAGGGTCCATGCCGAGTTATAGCCATGAGAGGCTTATTATTTGAGTATGTGGTATTTTGGGGAACTCACTAAGCTTCGTGCTTACCGTGTTGTGTGTCATGAGTTTTTAAGGTACTTCTCAGGATCGCGGGAAGGCGCCGGCAAAAAAACACACAGATTAAGGAAGCATTAATTACCATTAGCTTTATATAATAAAATGATAGTTTTGTCCTTACTTTGCATTTAATGTTCCATTAAATGCTTAGTTGGTTAAGTAATAATAAAGGGTTATTTTGGTAAAAGTGTTATTTATTTTAAGAAGTAGACTATTATTTTTGGACAAACCAAAAAGGAAAGATGGACTATAATTTGGGACGGAGGGAGTATTTATTAAACATTAAATGAGTCTAAAATAGGAAATAAACCCTTCCCCAGATTCATGTTGATGCCCATTGCCACCCTGATCCCCTTTTGTTTATTAGTTACACCCACCGCCTTTGCGTTCTCGGCCTCTTACCTTATCTTCCATTGTTATCATCTTACAAAACCAAAACCAATTGACAGAGGCGCTTTAACACCATTAACCCCAAAAATCCCAAAATATTTCTTAAATTGAACGTAGTCTTTTTCATCCTCATGAAAAAAATAAAATAAGAAAATCTTAACACCAGTGGTAGACTTTAACCTACATATGAGCCTTTAAGACCTAAAAAACAATTATATTTACCAAACTCTAACCTTTCTAAAACCTGGAATCGATACCATATGATAAACATCAACCCTTCTAAAATAAATGCCTTCGTTCATCATCTTTTTCTCCCTATATAGTATTGTTCATTATCACTTAATTATCTCACTTGTCCATATACAAATAAAAGTCAAGAACAATGCGGTTGCATTTCAATTTAAGAAAGAAAGAGAACCTCCAAACAATAAGAAATAAAAGAGGAGAGAGAGAGAGAGAGAGAGAGAGAGAGAGAGAGAGAGAGAGAGAGAGAGAGAGAGAGAGAGAGAGAGAGAAACAGAGAGAAAGAAAGAGAGAGAGAGAGAGAGAGAGAGAGAGAGAGAGAGTATGTTTAGGTCTTGGTTGCCTAGATATGAATACATTAGACCTAGGGGTGATTGACCAGGTGTTCAAAAAGTTATTCAGTGTAACGCCCATTTCTCGTTTCCTGTTATGTAATTTGATTATTATTTAATTTATTGAGAGTTGGCTGGTTCGTAGTGTGATTAATGGAATTGGTCACCACACAACACTTAATGAAGGCCGTGGCATGAGACATGATGGTCACAACGTGACCTTGCTGAAAGGTAAAATCCTAGTTCTTCACCTTTAGGCGCTATTTAAAGGCTCAAATCCCTATGGTTTCCTCATTTTTGCAGCCTCCAATCTTAGAAACATTCATCCTTGCAAAATCTAGCCTCTCTTTATGCTCTTGAGTGTTTTCTTCCTTTGGTGAATCTTGAAGGTGCTCTTTGTTACAAGTAGTTGTTCAAGCCAGATCCAGCAAGCATCAACCTTTTTTCCTTGTTTAGGACCTCTGTAACTATCCATGATCCATGGTATTTCTTCTTGAATGACAGGTCTATGTTATTTGGCTTGGTTTTGGTCCCTTTCTGCTGTTTGGGTTAAGTTTGGAAAACTCCAAACCAAACACGGAATCTTAGTGTCTTCTAGAACCTTTGTGACATTGGAGATGATTCTTATCATGTAGTTGAAGCCATGCAAGGTCATGGGTGTACTTTTGATCCCTTTCGATATAGGTTAAGAGATCTTCGTATCTACGACATTCAAATGGCTAAAGTTTACAACTTTATCCATTAAGACCATACTCTGATCGGTTCTGGAAGGTTAGAGTTCATGACTAAAGTTTATACATATGTTGTACTCGTCTCCTTTGCAAAGGGCGGATAAGCTTAATCCTTGACCCTTGGGACTTCTGCTACCCCCTAACGTCCATCCGGTAATTGCCAAGATATAAGATTTGGATCCAAAACTTTTCATCCCAATCGCCTAGGATAATCAGCCTTGATATGACCTTGCCGATTACAAAGAAAACATACCCTCATCTCCTTGTGCCTATAGAATCGAATGTAGTAGCCCTCCTATCTACACCTAAAACATTCACACTAATACAAAATTACCAATGGTCACGGTTTTTTAAAAAAAAAAGTGTTGTCACGGTTTTGATTACTTGTGTCACTAAAGATCATTAATCAAATTCTAGTAATGTTTTGGTCACATGTAAGCTAAAAACCATCACAATTACAAACTATTTTCAAAATTTTGTCATTGCTTTACATAAAATATGTGAAGACAAGGGAAAACTCGACGAGTTGCTTGGCGAGTTTCCCTGGCAACTCGGCAAGTTGGATCGGGTTTTCCCGTTTTCGGTCTGTAGAGTAAACTCAGCAAGTTGATAAGATAACTCGACAAGTTGGATCGGGTTTTTCTCGTTTTCAGTCTGACGAGTAACTCAGTAAGTTGATGAGACTACTCGGCGAGTTGGTTAGGGTTTTCCCTGGTTTTCTGAACACTGAAGGGACTCATCGAGTTGCTAGATACACTCAATGAGTTGGGTCAACATGGACTGTTGACCTTGACTTTGACCAAGTTTGACTTTGAGGGTATTTTTGGTATTTCGGGATTTTGACAAATCTAGTCACATGATGATTGTAGGCAGTTGAGTTCGAGTTGCGTGTTGGGACTTATCTGATCTTATCTTATCCGTTCAGCATTCTTGAGAGGTGAGTCTCCTCACCATACCAATGGGTCGAAGGCACCAAGGCCGACCCATTTTATGATATGTGGTACACTAGTTGATGCAGTGATATGTGGCATGTTAATTGGTTATATGCTAGGTGGTATGCTAGTTGTATATGTGGTTTACTTGCATGAAAGACCATGGGGGGAGCATATTGCGCTTGGATGTAAGACCATGTGGGGGAGCCCATGGCTTTTCAATTAAAGACCATGGGGGGAGCCCATGGCACTTGGATGTAAGACCATGTGGGGGAGCCCATGGCTTTTCAGGTAAAGACCATGGGGGGAGCCCATGACACTCGAATGTCAGACCATGTGGGGGAGCCCATGGCTTTCCAGCTAAAGACCATGGGGGAGCCCATGGCACTTAAGTGTAAGACCATGTGGAGGAACCCATGGCATCCTGGAGTAAGACCCTGGGAGGAGCCCATGGCATCCTTATATGTTTGTATGCGTGGCTTATGTGATTTATGTAGCTTTCATAGCTAATATGGATTATGTGATTACGTGGATTGTGTGGGGTATGCTATGGGGAACTCACTAAGCATTAGCTTACAGTTTTTTGATTTGTTTCAGGTACATCTGAGCCTAAGGGCAAGGGCAAAGCTTGATAGCGGCATGCACTCTTCGGCATTTGATTTGATGGGACACTCTGATATTTGAAATAAAATGTTGATGTTATGGATTTTGAAAACAATTGTCATTGCTATTTCATATTTTATGGGAATGTTTTGGCTTATTAAAAATGAAAATTTTATTTGAAAATTTGGGTCGTTACATTCTAAGTACTAATAAATATCATAGCAATCCTATTAGAATGTCAAGTCCCTATGGACAATCTAAAATCTATTCATGACACTCTTAATTCACTACTTCCAAAGGCATGAGTGACTATGAAATTTGAATAATCAAATCATTCAGGAAGTAAAACATGCAAAGTGAAAAATAAACTAATTAGTTATGGTATCATACCTATTGAATATAAATAAATCTTTATTATATAATCACCATAATAATTAAGAATTTATTCATTGTATAACGTTTCAAGTAATCAACTAACCACTTGAATTAAATAACATTAGTCGAGCCATGTTATGAACATGCATATTATGCCTTTCTATGGTCCTTCAAATGTGAACAGATCAAATGGACATTACTCCAATGATGCTCATTTGACAATTCCAAATTCTTATCACTATCCAAGATGTAGTGGAATTCTAACTTTACATGCATTGATCTTCTACGATATTGAGATTCCCAAGTCTCAAATATTGAATCTTCGATATTAAAAAACATTCCACTGGAACTTTGTTACTAGAAACAATTTCATGATAATGAAGTCTCAAATTCAAAGTACACTCCTTGAACACATTTCTTTCATTAAAGTTTCCAACTCGCATGTAGATTTTACAAGCATCTCTCATTAAGGAAGCATTTCCATATTTCCATATGACCATCAATTCTGACCAAGAATCATTTTAATCAAGAAACATGTCATTATGGTCCATCCAAAATAATATCATACATCTAACTGTCCACAAGAAACCTATCTTCGGTAAAATATTAGAATGTTCTTGACAGTTGCTTATCAACTTTAGTCATACATAAATCTAATCCTTTTTCTCACAATGCTCAAGGCATTTGGAAAAAATAAAACAAGTGAATATTATAGCATACATGATCGATCCTATATTCGAATCATATGAGACACGATTCATTATGTCTCACATAAGGATTTGATATTTGTTCAATCTTTTGCTATAATATTTTCATATACCGAATTTCTTATATTGAAACATTTCAACATAATATTCATATATGTCTTTGACTAAGTCCTATTAATCTATACGATCTAAACCTTTAGATTCGAAATAAAGTATGAGAGCCCTCTCCCTAAAGTCTACTATAGTGAAACAATTTCCAAACTTTGCAATTTGCAAATTGGAAGCATTGTTCCTTATGAACAGTATTGTCAACATGCAATACCAGCATAACAATTATGCTCCCACTAGCTTTAACATGTAACCATAAATCAACTAGGCTTCTTAATATCAATACTCATTAACTTTCTTAATGAAGTACATATTTTAGTTACGCAATTCTTTGATAAGTCTCCAACCAAACTTCTTAAGCTTATACACCCTAATTAGATATCATATGTATGTATTTGAACCCTTCAAGACAAATAGATATATCCCTCGAAAGTTCAAACAATTCCATGCCATTCCTTACAATTCTAAATATGAAGAGGGATGTCGTAATCATATTGTGAATTTGAGAATGAAATTAACACAACCAATATCCATATTGATCTTTATCAGATCTACAAAATCTATTAGCAAAAGTATTTCCTCAAAATCATTCTTATGAATTAGAGCGAAACCTTAGCCACCTAGATTTTATAGTTCTTACATTCCCATCTATGTGAATCCTACAATCATATGACCGGATTTAGGACAAAACCAAATTCAAAAGCTTTCCTTCAAGGACTGAACTTTGCTATTCTAAATTACATGCCCTCTGGCAACATAAGGGTCGACCAATGCTTCCATGTTGTTAGGAACATAACCATATTGATCAATATATTTTCACTGACCAATGTGCTTTGGTTTTACAATTAAATAAAAAACATAAAACTCATAAGCCTTTCCAACTCAACTTGAAGCACACAGAAATAAGAATGTGTCCATCAAAAACGACAGGTTATCTATACGAAACCCACTTACTTCTTGACATATGATTTTTCTCTCATGGAACATTCATTGACGAGCTAAAAACAAACATTCAAAATTTTGTGTGGATTCCGAACAAGAAAACACTTCATAGAATTTGTCTCAGTTTATCTTTTGTTTCTCGATCTACGAAAACATCACAACTCAAATTCTAAATGTGCTAGAGTAAGAAAATATTATTACTCCACATTTCACATGGTGTTATCAACCTTCTTAGTTTTAAATGAGTTTCAAGATATGATTTATAGTTACTAGATCATGACTTTAAAACTTGATTGGAATGAAACATGACTCATCTCTTGAACGAGCCATTTCCAACAATATTTGATTCCTCTTCTTAGTCATACAATTGCACCAAGATGTCGTTCGAGGATCAATTGTGATATAATTCCACAATTACTAAGATGATCCTAAACATGATACTAAAGTACTCTCCTTTCCTTTCGTATTGGAGAAAATTTTATCTTTCTGCCTAATAGATTCTTCTTATTCATTCTACTACTCTTTGAATCTTTTCAAAGTATTAGAATTATGCTTAATCTTATAAACACAACCATATTTACTAAAACATCAATAAATAATGACAGATAGAGTTATCATCCTTTGTTGTGGATCTAAATAGTCCATATCAACATGTAGTACATGCAGTAGTCTTTTACTTGCCTCACATACACATGTGAACAATGAGTTAGTCATATTTTTCAACGAACAAGATTCTTATGCATCACACAATTCGAATTGTATGACTCCAATTTTCTCTCTAGTTGAAACTTGGTAAGAGATTTCTTTTGACTTGGTTGATTATGATAGTACCACAAACAATATCATAAGAATCAAATTCATAGTTAACATTGCCATTATCAGAAACACGATCAACATGTTCATTTACGCCATTACAAGGAAATATAAACCGAGACAACCACATGAACCAAAACTTCATTTTATTGAAAAATAAAATTGGAACTTGTCTTTACAATGCATAAAGAGAAAACTATGTTTCTAGACATATTTCAAAAGTAATAGCAATCTATTAAATTATCCTAAATCCTTAACAGTTGCTCCAAATTCTGATAATCAAACCATGTGACAAAAGTCCATCTCTCATGATCAGATTTAGCTCACTCTGCTTAAGCTTCCTTGTTTCTCTTAGATCACGCAATATCATCAAAATGTGATTATCACAACTTGTATGAGGAGTATATGAATAGTAACTTGTGAAACAATGGATTTAAATAATGGATGTACCTAAATTAGAGTCATACGAATTGACTTTACCATCTTTGAGATCCTTCGGGTAATTTGGGTAGTTTCACAACCAATGTCCCTTCAATTGTCAGTAGAAACAAATAGTTTGATATTGGACGACCCCTTCCATTAGGAAGAGAAAACTTTATGGACCACCAATGTCAACATCACCCATTTACACGGAAACCTTAGAATCAGACCCTATTAGCATCTCTACTTCATATGTGTTCTTAAAAATTTCTACTTTAGCAACCATCAACATATGGGTCCGATCAATTAGGTTCACATTGAGGTTCCTCATATAAAAGTTCTCAATGAACAAATCATATGACGTTTGAAGCAAGAGAAGAACCAAATCAATGGCTTGCTCCCTTGGGAAAACGACTTCCATTCTATCCAACATGTAAATGTACGACTTCATTTATAGAACATGCACACATACAAAATTTCCACTTTGATGTCTACATGACAATAAGGCTTGATAGTCTCATGTCTTTCAACTTGGGGAAAATATGACTTTGGGGGACTTATAGGAAGAGGAGGTGCTAGATTTGAAGAAGCATGATGTCCAGTTACACCATTATCGAAGAAGGGAAAACATTTTCATCTTCATCAGAATGTGGAAGACCATCTTCAGAATCATTTCCATAAGAGTGAGGAAGACCATTTCTATTTTCATAGGACATCTAAAAATGGGAAAAGAGAGCATTCATGTTATTTCATTTAATTAATTATTAACCAAAATTTTAAATTAAGGCTTGAATCCATATTTTCGATTCAAACTTTGAAGAGGGATGTCATAATCAAATTCAAATGTATTTTATGTATGTAACTCTTTTACTAATTTTAATCTTATGAAATTCGTAGATCTTTTGAGATTCATTGAATCTTATCAATAGCATGTTTAATCTTGGATTATGCTCTCAATCTTGTGACTAGGATGTCGAGGATCACAAACGAGATGTGAATAACCATACAAACCCGCTTAACAACATCGATGTCTTTTATCATCTCCAATTGATGTTTTGGTTAACCATACACACTCCATCAACAATGATAATTTGTGATTTGTACCATCATTCAACTTTATAGTCCCAAATTAGTGTGTCAGTTAGCCACTTGTGCTCGACTAACGACATATAAAGAATGATGTGCGTTTTCATGGATTAGCATACAATTTCACATTTTTCCTAATGTAACTAGAGTAGGCTTTTAAAGAAGATTGTAGTACTTTATATCATTATACTTTTAAGGAGGTTATGTCATATCCAACCCGTTCGGATAACGACCCTCCACCACACACGAGAACGGTGGGTGAAAAGGACGCCTATTCAACAGTCATTTTATGGTCGTTTCCTTATTCCCTCTTTATAGCATGGTTTCGTGAATGAGGCGTACTATTGATTCGACTGAATTTTCTTATACATATAGTAATTAAACCTTTAATATATATATATATATATATATATATATATATATATATATATATATATATATATATATAAGGTGTATTTTAAAACTTTTCAAAATACAACGTTTAAATCTTAATTATCTGAATTAAACTTTCAATTAATTAATATTAAACCAATTATGCTTTAATCTTTATATTTAACTAAACTATTAATTAAATTAATTTCATCAATGGTTTAATCTTTATCTTTTAATTAAACTATTAATTAAATTAATTTAAATCATATAGGAATCTATGGTCGAGGAAGGTTATTGTTTCTCCACTATTACATATGATCAAGAAAGCTTAAGTGGAAGGGTTGAAGAAGGAAAATTGAAAGGAGGAAATGATTAGGGGTCTGATTCCATCATGTGTCAGGGATAGCCGTGGGTTACTGACTCAATGTGCAAGGGTTTGGGTCCTGGTTGTTGGTGGGGTTAAGCTATAACAACTTAATATTTACAGACAAAAATTTTATTTTTAATTCATTCCAAAATATCTAGTAAACATGTCAAAACAAGAAAAAGTGCATCATGGTGTAATAATATCATAGTAAAAATCACAAAATTATATAATGCAAAAAATATGAGCAGATGTGGTGCGATCAGGCCAGACCCTTCCCTTTCGAGCTGGAAGTACCTGAAACGTAAACTAAAAACCGTAAGCACAAATCTTAGTGATTTTCCCCCAAAATACCCCATACCATACATATATAATAGTAAAAAAAAATATTAGGTCTATTTCACCCCTTTTGGTATCTTTCAACCGGTACTGGGTCTATTTCACCTACTTTTGTATCTTTCAACCGGTACTGGGTCTATTTCACCCCCTCCGGTATCATTCAGCCAGTATTGGGTATATTCCACCCCCTTCGGTATCTTTCAATCGGTATCGGGTCTATTTAACCCTACCACTAACACATATAATCATAACAATAAGAGTCACAAAGACATCAAACAGATGCTAGCATAACAGGTAATTGTCACGAAGACAATCCTCACACTACAAACATAATCTGGTGGGCCGACATTGGTGCCTTCGACCTACGTCTATAGTGAAGGAAACTCACTTCAGAATGAAGATATCAAGTCATACTCGGGTTGCTAACTCATGAAATCCTCTCACTAAGTCACAAATAAAAAAACCCTAATTATAAATTAAGTCAATAATCCAACCCATGAGCCCAAATCCTAAATCCTAACTTTAAGGGCACAAAGGCAGCTTAATCCTTGCCTTATTAAGCCTACCCCACCAAGGCCCAAGTTCAAACTAGCCCAAAAGGCTTTCTAAGTCAAACTAAAAGGACCCAGAGGCCCAACATCAATTAAGGAAAAGAGCCCATCTAATTTCTATCTCAAGACTCCCAAGGCTCATAGACGGATGTACACACGACATTCCTGGCTCGTACGCCTGATGTATGTTGTTGATCCAGAATTGGGGCGCTGGCCCAGTACACGCAATGTACTCATGAGTACGCCTGGCATACTGTTTGGACAACAAACCTTCTTGAATTGTCTTAACCCATTAAGCTTTTAATGTCTAAATTCAGATTCAATGTCATTAAAGTGTATTAAGCCATAAAGTTGTAAAGTTTATGCTTTTGCATGACTTAATGGGACTCAAACCATGAATTAAGCCTTTTATCTCCCTTAAGTGTTCACCAACTCATGCATGGTTGATTTCACACCTCTAAGATCTGATTTTTATGACTTCATGCACCCCTAAGAGCCTAGAAGGACATCTCAAATGGTATGGAGTAAAATGATGAACCCCTTAAGTTTTCACCATACTCCATGTGACCAAAGTTATGGGACCAAAATATGCTAAGTTCTTCCCCAAACTTAGATCTAGACTTAGAATGAACAAGTTTCATACTTTATAGCTCTAATGGACTAAAATGATGAACAACCTCTCGATCTACAAGCTTCTTCTTGTCCAATTCTTCTTCAAGATCACAACGGAACACCCAAAATCTCTTTATAAGCTGAAGAATACTCTCAAGGTGGCTAGGGTTTCGAGATTAGCTCAAAAGGAAAATAGTGGCTAATAAGGTGAAGGGCTTGAGGGGCTTAATGAGCTTAAATAGGGTGCAAACCCTAAAAATTTTGGTTTGGCCCTGCCTTGCGTACGCATGGGTACACCCAGCGTGCATAGGGGACACCCCCGCTTCGCGCATACATAGGAGTACGTCGTATGTACCTTGTGTACGAACAACGTACTCTAATCTAGCTAGTCCTTGAATAATAAAAATAATTGCAAAAGTTTTCACCTGGCGATTCGGGTGTTACATAGGCAGACATTACTGGAGGAGGCTCATAAATCTATGTTTTTGATCCATTCGGGAGCCACATAGATGTATAGGGATTTGAGGTTAAGTTAATGGTGACACTTTATCAAGATTGAGATAGCTTGGTTCGTGAAATGGTGTTTGACTTGTCAAAAAGTCAAGGCCGAGCACCAGAGACCCCATGGAAAAATGCAACCCTTACCCAATCATATGTGGAAATGGGAAGAGATCGCCATGGAGTTTATTATGAAGTTGCATAGGACGGCATGCAGGGGCGGATTATGTGTAGGGCCAGGAGGGGCTGTGGCCCCCCCTGATATTTGGGTCAGAAATAGCAAAATATAACTTCAAAAATTTTGTTATAGGCCTCTTATTTTCAAAATTGGGTTGTGGCCCCTCCCGATTTCTCTATGGTCCAATTTCCAAATCAAAACCAGTGAAGCGACGTATCTTACCCAGTTCCGAATTCCGCCACCAATCCCCCATCGTCGCACGCTGGAGCTGGTCTCGCACTCGTTGTCTTGCCAATCACCATTCACCGATTCACCACCGGCCACCGCCCACCGCAGCAAGCAGCAGCTGTCACCGGAAATCATTAAGGCTCGTTCTTTCTTCTCCAGTTCACCATTCCTGTAATCCTGCTCTCCCATTCTCTAATTTCTCAAAATCTCTCAGATTAGGAATTAGGTTGTCGAACTTTGAATGCTCCTGTGTTTGTCGACAGTTGACTTGTTGTTGACTGTTGACTTGTAGTTATTTGGGAATATATTCAATGTTGATTGTTACAAATTTTATAGATTTTTGTTGTGATTTACTACAGATTATGTGTAAAGCCAGATTAGGAATTAGGACTTGTTGTGATTTGTTACAGATTTTAGATTAGGTATTATTTTCAATTTTGATTTTAGTTTTCAGTTTCTAGACACCGTTAAATGACTAAATGAGTATGAGTTATTTTGTATTGTAGAATGCAGATTTTTGTTATTTGTTATTGTTTTTACATAGAAAGAGAAATTTCTCAAAAACATTGATTCGAAATCAGTAATTAATGAATTTAAAGACCTTAAAGATCGTCGACTGAGTTGTAATTCTTTTTGTAGGTGTTTTTGGTGTTCATTGTTTAAAACAATTTGTTTTTTTTTCTTTTTTTTTGACTAAGAAATTTAATTTTAGTTTATAATACTTTTGCCCCCCCCCCCCCCAAATTAATTGTTCAAGCTCCGCCACTAACGGCGTGATGGGTTGATTTTATCTGGATGATTGTTGACAGATTGACCAAGAGTGTACATTTCATACCTATTGCTAAGAGCGTCTCTGCCGAGTGATTGGTTTACATCTACATCAGAGAGGTGGTGGTTCGGCACGATCACTTCACCTCTAGATTTTTGAGGAAATTCATGTGGATTTGGGTATTGAGCTGCATTTTAGTACATCATACTACCCCCAGACCGATAGACAGAGCGAGGGGACTATTCATACTCTCAAGGATATTCTTAGGCCTTGTGTGTTAGATTTTGGTGGGAGTTGGGATACTTATCTTCCTTTGGCTAAGTTCTCCTAAAACAATAGTTATCATGCCAGTATTGATCGACTACCTTTTGAGCTGTTGTACGGGAGGAAGTGTCGGACCCCAGTGTGTTGGGGCAAGGTCGGATATCAGGTTATGGTGAGTACTAAGGTAATAACCAAGACCACTAAGTTGATACATCAGGTGGACCGCTCAAAGTCGCTAGAAGAGCTAGGCTGATTGGCGGCATTAAGACCACGAGTTTCAGGTAGGGGATCTTGTGCTACTAAATGTTTCACCTTGGAAAGGTGTCATCCAGTTCAGGAAGCGGTACAAGTTGGGCCCTAGGTATGTAGGTCCCTTCAGGATTATTGCTCGCATGGGCAAGGTGGCATATCGATTGGGTCTGTCTGACAAGCTTAGTCAGATTCACAACACCTTTCATGTTTCTAAACTGTGACAATGTTTGGCGGATGAGTCCACAGTGGTCCCTTTGGATGATATTTAGGTTGATGAACGTCTGAATTATATAGAGAGACCTATCGTGATTGTCGATAGGAATACGAAGACCTTGCGCAACAAGGTACTAGACCTAGTGAAGGTGTAATGACAACACCCGAAGGATTCTGAGTAGACATGGGAATCGAAGGCCGAGATGAGCGGGCACTACCCTAAGTTGTTTGTGGCGGAGGACTTTGAGTACGAATTCTGATTCAAGTGGGGGAGAGCTATAACATCCGTATTCCGAGGTATGAATTTTAATTATGTATGAAAACTTGGTTGGCCACGACGTGGTGATGGCACCACCATGACGTGGCAAATTGATTTGTGATCGCGCATATTAAATGGGTGCAACACCTTAGCAATAAGTGGCCACACCGTAGCGACCATTTTGGGTGAAAACCCTAATTTCCGGACTTTAAGCCCTATTTAAAGGAAGTTAAGGCTAGGGTTTCCTCCACCTTCAGCCTCATCACCCTCAAATGACTCCTTTTGCAAACCCCAAAAATTAGTGCCTTAATTCAGTAAGAAAACCTCCCTTCCCTTGTATGCATCTTCTGGACCCTTTATAAGTCCTCAAGTTTCCATCTTCTCATGGCATGCTTCTTAGATCTAGGTTTTATGTCATATTATGGTACCTTTGAGGTGGTTTTTGTGGGTTGAAGAGATAAAATTTACAACTTTGTAGTTTCTCAATATACCAAGAGCATTATATCCCATAGATCTAGGAAATGATGGTAATTTGGAAACCTTCCTTGATATTTGATATGTGTGTGTATTTGGTTTATGTGTGTGAAATCCGTGACATATATGAAATTTGTGAAATATTTTTGTGGGTGAAATTTGTAATATATGAAATACGTGTAATGTTGATTAATTCTATAAAATTGTGAATCAATAATGCATCTTGTAACGTTGGTATGAAATCCATGAAATTTGGTATATGTGTGTGGATGTATGTTTATTTGGTATATATATATATATATATATATATATATATATATATATATATATATATATATATATATATATATATATATATAGTGTATAATGTGTATTTTTATGTACGAAAACAGAAAATTATGTATGTATATTTGTATTTGTATGCAATATGGATTATACGTGGGTATAATATTGGTTTAATGTATGTATAATGTGTATTTGTATTTATGAAAACAGGAAATTATGTTTATATATTTGTGTTTGTATGCAATGTGGATTGTATATTTGTATAATATATATTTAATGTGTGTATAGTGCGTATTGGTATGTATGAAAACATAAAATTGTGTATGTATATGTGTATTTGTATGTTTGATATATGTATATGTGTATTTGATCGAATGAAAACATGAAGTTATATATGTATTTTATGTGGCTATGGTTATGTTGCTTTCGCATTTTTACCTTAAATAGCAACACACCTTCTTTAGAATGATTGTATGCCTATTTGTAATATCATATAAATTTGCAGGCTTTGTTGGATTGGGTTGTTGCCACCACGAAGTGATATATCAGGGGGAAATGAGGGGGACAAGGATGATGACACATCCGATTAGTTTATGCTTTATTTCATTTTGTTTGACTTTGTATGATATTTGTTTGGAAATTTATAACACTTTTTGTATTAAATTTGGCGTATATGTACATATTTGGATCTTTATAACACTTTTTAGTCTTCATTCGGCATGTCGTAATGCAACAGATTTTTCTGGAATTAATATTTCAGTGTTTATTCCATTTGTATTTTTGCACCTGAAACAGGCCCATTTTTTGAGCAATAACGACGGAGTAATAGCGATGACGGATTAGAGGTGATTTGTCGCCTCTAATACCTTTAGTTGCACTTTATGCGAGGAATCGCTGCATTTTTTATCGCCGCTGAGTCGTTTTGTGTAGAATTAGTTTTTTTTGTAGGGTCGTAAGTATTGTTAAATATACTAAACATATTTGTTTGTATTCATTTATACGACTACAACTGCAGACCAATCTAAAAAATTAATGAGTGGTGAACATTTTTTCCATGTTTAATGACTTTTGCATGCGTAAGAAAATTACGTTGAATAAGAACATTTATGAATTTACGTTAAAATCACATTCATTTTTTAAAACAATTACACCCACAGCAGGATTGTAACCTGTCGTTATAAAAATAAATACTATAATTAAGATATAAATAAATTAGAAAACTAATACAAAGAACTCTATAGTACAATAAATAAAATCTAGTTCCTACAACTTGCTGTATGCAAGTCTCCAATAAAAGATTAACACGGAAAAAGCTGAATAAATTGAACTCTTTGAGTCTTATTCTGTAGTAGAAGTATAAACTGGTAACTAATGTCCCTTTCCACCTGGACTTGGACCGGAGTTTTTGATCTCTCCAAGAATCTTATCATTGATGAAGTCGTGTCCCTTCCCTCCAGGACTAGGTCCCGAGTTCTTGATATTCCCAAAATAACCAGCATTGGGGTACTCATGTCCCTTTCCTCCTTCACTTGGACCTCCACCTATTTTAATAGATGCAAGACTAGATATGTCCATGTCATCCTCAGCGTAATCTATAGGCTTACCAATATTTATTGGTCGAGCAACTATTTTGAAGATTAATGAGGTGAGAAGGAGGAGAGAGATGGTGAAAACGTAGTTAATTCTGGCCATTGCTAAATTTGGTTTGGCAATCGATGTAGTTGCAAATAATTAGTTCGGAAAGGAGTTCTTAAATGGAGAATCGAAACAGTGGTTTGATTGCAAACGGAGATTCAGAGAGAAAGAAGAAAGAATATCTGTGGTAGAATTTGCATGAAGGTAATCGTATATATAATACTTATGCATGCATGTTAAAGTAACCAGAACGTGGAGCGAAGCAACCTTACCAGAGGAACCAAGAAAAAAGATTACATTACATCACGTGACAGAATAGAAATTTGAACGAAATTCTGGGAGTTGAAGCCGCCGGTTTATAATCAGTATAAGAACAATAGGCCTGCTTCAACCTCGTTTCAACTATAGAAAAGTTGATGGAGACATTTATTGCGGTATCAATTCCATACGAATATCAATTAGTCAATCCCATTTCAAAAGAAACATTTGGAAGAAATACATAAAGAAATAATCATTTGTAGAGGTGAGTTCTTTTGGTTTACAATTTCATGACATATGAACCTGCGTCGTAGTCCCAATTTGAAGAAAAAAAATTAAATTAAATGAATGATCCACTAAAACTATATATGGCGTAGTTGCTTACGAAATATTTTAATGTCCTCGGAAAGTTCCAGATTTTCCCTATTCATATTCCATGAATGATCCGAGAGGGTGGTATTGGATTAAAATTGTAGTAACGGCTGGAAACTCAATCTCCGTCCTTTTGTCTACTATATTTTTTTAAAGACTTTGGTCTGCTATTCAATGAATCAATGAAAGGGCCTCATGAATCAAAAAGTTACTTATGTTTATGGAGTAGTGGTCATTGAACACAAATATGGTAGACGTCACCTCATTGTGGAGCGTCAGGTTGGAATTCGAATACCTTAAACTACCTCTTATAAGGAACTCGAACTTGGGGTGCTTGCTGAAATACTGCGAGTAGGCTTCCATTTAATTCGTTTTCCGTTTAAAAAAAATAAAAAAAATTCAAAAAGTTACTTATGTTTATAAAGTGTCCATCATTAACCAGAAATATGTTTGACTATCTCCATTCACAACCCAACCCGACATAACTATTCATTAGAAAACTAATTTTTCTCTCTTCCACTTACACAACCCAACCAAAAACAAACTTTCATTTCCATTAATAACCAAACGGAAATCATTTTTTTATTAAATAAATATAACTTATATTTCTTTTTTAGTCATATAAAGCTTATTAAAAGTATTATTATTTTTAGAAACATATAATTTATGTATTTATGATATTAAAATATTAAAAAAATAGAAATGAAAATGTATAACATTTGTCAAACATGCTTAATAAAAATGATAAATCAAGTTACAATTGTAACATGATAAATAAAATTACATATTTTGAAGGTACAAAATACATATTATTCGTAACTTCCAGATTTTCTCTGTATGTGCTCAATCAAATCGTTTATTACAGCGATATGAGCGTTTCTATAACGAAGTTGTTCCCTATTGGTCATATAACTGGATAAGTTTGCAATTCGTTCGGTAGAGTATTAAAAAGGTTGTTCGTCATCTTGAATAGAATTGCTTTGTTGTTGTATGTCATTTAGAAATTCGGTTTGATCATAATAGTGAAGGTATGTGTCCCGTTCATCCTCAACGATCATATTATGAATAACGATACAAGCAATCATGATTTTCCCCATAACATCTTTGTCCCACACTAGACATGGACGTTTAAGAAATGCAAAATGGGATTGTAAAACTCCACATGCTCGTTCAACATCTTTTTTGGCAGACACTTGACGTTCAGCAAACAACTTGTGTTTCTCGATTTGTGGAGCAGTTATTGACTTGACAAAGGCAGCCCATGAAGGATAAATGTCATCAGTGAGATAATATGTCATATTACTTTCCTAACCATTCACAACATAACTCACATTTGGTGCTTGACCTGCCAATACATCACTAAAAACAGGAGAGCGATGGAGTACATTAATATCATTTCACGAACCTGGTGTTCCGGAAAATGCATGCTATATCCATAAGTAATACGATGCAACAGCTTCCAAAATGATTGTTGTTTTACCGCTTCTACTTGCATATTGTCCAGCCCAAGCGGTGGTACAATTTTTCCACTCCCAGTGCATGCAGTCAATGCTTCCTACCATATCAGGAAATCCACACTCCTCCCCAACATAGAGTAGTCTTCCCAAATCATCTTGGTTTGACCTTCTAAGGTACTCTTCACCAAAGCATCAAATGACACCTTCTACGAAATATATAAGAGCATCTCGTGTTTCAGTTTCACTCATTCTTAAATATTTATCATGTGAATCTGCTGATGTACCATACACCAACACACGCATAGCTCATGTACATTTCTGTAACTATGAAAGACCTCTTCTACCGGTGGCATCACGTCTTTGTTGAAAATATCTGTCATTGGATGTAATAGTGGACACTATACGGAGGAATAGAAGTTTTCGCATTCGAAATCTACGTCGGAAGATTACTTCGTCATATATTGGGTTGTCAACAAAGTAGTCTTCCATCAAACGTGTCTCACCCTGCTCACGTTGTCGATCACGATACCTCCTTCTTGCTCTAGGAGGATGATCTCCTATGAGCATACTTGGCATGCTTTTGAGTAATTCAATAACAATGTCATCATCTTGTCGATTTCGTTGAGCAGATCGTATTGACCATTCATCATATTCATTCATATTAGATGATTCAGAACTGAATGCTGAGTTTTCATTATTAGACATTTCAATGAATGTAGGAAATGAAAATTAGGTGTTTAATATTAAAATATGTCCATATTACAATCTATTTATACAAGAAAATTATTATTTTTTTATTTTTAAATTTACATAACAATAACTTTTTATCCTTTGAAGTGGGTGTCATATCTCAAATGGACACTATATGGAGGAACCTATACGGATGAATTGAAGCTTTTTATCCAATTATTTTTCTAAAAATGTATGTGTTTTATCCTAAGTGGAAATGTGTAGTGGATATTATACTTCCTTTTTTTAAATATATATAACAAAAATACTTATAAAGTAATATGTAAAACAACAAAATTACATAATTAAATATCTTATAAATACATGAAATACAAAAATACATAAACGTATCTTACAAATACATGAAATACAAAGTACATAATGTAATACCGTACAAATATAGGAAATACAAAGTACATAATGAACTATCTTACAGATCCATTAAAACATACTGGAAATATACCATATGTTGAGTTACTTTTAGTTTCCGTAACACTTCGCCCTTAAAAAACTGTTTTTGTCTTCGGGCGAAAAGTGTTCCTTTTCACCACTACAAACAACGTTAAAAGACCCGGTTAAATAGATTAAAGAACCCGGTTTTGCAACCGGGTTTGATGCTGGCAAGTCCTATGTGGAATCCGTAATAGAACCTGGTTTTAAACCGGTTCTTTTTATTACAAAAAGAACTTGGTTTGCTTTCATATAATCGGGTCATATAACACTTTTAGTTCAAATTCCATATGCATATTAGAACCGGTTCCCTTCAATATAACCGGGGAATATGAAAACAAAATATATATACCGGTTCAATGTAAACAACCGGGTCGTAATAAACTTTTACTCTTTTTCCATAATTTAGTTAGAACTTGGTTTCTAGATAAGCAACCGGCTCCTTTTATCACGCTGATATATTTTTTTAATATCATTTTAAAAAAATAACAGCACAATAGTTATAGACTATCAATTTATAACACGGATTGTACATATAAACAATGTTTTTTATGTGGAAATGTTAAATAAACAACCATAATAGTCATTGATAAAAATATAATTAAACAACGTCAATTGTCTAAGTAGCAAAAGAAATCATGGCTTTGGTAATTTCATACATCATACAACTTGCATGAAAACTTAAAAAAAAACAAACAAAAAGAGAACATTTATCTTGACTTCACATAGGGATTGTCCAAAAAATCAATTGTAGTAACTCTTTCCTCTAATATGTAACGCCCGTAGATCAAGGCTAGTCAATTTAGAGACAATGAGCATCAAAAATGACTTTTGATAGAAGATTATTTAGAATTAATAATCTTAACGAAGTTGTAGTGGTCGTGACAAGGATTTCGGATATATAAAGAACGCCGAAATCCGAGTTATAACGAAGAAGTTATGACCTGTCGAAGTTTCGCGACAGAACCGGCACGACACAGCGCGACGTAAATAGTGAATTTACGATAGAGCAATGTTTAGCCTTAATGATCTAAACGGAAGTCGTAGAATGCGTTAAACCGAGAGCGTGCATGAAAAGAACGTCCAAATCTGACTTCGTATGAGGAAGTTATGATTTTTCTAAGTTTCAGCTTAGCAGTATGCAGCTCGAAGTTCGAATATGAGATCGAGGGATTACTAGCCGAAACAATCTAAACGGGAGTCGAAGATCTCGTCGATAGTAGTTCAATGGTACAAAGACAGACGAAAACGGAAGTCGGATGAAGAAGTTATGAGTTTATAACGGAGTTTTCCTATCCCGGCCTACTAAAAATAATATAATAAAAATAAATTCAAAATTAGCCGACGGAGTCTAAACGAGAGTTGTAGAGCATAATCTCACCTACGCGTGGATATAAAGAACGTCGAAAACGGAACTCGTATGCAAAAGATATGAATTTCTGAAGTTCGAAACACAAATTTCGAGGCCGTGTCAAAGCTCACAACGTGAGCAGGGTCCTCACGACGTGAGCATAGACTGCAGACCCTCCAGAGCAAGTGGACGAGTGACAAACGCAGTGACGACCAAGCTCACAACGTGAGCACTTGAATCTCACGACGTGAGATTGAAAAATCGGCCCTATAAATAGAAATCGAGGGTCAGCCGAATTTGGTTGCTCCATCTGTTCTCTCTCACTCCCGATACTCTCTCTAGCCATCTTGAAGTACCCCCGAAGCCCCAGTATCATCCCGAAGCCCGAAGCAAGTCCCGAAGCCCCAAAGATCCCGAGAAATAGAGTTTTCGAGCCGAAACTCTGCCCGCGAGAAGCCCGGTTTTCGTGAAGATATTCCGATTTCATCGAAGAATACTACTTTAAGAGTCGTAGTGCTGTCCGATAATCGTCTTATCAAGTGAGTACATAGTCCCTTTCATGAACATGATTTTAATACAAGTATTGTTTGAATGTATTAAGTATATGTTTTGTGTGAGTTATTTGATGATGTTGGAATTATGTGTTAAAGAACATACCTGATTTTTTTATGATAACTTAGGTTAAAGAGTAAACCTAAGGTTTGTTTTAATGGTTATGGGGTTGTATCTCTTTATGAGTATGAGCGAGATATATACGGAGAATTGAACTTTAAAATATGTCATTGATTTGGAAGCATGGATTAGACATAGTTATTCGTCCCTAGTCCGAGAGTATGGATTGGACTTAGTTAATTATCATTAGTCCAAGAGTATGGATTAAGACTTAGTCAGTTGTCATTAATCCGGGGGTATGGATTAAGACATAGTCAGTTGTCCTTAGTCCGGGAGTATGGACAGGACATAGAATCTGTCATTAGTCCGGGAGTATGGATTTAGACATGGACCAATTGTCCCTTATCCAGGAGTATGGAATGGGCACAATTATGGACTCGAGAACATGGATTAGATCCGGGAGTAAGAGTTAGAATTTGAGGTCCAGGGGTATGGATAGTCTCGTTGAGAGGGTTGACGGGGTGGGGGTAAGAGTTGGTTATATATATATATATATATATATATATATATATATATATATATATATATATATATATATATATATATATATACACAGAGAGAAAAATTTATATTGTGCGAATTCTAAATTATATATATATATATATATATATATATATATATATATATATATATATATATATATATATATATATATGTTATAACATTGCGGGATTGAAATCCCTATGTACTCACCAGGTTTTCCAAACCTGACCCACTCAATTTTCTTTGTATCACAGGTAGTGGCACAAGAGCATAAGTTGGTTGACATGACGAGAGATTTTGGATTATGGATCAGTAGTTATAAATAACTGTTGTAAGGTCTATTTTATACTGTTTATGCTTTTGGTCTGTATCGGAACATGACATCCCGAGATTTTGTTATTTAATGAAAATACATTTCTTTAAAGAAATGTTTTGATAAATTCTTATCACATTTTGTTTTGGGAACGAATTCCGCAACAGTTTTCTTTAAACGATTACTCTGATTTTAAAACAAAGCATAAACAAATCGGTCTTCTCTGGCCGCGAATTTGGGGATGTCACAGTTGGTATCATAGCATTAGTTTAAGCGAACTAGGAATTTGTAGGATTCTTAGACTTAAACTTAGAATGATAAGTGAAGATTGTGAGATGAGTGTCTGCCATATTTTAGACACGAGCACTAGTATATTTTAGGAAAGATGCCAAAAATGTTTTTATGTGCTAAATGTTATATGTTTGCCATATATGAAATTGTTTGTTCGGATCTATGGTCTGTTGCCGACCGGATCTGGAAACCTTATGTGTTTAGGATTCTAAGCGTACGACTACGATATTAGAACTAGCATGTAAACGTTTCGGAGTGATAAGGATGATTTGAATATCTAAGTTCACCTTATTCGGTGTATAGATCAGAAATGGAAAGAACCAGAAGTGGAGCTGGAAACGCATACGAAAACAGGAATCAACCACCTGTGATTGAGCAACTAGCTGTTGTAGCCGCAGCACCTGAACCAATCACAATGGCTGGAGTAGGAGCCATGATTCAAGCCATGATGGCTAAACACAGGGAGGAAATGAGACAATTGTTTCTGAACAACAGGAGTGAACCTTCAATACCTGTTGAACAACCAGAATTAAATAATGGTCAGTCAGAGGAGGGAAATTACAGTAGATCTGTTGGTCAGACTGAACCGCTGGTGGATAGGAGGAATAATCAAGAGGAAGGAGTTGAGAGTAATGGATGCAGGTACAAATATTTTATGAATTGCAAGCCATCAACTTTCACTGGAAAAGAAGATCCCGTCGGAGTAATGGATTGGATCTCGGAAATGGAATTAGCCTTTATGACATGTGGTTGCAAAGGCAAGTTACAAACCATATTTGTAGTGCGTCAGTTCAGAGGTGGCGCGGTTCGCTGGTGGAACACTCTGGGGAAGACCCTAAGCCCTAACGAGCCACTGCAACTGACTTGGGCAGAGTTCTTGGTGTAATTCAAGCGCAAGTTCTGCTCGGCCCAAAATCTGCTAGAGTTGGAGAACAAATTTCTTATATTGAAGAAAGACAGCATGTCAGTTGATGAATACACTAATGCCTTCACAGACAAGATGGAGTTTGCTTTGCGCATCGTCCCAGACGAGCTGACAAAAGTTGACCGGTACGCAAAGGGACTCCCATGGGAATATGTGGTGCCAGTGCGTCAGACACTTACTCTGGAGGCAGCTATCTGGGCTGCCAAGTCTGTTGAAGATATGATTAAGGGAAGAACCGTCAGCAAGGTTGAAGTTGGCGAGAAAAGAAAGTTCGAAGGATCCTCAAGGTCCGATGAGAAGAGAAAATTTTCGAAGTCTGGTTCGAAGAAGTTCGAAGAAGAAGCACAATGGTGTGATAAGTGCAAGAGGAAGCACATTGGGAGATGCTCTAAAGAAATAACATGCTTCAAATGCGGGAAGACTGGTCATTATGCCAGCGAATGCAAAAACAAAAGAGAAGTCTGCTTTAAGTGTGGTGAAGAAGGACACTTCAAGCAAAACTGCCCAAGAAGGGAAGAGATTACAAAGCCAAATGTTTTGCCAAAGCCAAAGGCAAGATCATTTCAAATGATCCTTGATGAAGCAGATGACAACACGAGGAATCAAGGATGAGGATTTTATATCCAAAGATCAAGTTATGAAGTAGCAGTGTGAATATTAACTTATGGTGTAGCCTATTAGAGGCATAGTATAGGGTGAACTTGAACTTTTGTGTAATAGTTTCAAGAAAATAATATAAACCCTAATTTTGTTATCTGGTGTGTTAGATGATTGTGTGATTTTCTTGTGAGGTGACTTGGATTGATTGCGGGACAATACTTGGGACGAGTATGAGTAGGTGTGAATGGTAGTAGAGGCCTATACTACCGGAAGCACAGGACTCGCACTTGGATCAGGGAAAGTCACAAGGTTACCAAGAAGCTAGTAATTGATTCCGTTTTATTCAAGTATGTCGTTACCATCGTTTCGGTAATGATTAAGAAGATGATTGTTGTTTCGACCCTAGTGGTCATATCAAATTGAGTCCGACTACGATGAGTTTGTTACGTGGTTCCGAGAACCGAGTTCGATGTAGCATTTGACTTAAGTCAGAAGATTGAAATCAAAGCAACCAATTGTATCGCGCTCGTTGTTAAAGAAGTTAGTAGCTCGAAATGCTACATGCTAAAATGTGATCATATCACATTAGAACATGAAGGAAGATATGTTCCATTCTTGAATTTGACTCTAAGAGACCTGAGTCTAAGCGTTGCATCATTCGATGAAAGGTCATTAAAGGACGACCCATTGGTCTGTTACAATAGATAAAGGAAAGTATTTATTCTAAGAAGAAGAAGGAGTCCTCAATAAGTATTTACTTTGTAACTCGAAGGTTACGATTGAAAGTCCAACATAGTGCGAAGAGCAGGTGCAAGACCGAGCATCGCCTGCGGTCAAGAAGTTCAAGAGTTAGATATTCATTCAAAGAAACATAGAAGTTACAGTTATTACTTAGGATGGAAAGATAACGTATGGAATCATTATACAAGCCCTATTTCCATTGATGATTTCGGGACGTAATCATCCTAAGGGGGAGATAATTGTAACGCTCGTAGATTAGGGCTAGTCAATTTAGAGACAATGAGCATCAAAAATGACTTTTGATAGAAGATTATTTAGAATGAATAATCTTAACGAAGTTGTAGTGGTTGTGACAAGGTTTTCGGGTGTATAAAGAACGCCGAAATCCGAGCTATAACGAAGAAGTTATGACCTGTCGAAGTTTCGCGACAGAACCGGCACGACCCAGCGCGACGTAAATAGTGAATTTACGATAGAGCGATGTTTAGCCTTAGTGATCTAAACGAAAGTCGTAGAATACGTTAAACCGAGAGCGTGCATGAAAAGAACGTCCAAATCTGACTGCGTATGAGGAAGTTATGATTTTTCTAAGTTTCAGCTTAGCAGTATGCAGCCCGAAGTTCGAATATGAGATCGAGGGATTACTAGCCGAAAAAATCTAAACGAGAATCGAAGATCTCGTTGATAGTAGTTCAATGGTAAAAAGACAGACGGAAACGGACGTCGGATGAAGAAGTTATGAGTTTATAACGGAGTTGTCCTGTCCCGGCCTACTAAAAATAATATAATAAAAATAAAGTCAAAATTAGCCGACGGAGTCTAAACGAGAGTTGTAGAGCATAATCTCACCTACGCGTGGATATAAAGAACGTCGAAAACGGAACTCGTATGCGAAAGATATGAATTTCTGAAGTTCGAAACATAAATTTCGAGGCTGTGTCAGAGCTCACAACGTGAGCAGGGTCCTCACGACTTGAGCAGAGACTGCAGACCCTCCAGAGCAAGTGGACGAGTGACGAACGCAGTGACGACTAAGCTCACGACGTGAGCACTTGAATCTCTCTAGCCGTCTTGAAGTACCCTTGAAGCCCCGGTATCATCTCGAAGCCCGAAGCAAGTCCCGAAGCCCCAAAGATCCCGAGAAATAGAGTTGTCGAGCCGAAACTCTGCCCGCGAGAAGCCCGGTTTTCGTGAAGATATTCCGATTTCATCGAAGAATACTACTTTAAGAGCCGTAGTGTTGTTCGATAATCGTCTTATCAAGTGAGTGCATAGTCCATTTCATGAACATGGTTTTAATACAAGTATTGTTTAAATGTATTAAGTATATGTTTTGTGTGAGTTATTTGATGATGTCGGAATTATGTGTTAAAGAACATACCTAGTTTTTTTATGATAACTTAGGTTAAAGAGTAAACCTAAGGTTTGTTATAATGGTTATGGGGTAGTATCTCTTTATGAGTACGAGCGAGATATATACGGAGAATAGAACTTTAACATATGTCATTGATCCGGAAGCATGGATTAGACAAAGTTATTCGTCCCTAATCCGAGAGTATGGATTGGACTTAGTTAATTGTCATTAGTCCGAGAGTATGGATTAAGACTTAGTCGGTTGTCATTAATCTGGGGGTATGGATTAAGACATAGTCAGTTGTCCTTAGTCCGGGAGTATGGACAGGACATAGAATCTGTCATTAGTCCGGGAGTATGGATTTAGACATGGACCAATTGTCCCTTATCCAGGAGTATGGAATGGGCACAATTATGGACTCGAGAACATGGATTAGATCCGGGAGTAAGAGTTAGAATTTGAGGTCCAGGGGTATGGATAGTCTCGTTGAGAGGGTTGACGGGGTGGGGTAAGAGTTGGTTATATATAGTCAGGTTTGAAAAACCTGGTGAGTACATAGGTATTTCAATCCCACAATGTTATAACATATATATATATATATATATATATATATATATATATATATATATATATGTTATAACATTGTGGGATTGAAATACCTATGTACTCACCAGGTTTTTCAAACCTGACCCACTCAGTTTTCTTTGTATCACAGGTAGTGGCACAAGAGCATAAGTTGGTTGACATGACAAGAGATTTTGGATTATAGATCAGTAGTTATAAATAGCTGTTGTAAGGTCTATTTTATACTGTTTATGCTTTTGGTCTGTATCGGAACATGACATCCCGAGATTTTGTTATTTAATGAAAATACATTTCTTTAAAGAAATGTTTTGATAAATTCTTATCACGTTTTGTTTTGGGAACAAATTCCACAACAGTTTTCTTTAAACGATTACTCTGATTTTAAAACAAAGCATAAACAAATCGGTCTTTTCTGACCTCGAATTTGGGGATGCACGTAATCTCACTGAAAAACAAACAAATGAAAGTAAAAAAGGTAAGAAGAACTCCAACAAAAAATAATTAAACTAAAATTAAGAAGTTTTAAAATTCAATAACTAACCATATATGCTTTTTTAGAGGACCACATCCTTCATATAGTTATTCACTTTGTGTCCATTTCCAGCAGTGACAAACACTTGATTGGGAAACACAACATCATCAGTGCATTTGAAATTTGGATAAACAACAGAATTTGATTCCAAGTAATGAGGACCTTTTTCTTTCATCATTTTTTTTAATTTCTCTATTTCCTTATACACTTGATTAACAACAACTCTTGGAATATTTGTTTCATTTGGGACATCTTCGTCATCATTATCACTATCAGTTTGACTATCTTCGACAATCACACGGTCATAGTCATGAACTTTCGATGTTGAGGGTTGGTCAGTGTTAACCTTAACCAGAGAATCATCACAAATTTCTTTACCCTTGCTTATCAAAGTGACATTAATGAAAAATAACTAAGAACAATCAACAACTAACTCTGCCTCAATTTCACTGATATTATCAAAATCATCTTCGATATCAGCAAAATTGTGTTGAGAGTCAGATGTCGATTTCTAAGTCTTTTTCAAAATCTTTATTTGTTCAGTCTTGGTCAAGGTCTTATTCACATTGTTTACTAAATCATTTGCATCTAAGCATTCATCTATCTTTACAATACCATAATCATATGAATCATTTGGGACCTTGTCAAATTTAGAAAATTTCTTCTAACAGTCATAAGATGTCAAATCTATTTTCTCCATTTTGAATGTCAAAAAGGGCAGTAATTTCCTATGTTGTTCCTTACTTATGTCATAGGAATGATGTAAATCAGTCAATTTAGCATACAACCTTTTTACCGAATTACAGTAGATGTTACGTTGTTTCAACAAAATATCATTATCCACACCCATCTTATCCCTATCACAAGTAACATTATTTAACTGCAATTCTAGATAGTTTATCCTACTCTTCTTCGATTCCAACCTCTTTTGTGTATCTAAAAATAAAGATTTCATTTTCTCAACATCACTTCTAACATAAATAAGCAAGTCATTAACATAAGTAATAGTCTCATCAAAATTAGATAGAATAATCTCATATGAACTAGTCACAACCAACATTTTTAGCTAGGAAATTATGTTTTCATGTAAACATCAACTCTTGTAAGTCTTGTAATCTAAGTGAAATAATACTCTATGCTCAATCAAAAAGATTCATTTGAATCAAAAATCCCGAGTGAAGTCCAAAACCTAAATCAATACGTCTCAAATACTCAATTGTGGGTTTGGAAACCCTAATAACCCAGTTCACCGCAGGATGGACCAGGATCCTCTTATTAGGCCTAATGGGCCAATAAACTCTCAATTTGATTACTTTGGGTCTTGGAACCCTAATTGGGCTTTAGTTGGACCTACATTCATCAAACCATAGCATTTTGGGCCTAAAATGTCTCACTTGGTTTCATGGACCCTAATGGGCCATAAACGCCTTTTTCCTTATCAATATTGGGCTGTAAACCCTCATATGGGCCCAATGGACCGAAAACTTTCAATTTGGGCCTCATGATTTCCAAAATAAGCAAACAAGGCCCAAACCCTTTCCCTTCTCTTTTCTTTCTCCCCTCTCCTTCTCAGTTTTACCATAGATAAAAAAAAGATTTTAGTTTACTTAGACTTTGACACCTCTTTATTGCATGGTGGTAATCCATGCAATAACCACCAAACATCTAGGAAATTGACACTAATCCAACATCTATTAACCAAGTCTAATCATCTCTATCTTCCTCTCTTCATATTCGTGACCTTTCCCTCTCCATTTCCAACTTCATTTTTCATCTAAACTCTCTCACTTTCATTCCTAAAAACCGTGAGCTTGAGAGTGATTCAAGAGTTTCTCATCAATTTCATCCTCTTGGTAAGTTATTTCATATACAAGGTGTTTAACTTCATCTTTGTGCTTAGAACATATTCTCATAACTATCTTCATTTCATGATCAAGCTTATTAGAACCCCATAAGTTTGAGATCTACTCAAGGGAACTTGCTAGGGCTGAAATCTCCTCCTATCTTCTTCCAAAACCAAAATCATCAAACTAAAGTGAGTTCATACCCCTTATTTTCTGTTTTTATTATGTTTTGGGGGAGAATACAAGTTGTTTTATATAGATCTATGTGTGTATGCATGACTATGTGTGTTTTTCATGATTTATTTGGTGATTATGTGTTGTTTACTTCATAAATCTAAAAATATGCTAAAAATATGAAGTTTATCACTTAGATCTTCATAAAAACTATGAGAAAAGTATATTTTTTCATGTAAACTTGCAGATCTGAGGTTTAAACACTCAAAATAGCAAAAACAAGTGTTGTGTTCAAAAATCTATAACCTCAACTCAAAAATCTGCTTTTAACAGAAAGGTTTTGGTCTAGTTACGGACTGTTTTTACCACCTTGATGTTAATATTTTGCAAAACTGTTTTACATGCAAAACGTTCAGGTTTGTACCTTTAAAATGACTACGCTCACGCATTCATATGAGTTTTTCACAATTTTGGACGAGTTTTACAAAACTGGCTATCATTTCAGGAAGGATTTCGGACTAGTCTGTGAAGATGTACATTTTCACACTGGTTTGAGATAACCAAAAATTATGAAGAAAGTAGACTCATTTCCAAACTCTCAGAGTTTAAGGATCCAAATTTCGACTTACGATGATTTTCTATAATTTATCTAAAAATAGGGACAGAAAGGCCAAAAATCAGAAAATTGTTTTAACTTACTAAAAGTGCTTATACTTTTGTCAGATGCAAGTTTATATGACTTATACATACTTTTAAAAACATCTAGACATGTTAACTTATGTGTGTGTGTATATATATATATATATATATATATATATATATATATATATATATATATATATATATATATATCAAAAGTGGTCCTTCAAACACAATTTGGCAAATACTTGGTATAAAACGAACAAAACAATAAGAAACGGGTTAACCACGGCAATTACTTTCGTTTTAGACCTGAAAATAATATACAAGTTTAGTGGGCCTTAGTTGTGTCACACCCCGGTCGGCGGCGGAAACACCGGGCGATGCAATGTCATTTCTCGTATCACAGTTATAAAACATACATTGAATTGTACAAAAGAATTTCATGGAATACATACCTTTATTGATAGTTGAAAGTTACATTATCATAGTTTTCCTAGTATCTATTACATAATATCCGACTATGGCATACGTCTTAACGAACAAACAGATTAATAGTAAAACTTCTTCTATTCGATTAACATACCAGTTGGCCAAGTTCCTAAAAACACATGCATTTTAAAATACGTCAACATAAAGTTGGTGAGTTCACAGGTTTTGACTCCATATAATGTAACACTATTTCTCAAGTTCGAAAGTATAGTTTTGAAAGTTTCGTTGGACTCTCCAATATTAGATATAATAGTTTACTTATCAAATAAGTGATATTCCTAACAATATTTGAACCTAAGGTATAAGTATGGGGAAACTTATACTTAACATTAATACTTGTATAACGACAAAGTATAATGTTTCTAAGAAATTGCTACCATAAGTTTGTAACTGCTGCTTGACAACAAAACCTCTAACAGCCACTCATGCTATTCATGAGAATTTCCACACACATACACACAATATCGCGTACTTCATCGACGCCGGAACAATAACAAATAAAAGGAACGGATCGTCACCCGCTTATGTTTGGTTGTAATTAGCAACCACGAGTGGGGTTGTCAACCCGTATCTTACTCATACATGACTTCCTCGCTCACACGGGATTAACGGTTATAGGTCAGAGGACTTCCACTAAGATCCTTAATCTTAGATGATGAATACAGTAGCTCATGTAGACTTTGACGACGTTCTATAGTTCTAACAACAAAAGCATTTTCATGTCTAAAACCCTAAGTTACTAGACTACGCTTTTAAACATTACTCCTAATTTCATAACATTTAGGCAGTATAACAGCTATAACTTGAAGTAAGACCAGGTTTTATGTTGACAAAAAACCAACAATAATAACATATAACATACCAGGTTTATCTTGACATAAAACCATCAATAATCACATATAACATATTTAACAAATGATATATATATATAACTTCCAAGTATAACTTTGGGTCTATCACACCACATAGTATAAATAGAACCCCGAAGTATAACTCACAAGTTACATCACACACACACACACACACACACATATATATATATATATATATATATATATATATATATATATATGTTATAACATTGTGGGATTGAAATACCTATGTACTCACCAGGTTTTTCAAACCTGACCCACTCAGTTTTCTTTGTATCACAGGTAGTGGCACAAGAGCATAAGTTGGTTGACATGACAAGAGATTTTGGATTATAGATCAGTAGTTATAAATAGCTGTTGTAAGGTCTATTTTATACTGTTTATGCTTTTGGTCTGTATCGGAACATGACATCCCGAGATTTTGTTATTTAATGAAAATACATTTCTTTAAAGAAATGTTTTGATAAATTCTTATCACGTTTTGTTTTGGGAACAAATTCCACAACAGTTTTCTTTAAACGATTACTCTGATTTTAAAACAAAGCATAAACAAATCGGTCTTTTCTGACCTCGAATTTGGGGATGCACGTAATCTCACTGAAAAACAAACAAATGAAAGTAAAAAAGGTAAGAAGAACTCCAACAAAAAATAATTAAACTAAAATTAAGAAGTTTTAAAATTCAATAACTAACCATATATGCTTTTTTAGAGGACCACATCCTTCATATAGTTATTCAAAAACTCTCTAGACCAGGTAGCAACAGTTGCAAGCAACGCCTTTTCCTCAAAGGGACTTTTGTCATCCCAAATGCTACCAGACTATATTAAATATATAATTAAACATATTCATTAACAAAACACATATTTTGTTGCAATAGACAAAATGAACAAATATTAAAAAGGTACTTACTTTACTTGGAAATCCATGTTGTCTTGTCGTCAAGAAATCAAACATCCATCGCATTACATAATGCCCACTCTCTAAACCACCAAGTTGTTGGTTGCACTAAAAATTGTAGCAAAAAGTGAACATTAATCAAATAAATGAAACTACAACAATTATTTGTTTTCGTATATAACAAGATGAATTGCCTCAGCAAAAATCCATCCAATTGGAGTTGAAGTGTCTTTATCATACCTCATGAAAGCCTTTAAAAGAAATAAACAAGTGTTGTGTTCAAAATAATAAAAATAACTATATCTTTCTATAAGTAAGTAATTTCTTACATGTCCACATGCTTTTTGAGCAGGTAATGGTAGTCGGCAGAGTTTTCTATACGATCCTTAAGAGAATCTAAAATATAGACAATGCGATTGCGAAAGGAAATCACCAAGAGCACCCAATGCTTACTAGAAATGTTTAAACATTTAGCATAAATAATAAGCAAAAAAACAAAAGAATAATAATAAAGATAACAACTTATTGTACTTTTGCAAATATGGTGCAACGAGAAACAATTTTCCGTGGTGCAGACGAATGGAATCAACAAGATATCTAACAACACCCTCTGGGTTTTTCTGGCATGCCTCCCCTAGAATATTATAAGGGTTCAAGAAAGCACATTTGTTCATACGTGTCCGAACCATTGAATGAAGAATCCTACAAACAAGAAAACAAAAAATGTTATGGTCAACTAATAATAGCAAAAGTTTAATGGACTTACAGTTGCCAAGCAGTCAAGATGGAAGCATCGGTTGTTTGTTTTCTCAACAATCGAAAATATTCTTCACTTGTAACCGAAAAATCATATGTCCCGACTTCCAAGATCCCAGAATTGGCTACAATGTTAACCAATGGGTTGGTCTTCAAGCAATCACGAATATATTCAATCGGCCTTGCCTTGCTGGCTGTTTGGTTGGGTATGTTCTTGTTTGTACCAGCCCTTGCATTTGTTGGCACCAAACTTGTGGTTGGAATTTGTTTCTTAGTTCTTTGTTCCTACATTTTAATTCATTTTACTATCACATACCATTATAATTTGTTGTTTATATAGTAGCTTAAAAAGTAAAGGATAATGCATATGTACCTTTGCGAGAATAATTGCAATCTGGGGCCATTGAATTAAAGTGCCAACCGCCTTTTGTAGGTTAGCAACTTCTTTTGTCATCACAGGAACAGGAAAATTTTCATATCTACAATCGATGTCGTGTACCAGAACCTTCAGGTGATTTTCTCGTAAAGGCAATGTGTGTATTAACCCATTCCCATATGGAATGACCAATCCCTTGGCATATTTTTGGTCTAACTCCCCATAGGGTAACACCAATTCACAAGGGGTAGGCATCTATAAACAATTAAACATGTAGTAAAACATAAATAAGAATAAAAGATCTTTGAAGGATAATAAATAAAAAAAGTACATAATAATGTAATAACTATATTTGAATTTTTAACCTATATCCATTATAGTTCAAACCCTTATAACAAAACATTTTAATTAAAAGACTAGAGTCTTTTGTCTCAATTATACAACCAAAATGATGATATTAAGGTAAACTCAAACACAATTCTTACAATGTTGCATTTTCTAACACAAATATTATAATAAAATAATTTGTGCAAATATAAGAATAAACAAATAAATACAGTACCACTTCTGATGATATGGAATCAAACAATATTTAACATCCAAGAAAAAATATTAGTTAAATCAGTTAAACAAGTATATTATCACTAAAAAATGATTAGAAAAACACTAGTAATCAGTTTGGTTACTCATCCCTAGTTCTGAGCATAATTTCTCTACTAACAGGGTTAGTTTTTATTGTTTCTATATGTTACTGGAACATAAATACACTCATTTACCTTTATCGCATCCAAAGCATCTAATGTTGAATTCGAGCCACGATTAGTTTGTTGAACCCCTAAGCTTAAATCATCTGGGGCATGGTTCCTAGTCCCCTGCTGCATATGTCAAACTGTTCTTGTAGCTTTCCCAATTGGGAGCCCATCAGATCTATCGTTGCCTGCAGCTTATCAGTAGTTTCTTTTTCATGTTTTTTCCTCTTTTTTTTATCAGTCCCTTGCATCCCTTTTCTCAATCCAACATCATGACCAACAGCCCTGGTACGGCCCGGGTGCTCCGGTCCTATTACCTTTGTCAACAAGTCCTCTCCTGAACTGAGCTCCAAATCTCCTTCAGAGATTTGAGTCTGGACATCAACCTGTTAACGAAAACAACAAACCAGTGAGAGTAATTAATTAGATATAAATGATTAAAAGAATTTACTTACAAGCTTGTCCACTGTGGGTTGTGTGGTAGGCGGTATTATGTTTGACCCCAACTCATTTTTAGATCTTCTACCCATAACATAATGCAGTGAACACTCGCTTTTTATCTGATAAAATTGGGGTGTCAATTGACCAGATGCCATCTTTTGTTCCCACTCAGCTTTCTTGCCTTTGTAACCAAGTGATCCTACTCGGGCAGGATTCTTATTATGCATTGAACTCGCCCTCGCTTTCTCACTTATCTCCTGCAAATGAAATTAATTAACACAGTTAAAACAATAAGTAATATAATTATGTGCAATTAAAGTCCAACACACTTAGAACTCCTCTGATGATATTCTCTGTCAAAAGCTCTGCAATGTACTTCTTTCCAAATATGAGTAGGTCTCAAGTGGATCTCTTTGGTTATCACATTTCTTTTTAAGCCTTTTCTTGAAGACTCTCCACTGGCTGTTGCATGTTCTAAATACATCTTTTTTACGGTTGTCATTCAGAATACTCCAACGTTTCTGTTTCTGTTTTTGTTTTAGAATAAGGATACTAAGTATTAATAACATATCTTGATTAGATGAAACTACATGTAATGGGTCTTATGTAGATAAAGAACCTTAATTGTCGACCATAGCATATCTTCTTGAGCAATTGGCACTTTCTTCCAACTCGTATATTCAACAGAAATCATCGACCTCGTAATAACACCACACTCGTTAGCAAACTTACTTTGTTTCTTCCCAACATGCTGACCAATATTGTTGAAATCAACTTCTTGTGGCTCTTTATGGTCGATTGGTCTTGTGGTTGTTCTTTTTTTCCTCGGTTGTGGTTGTGGCTGTGGCTGTGGTTCTAGTTCTTGTTGTGGCTGTGGTTGTGGTTCTACTTCTTGTTGTGGCTGATCATTTATCATATTTATTCTGGAGGAAATATATAAAGAATAATATGAGACATCATAAATGTTACACTTCATGTGTTGTTACAGTAGTTGCTTTTTAGACAAGTGTCAAAATTTCAACTGTTCACATGGTGCTCCAAAATGCAGTTTTGAATCAGTTAGCAAATAAATCATATAAAGTTTAGAGTACAAACAAAGTGTTCATCTATATAAGCTCAAATAACATGTAGAAAATCACCTGTCACCTGATACAAATTCATAATCACAAGATATATGCATTTTACTTGTATTTCAATTCATACATATAACATATTTTGATTTTTATTTTTTAGCATCAAAAAAACAATTCACCAAACCTATGGATTCATTAAAAAAACATATAAAATTCTCTTAATACCTAAGAGATATAAAGACCCCTACTAGGTTTTTGTTTCAATTTCAAGTGACTTGAACTTAATAAAACCTTATACAAATCAGGGCAGAACCAGGATTTTTTGACGGGGGTAGCATATTTTTTTCCCGATAAAATATCAAAAGTAATACCAAATTAACAACAAGAAAATTCACTTGTCATATAAAGAGTAATATACAAAGAGGCTCAGTTGCATTCATATTACAAACTTTTGATCCTGAAAAGTTTATAATTTCCTCCATGAACATTAACAATTAAAAAATAGAAAAACAACATTGATCAAAAGGAAGTCACCTTGAAAGGAAAAATTTTATGTATGTTGTGTCCATCCACATCATATTTTAGATATAAGCCGGAAAACACTCAAATATTGTTAGTCGTGATCAAAGAGACACAATTTGTTTCGATCTAGTCCTTTAGGCATAACATCAAACACTTGGAAGGCATAATGAAATAACCCTTAACACTTACCAATTTCCAGCAATAAGGATTGCCCACATGGTTTGCTAGACAACATACAAATTACCATGTTAAGAAATATTTACCAAACATGTTTTGAGTTACCCAATTACTTTTGCACCTTTCTGATTCAGACGCTACAACAACATCATTCACATGTATTAGAAAAATCAACAACAAATCAAGGAAAATTATGATGGAAACCAAGGAAATCCAAAATAAAACATGTAAAAATTGATCTCACATCAGAGATAGAATGAATATTGAAATCCGATTAGGGCTTTTTGAAGCTACACAAATCAACAATAAACAAAAAGATGTTAGAATCAAAAAAGAAATAGAGAAATCACAGGTATGGAGAGGGAGAGAGATGATGGAAGTCATTGTTGTCTCTATAAACCAAAAACAAATTTGTAAAAAACAACCATGATGTGCTGTCTCGTAAGAATCCACATTTAAAAAAATAAAGATCCTGAATTGGTGAAAGAGTAAGAACTCGAGATGATGGTTGCATGATTCCTCCTACTCGAAAAATATGAAAACAAACACTCGATAAAAATTTTTTTGTAACCGGCAACAAACACAAAGAAAAATGAGAAGGAAACAAATAGGGTGGTGAGTGGTACATGATGGTGGTGCTAAGAAAAAAATGGCACGAATCCTAGATAAATCAAAACCATCGAACATATAAAATTTAGAAGCTCTAATGTAGGTTTTTGTTTCTCTAAAGCCCGTTTTCATCAGCAACAATTTTTTCTAGAATTAATATTTCATGTTTATTCAATATTTGTTTTTTTCACCGGAAACGGGCCCATTTTATGAGCAATAGCGACCATGCGATTTGTCGCCTATAATAACTTTAGTGGCACTTTATGCACGTGTGGCCGCTAAGTCGTTTTCTGTAGAATTCGTGTTTATTTATTTATTATTTTTTTTTAGAGTTGTAAGTATTGTTAAATATACGACACATATCTGTTTGTATTCATTTAGACGACTACAACTCTAAAAAATTAATGAGTGGTGAACACTTTTTCCATGTTCAATGACTTTTGCATGCGTAAAAAAGATTACGTTGAATAAGAACATTTATGAAATTACGTTAAAATCACATTAATTTTTTAAAACAATTACATTGTAACCTGTCGTTATAAAAATAAAATACTATAATTAAGATATAAATAAATTAGAAAACTAATACAAAGAACTCTATAGTACAATAAATAAAATCTAGTTCCTACAACTTGCTGTATGCAAGTCGATCTCCAATAAAAGATTAACTCGGAAAAATAGCTGAATAAATGGATGAACACTTTGAGTAATATTCTATAGTAGAAATATAAACTGGTAACTAATGTCCCTTTCCACCTGGACTTGGACCGGAGTTTTTGATCTCTCCAAGAATCTTATCATTGATGAAGTCGTGTCCCTTCCCTCCAGGACTAGGTCCCGAGTTCTTGATATTCCCAAAATAACCAGCATTGGGGTACTCATGTCCCTTTCCTCCTTCACTTGGACCTCCACCTATTTTAATAGATGCAAGACTAGATATGTCCATGTCATCCTCAGCGTAATCTATAGGCTTACCAATATTTATTGGTCGAGCAACTATTTTGAAGATTAATGAGGTGAGAAGGAGGAGAGAGATGGTGAAAACGTAGTTAATTCTGGCCATTGCTAAATTTGGTTTGGCAATCGATGTAGTTGCAAATAATTAGTTCCGAAAGGAGTTCTTAAATGGAGAATAGAAAACAGTGGTTTGATTGCAAACGGAGCTTCAGAGAGAAAGATGAAAGAATATCTGTGGTGGAATTACCATGAAGGTAATCGTATATATAATACTTATGCATGCATGTTAAAGTAACCAGAACGTGGAGCGAAGCAACCTTACCAGAGGAACCAAGAAAAAAGATTATATTACATCACGTGACAGAATAGAAATTTGAACGAAATTCTGCTGGGGGTTGAAGCCGCCGGTTTATAATCAGTGTAAGAACAATAGCATGCTTCAACCTCGTTTCAACTATAGAAAAGTTGATGGAATATCATATTTAATTAGTCAATCCCATTTCAAAAGAAACATTTGGAAGAAATACATAAAGTAATAATCTTTTGTAGAGTTTAGTTCTTTTGGTTTACAATTTCATGACATGTGAACCTGCGTCGTAGACCCAGTTTGAAAAAAAAAAAAGTTAAATAAATGATCCACTAAGAATATATGTGGCGTAGTTGCTTACGAAATATGTTTAATGTCCTTGGAAAGTTCCACATTTTCCCTATTCATATTCCAAGAATGATCCGAGAGGGTGGTATTGGACTGAAATTGTAGTAACGGTTGGAAACTCTTTTTTTTTATAACGACATTGGTCTACTATTCAATGAATCAATAAAAGTGCCAAATGATGAATCAAAAAGGTAATACCCACCATTAACTATATATATATATATATATATATATATATATATATATATATATATATATATATATATATATATATATATATATATATATATATATATATATATGGGAAAAGTGAATATACCCTTAAGGGTATATAAGGTTAGGTATCCAATGCTTAAAACTACGTAGTTTTGATTGGTGGTTTAATTTAATTGAAAAAAATAACAATTTCCTTAAACACTATTGTTTCCTTATTGAAAAAAAATAACAACTAAAAGTAAAAGTCGATCCCTATTGCTTCCATAATCGCCTATTACCTTTAGCCGGTTGTGAATTTTTTTCCCGTAGGTTGCCGTCATTCTTGCATCACAGGTTCGTGCTACTTCATTCATTATCTTTTTCTTTATTATAAAATTCAATTCATTGTTAATTAGTTATTGTTATCAATTTGAGTATTTAAGTTCTTGAATATAGTATTCTTAAATTCTCTCGCATGGTTCATCCAATGTATATATATATATATATATATATATATTGCAAGTGTTTTTTTATTCTTTTATTAGTTACATAAATCATTATCAAAAGGATTTAGTCATAAATTATGTAATTTACACCCTTCTAAATCTTTAACCAATTGATATAAAAAATTTATATTTTTATTGTGATGACGGTATTTAACTATTTAATGTAAAATTTCAGATTCTTCAAAAACGATTACAAAGAAATCGAAATTCATAGGCAAAACAATTTATAGATAAAATTTGGTGTTAATTTTTTGGTGTATCATATTAGTCGAAAAATTTTGGTGTTAATTTTCTCGTTCAAATTCATAGGCAAAGCAATTCACAATTTACCATTGATTTCACTTTTAAGTATTAATTTTGCATATGTTTTCTAGTTCCGATTGTTTATCAACGGAAATTTTTATTTAATATGTTCTATTATTATCCATGCTGTTTGATCAAATTTAGTATAATTTATTGCTTTTGATATAATGAAAATGTTAGACCATCTCTAAAAAGTTACTGGAATGGCATTAATAGGGTCAAGTTCTTATTGTCTTTTACGTGTGGTTTTGTGCAGGTTATGATGTTTGAAACAGAAGCATCTGATCAGGCTATAGAGCCGTATATAAATGAAAATGTTGATACAAATGATTTTGTAGAAGCAACATATGAATCTGAAGAACTTAACGATTTCGGAGTGAACATTGAATTTGACGAAGATGATGTTAATGATGAAAGGATACTGGGAAAAGTTTTTGATACACCCGATGATGCCTATACATTTTATAATGATTATTCTTTTTTGCATGGCTTTGGAATACGTAGAGATGACACAGTTAAAAATCCTAAAACAAATGAGCCTTTTCGGAAGATATATGTATGCAACAAAGAAGGTTTCAAACGGATGGACAAAAATGCTTCAAGTGAAAATGAGAAAAAAACGTCGTAGAGATGTTAGAACAGGATGCCAAGCAAAACTTCGAATAACAAGACAGGAGGATGGGAAGTGGTTGGTGGACTCGTTTAATGACACACACAATCACGACTTGACCATGACACCTATGAAGGTGATGAAGCATCGATCTCATAGCAATTTCCATCGTTCAATAGAAGGTAAATCTCTTATGGTGCAATTTGGTCAAGCAGGGTTGAAACCTTCTCAAATTAAAAAGGCTGTTAATACAATGAAAACCTCAAATGTAGCTGATGTAACTTCAAAGCAATGTGCTGATGTCTTATCTGAGCATCGAAAACAACATAGAGGAAAGGAGTTCTATGGACTTATAAAACATTTTCAAGATAAAACGTTAGTTGACAGTGACCAATATTTTGCCGTGGATTTGTCTGATGATGGGTATCCTAGAAATATCTTTTGGGTTGATGGTAGATCAAGAGATGCCTATACAAAATTCAAAGATGTTGTTGTGTTTGATGTCACTTATATGACTAACAAATTCAAGATGCCTTTTGCTCCTTTTACTGGGGTGAATCATCATGGACAATCTATACTTTTTGGTGGAGCATTGCTTGAAAACGAAAAGGAAGAGACATTTGAATGGTTATTTGAACATTTCCTCAAATGTATGTTTGGCAAGTATCCGAAGACAATTATTACCGATCAAGACAAAGTTATGGGCAATGCAATAAAAAAAGTGTTTCCAAAGACTCGACATCGTTTTTGTTCATGGCATATCAGGAAGCATGAAACTGAGCACCTTCGATCGTATGTTTCCCGTTACAGTGATTTTCAAGAAACACACAGACAATGGGTAAATAGTGACAGCATTGAACAATTTGAAGCAATATGGGAAGATATGCGTATTAAGTATGAACTGGAAAGCAATTGTTGGATTAGTGACATGTATAACCAACGTATACATTGGGCTAAACCCTTCTTGAAGGATATTTTCTTTGCTGGTATGACCACAACCGGGCGGAGTGAAAGTATCAATTCATTTTTTGATGGTTTTGTTAACTCGAGGACCATGTTGAATGAATTCGTTGTGCAATACGACAAGGCAATTGAGTCACGAAGGGCTGCCGAAGAAGATGAAGACTTCAAGACTATGAACTCGAGGCCGGTTCTTTCTTCAGTGCATCCAATCGAAGCAAAAGCAGGTCAATGTTATACTAGAAAGATGTTTGATACTTTCAAAAAAGAATGGACCGAAGCTATTACCAATTTGACTCATGAGACTCTAACAAAAACTACAGAAGAAAGCACATATAGAGTTGGGCAATTGGATGTTGATAAAAAATATTGGCGTATTGTTACCTTTCGTTCTTTAAATCAAGTCAGCGTCACATGTTCGTGTTGTATGTATGAGACAAATGGGATTTTATGCAAACATAGCTTATATGTGATGAAGAAGAAGCATGTTCAAGAACTGCCGAGTCACTATATTTTACCGCGATGGACCCTTGAAGCTAGGTACAAACTGGGTAGTGTTAGTATCGGACTCGGAGAAATAAATAATGAAAATGGAGTTAGTGCCTACACATTATTTTGTGTTCGTTCGAATTTTACTAAACTAATTGAACAAGCAAGGGACTCTCCTTCGGAGATACAAAAACTCAATACAATATTGATAAGTCTTTTAGATGATCAAGTCAATCGAAAAAAATCTATGCCTTTAGAGAATGCATCTCAAAGTTCTTGTATGGGAGTTTCGCAAGTAGATATGATGCCACAGTTATCTATCCGGGATCCTCTTGGTCCAACTACTACAAAAGGGCGTCCTAAACTTGCAAGCAGAATCAAGTCTTCTTTAGAAGCCCCTAAAAAACGAACATGCTCTTACTGTCAAGGATTGGGTCATTATGCTACTAGTTGTTCAAAAAGAAAGGTAATTATAATAATAATTTAATGATTAAAAAACGAACTCTAATGATTATATTAACAATTTTTTATTTTTTTCATATATCAGGCAGATGAATCGTTGTAAGAGACATAATGATGAGATGTGTTGTTTCTGTGGGCAAAAGAAAAACTAGATACTTCATAACATTTTTCTTGGTTAACTGCACCTTTTTCATGTTTTAGACACAAACAATGTATGAGTAATCTGGAAATTATTGATGTTTCTTAACAATTTTAATGTTTTCCAATGAAATTTGTTGATTGTTTATGATTTGTGTTATTATTGATGCTTCTTAATTATGTCTTTTCTGATTTTCTCACCCACATGGACCTCAATCATTGGCTGTTTGGCATGTTTTTTATAAGAAACTGGAAATTCATGATAAATGGTATTGAGTTTATCAGTTTGGGAAACATAAATATAACATTGCTTATTGTCTTTTAACAAATCATCAACTGAAATTGGTTGCATTTCTTCTACTTCTTTCCTCAACTTCTCAAACAAAACAGATGATAAATAGCTCTCTCCAAAACCTGCATGAATTGTCTGGAAAAATAAATGAATAAAAATCAGTACTTTTTTTTCATAAAAATCGCAATGTTTAATATCTTAATAGAAGTATGTAACTATTGATTGGATCTGTAACAGTAGCTGAGTAGCATGATTAAAATATTAAGTTTGTGTCTCAATGGAGCATGTCCAATAACCAGAGGTACAGCAAGAGGGCTATTTGGTAATTTACTACCTCCACCTGTTATGAAATAAAGAAATAGGACACAGTTGTTCTTGCTTGCCTGTATAAAATCAGTTTCACAACCAAGCATAATGAATTTGAAAATCAAAAGTGAAATTGAGTGTCAAGATTACCAGCACTGTGAACCAAATGGGCAAGCTCATGGTGTATAAAAACATGTTCCTGTTGTACGATTAAAAAACCAAATAATATAATTAGAAAAATACCAATTACAAGACAAAAATTAAAGTTAAACACATAAGAACAATCTTGCCTTGTTGGACGATTTTGCCCCTGTCCATGGCAGGGGACTACAATTGCTTAATTTATTGAGTTGATGAAGTTGAATTCATAGTTGATGTTACTGATCCTAACTTTCAACTATTACATGTGTTTGACTACATCAAACTCTAGTTTTAAAAAAAGGAAATAAAAAAAAAGATGGAGAAAGAATCGATCAAGCATTTGTAGAGCAAAGAGGACCAAAAATAAATAAACTGTGTTGATGTGCTTCTCAAATACGACTTCACAGAGAAAAAAAAGAAATAACTTTTATCCACAAATGAGTTAACTGTGAAAAGTGAGAACAAAAGACTCCATTACTTTGTATTCATCTTAATTACTTTGTATTCATCTTAATAAAGGCTATATATAGCCTAATATGCATACATCATGTGGGAGAAAAAATAAAACAATAAAATACTATTCAAATCCTAAAGTTATGACGGCAACCTACGGGAAAAAAATTCACAACCGGCTAAAGGTAATAGGCGATTATGGAAGCAATAGGGATCGACTTTTAGTTGTTATTTTTTTTCAATAAGGAAACAATAGTGTTTAAGGAAATTGTTATTTTTTTCAATTAAATTAAACCACCAATCAAAACTACGTAGTTTTAAGCATTGGGTATCTAACCTTATATACCCTTAAGGGTATATTCACTTTTCCCTATATACTAGGCGAATCCCCGTGTATATATACTAGGCGAATCCCCGTGCGTTGCGCGAGAATAGAATTATATAGTTAAAATAATAATTTTTACCAAATTATTATTTAATACTTATACTTTGAAACAAAATGTTAGTAGTAAAGCAAACATATAGTTAACATATTAGTTTTATTAAACATTAAAGTTTAATTTTTAAGTCATTCTGATATATACAATTATTTGATAATTTTATAAACCGTTTAAAATTGTGTAAATTATATATCAAATGAATCATAATATAACAGGTAACAAAACGTGTGAACAAAAATATGAACTGCAACTTTTAGTAACATAAAAATAGAAAAACATCTATTATAACATTTGTATTAAAAAAGATATACATACAACGAATAATAAAAAATATGAAAAATAAACACTATAACTTTTAATAACATAAAAACACTAAAACATCTATTATAACATTTATATTAACTCTTCATATTTAAATCACAAATCTCTTCAAATACATTAATGTTTTTAATGAGCAAAATTTTACAACCTTATAAAAGAAAGGAAAATAAAAAGTTATTAGTGATTACTAATTAATAATCATAAGTTAAAAACTCTTGAGTTGTAACTAATAAATATACATAAATTAGAAAACACTTGAGTTGTAGTGTGAGTTTCAAAGGAATTCGGTACTTGGAAATGTATATTTATTATATTTATTATTATTATTATTATTATTATTATTATTATATTCGTCTAAATAATTGGTTTTGATGCATCATTTTAATCCCTTCAATTATTAAACATAAAGATATTTAATTATAAATTTATAACATACATAGGTGCATATACATGTTAAAAAAATCACATATAATATATATATTTTCGTAAATGTCATATGTAATTCTTGTCGTAGTAATATGGATAAATTACTTTCATATGAAGAACATATCATGATAAGTCTATCATAATTACATATCAAATGTTCAAAATTATGTTATCTTTTAAATAGTCTTTTAAATATGTTGTGTAGGATAACCCAACAAAAAAATAATAGAAAATAAACATAATCAAAATAGAAAAACTATAATCAAATAAATAAGAGCATTTGGTGGTTGAATATATAAATAAAGATGTTACATAAACATACATTTAAATCAAAAGAAAAAACTAACATTCGTCAACTTTGCTCAAACAAAAAAACCTATATTCATTTTATGAATCTTCTTTCTTCATTTAACATCATTCAACCATAGAAACTTGATGACAATTCTTCACTGACCTGCAATCAAAATATTTTTCTTGAAAAAGAAGAATCAGAAAGATATTTCAAGCAAAACATTGATGTTTGGAGAGTTACATTCAAGATTGAGTAATACACACAAATCACATATAAAGATTAAATGAGAAACTCAATATAAAGAAATAATAGAAAAGCTTCATTTGTTTTGGTTGAAATAAAAAATCATATTACAATTACCATCGATGCGCCATAACCCATTTATTCAAATCATCATATTTGGATCGTGAATGCTTTAACTATATGAAAACTTTTGAATCACAATATCTTCAAATCCTTCTTACATGTAAGATTTTATATAACACAAAAGACACAAAAGATTGGCCTTTTATAGTAAACTTTTCACTAAATGGTAATTAAACATAATATAAGTTATAAAACTTTTGAGTGTTAAATCATAATTAAGAAAACTTTTGAGTTGCATTACTTAAAAAAGGGGGTTTCAAATGAATGTGGTTTGAGGAAGTTAAAAAAAGGGGTTTCAAATGCATGAGATTCAAGAAAAAATGCTAGCTTTATAAGTATGTATGATATATATATATATATATATATATATATATATATATATATATATATATATATATATATATATATATATATATATATATATAGACAGACTAGTTTATAACCCGTGAGAACCACGGTTATAAAAATAATTAAACATTCATATTAAAAATCAAAATTATTAATTAATTATTTTAAATAAATTATTACTTATGAGATATTTTTTTAGTTATATAAAATTATAATCAATGATTTAAATAAATAGTGAAGTTATATCATCTTATAATCTGTATTAATTTTATTTTTTTTATAATCTAATGTTACTAAATTAATATAATTAAAGTGAAAAAATTTAAAATGGAAAATCAATTATAAATTTAATAAAGTTAGAATGGAAATTTAAAATGTGAAATTTGAAATAGATAATTAATAGGTTGACAAGTGTCATTATAGATGGCATATAATATTAATGAAGAATTCCAATATTTTGACATTTGTCAATAGGAGAATAAACATATTCATTTATTAGAATAGGATATATATATATATATATATATATATATATATATATATATATATATATATATATAGAAAAGTAAATATGTGGCTATCATGTATGTAATATTAGGTATAGATCCATCAAAATTGACATCATTTTATTAAAAAACACAATTTTTTTTCTCACTGTTAGCTTCTTTCTATTGATTTTGAGATCATATTATTTCTGATTTCATAATTTACCCCCAACATTTATGTATTTCAAATGTGTTTTTTATATTAGACCTCTAGTAGGCTTCATAACTTTCTTTGACACCTACCATATGTATACTTGCATGGTTCTTTTTGATGTTTTATGGGAAGAAGTTTATTGAGTTTTTAATGAACAATTTCAATCTTTTACTATAGTTTTGTATATTAAATTTGAATATGAAGATTTATCGGTAGTTGATAATGTATTTTTATGCAAGGTTTGTGGTGCAAAATTAAATATTTAAAACTACCTAAAAATATGTAAAAAGCATATCATCTAGTCTAATAGAAGATACAAGAAACACTACAAACAAAATTACATTTAGTGGCACAAACTTTTAGTGGCACATTTGTTTTTGTGCCATTATATTAAGTTTTTAGTGGCACTTATTTTTATTTGCCGCTATATCTTATTAAAAGTTCTAATTTTGGTTGCACGCGGGTTAATTGCTTCTAATTTTCGTTGCCCGTTGTTAACACGCTGTCGCGCGTGTATTAAACAAGTAAATTATCACTGCTGGTTGCATTAAAAATATAGCACAGGGAAGCAGGGTCGAATCCTCAGGGACACAACCTAATGGTCAATGCTTTTTTACATCAGGCACATCTAGTCAAGAAGCAGAATATTAAAAAGGGGGGTTTGAATTAAACTAAAAACTAAAATTGCAGTGATATTAAACTAAACGGAAATCAAAGATAAAAATGGTTTCAGCTCTGCTGCGACTTTCCTAATCATGCAACTGATCCAGATCTGATTATTTGAGATGCGTTCTATATAACCTGGTACTGAGAAAAATTAACAAGCTCTAGTAATTTCTCTTTTACCTACACTAGTTAATCAAAACAAACTCTTCAATTAACCTAACTTTTTACTGTCTAATCAAATAAGCTCTTAATTAAGATGAGAAAAGTTGCATTAAGATCTATGTAAAATTCCCAGCAATACCCAATACTTCTCACAAGCTCGGAATCGTAAAGATATGATTTTTACAGTTTATATCAGAGTTTAATCCCAAAACGGAACCAATCTGATACTTGTTACTTAGTACCAGTTGACAAGAACAATTACGTATTCTATAACTGATTAACTGGAACGATAAAACCCTAGCTAGGTGATCAGACTAACAAAAATTAAAATCAAACATTCATTAAGAACAAAACTGAAGAATCTAGATAGAAACACAAATCAAAAATCAGATCAAATGATCAATCACATGAAAAGTACTTGTCTTTGCAGAACTGAAAACTATGGTTTAGCCAGACATGGCCAAAATCTGATAAAAATATATGAAAAGAGACATCAAACAACTAATCTTACTAATCTACTTGAAGGAGATGATCCATAGTCTTCAGATCTTCAGAGATTGTTGAAATCGGAGAAGAAACGCCTCCAAAATCGTATTTTCATCGTCTGGTACCTCTGGAATCGCCAACTTAGGTTACTGGAATGCAATCAGGGTCTATTTATACGTCCAGCAGCAAAAACGACGCGCATGCGATCGCATGTACACAACCTGCGATCGCAGGTTTTGAAGAAAACGCGTCTCCTGCATTTCTAATGAAGTAGGATACCATTTTAGCACTTTTTGGACAACCTGCGATCGCATGTACACAACCTGCGATCGCAGGTTTTCATTTTTCACTTCCGGATAAATTTCTGGCACTAAAAAACCTCGAATCCATGCTGCGACCAAACCTGCGATCGCATAAAGGCCCCATGCGATCGCATAAAGGCAACCTGCGATCGCATGTTGTGCCTAAGACGTCCGAAATTTTATCTACTTTCCAGATCATTTTGAATCGCGTCAATCAAAGTTACGGTTCTCGAGATATGGTCAAAATACTGACAGGGGGTCAAAGTTGCCAGCAACATCCTTTAACTTTAGATTGCATATTCTATCTTCGTGTGATCAATTTGATCGGATGTTTCTTGACCAAAGCATCTTCCAATCATTCCGCAACATACTCCATAAGTTCCAAGCTCTGTTTTAAACTCCAAACATGCATCCAACTGCTCCAAAAGCACTGCTCCACTCGAACTATCTTAAATTAACATAAAAACATGAGCAGTACGGGAATTCTAACAAAAGACATGAGTTGAACATTATTTAAACAAATGACATGAAAATGTACAAAATATGATGCTAAAATGATAATGAAACTATCCTAAAAGATGCATAAAATGACATCTAACACCCGCTCTTTATTCCCTCCATCATGAAAAGTGTTGCACTCACCCCTTTGTGCTCCTAAAATCAAAATCCCTAAAATCAAAATTCGGATCCCCTAAAATCAAAATCCCTTCCATTTTCTAAAACCCTCGTCACTCCTTGTAGGTTGAATCTCCGCATCTTGTCGGTTGATGCTTGTTCCAGATTAGATGCATCTCGATATGTCGTTTCAAGCTCTCAATATCTCATATTGAATTCCATCTTCTTCTCTGGCCTCAAACAGGTATGATTCTAGACTTTAATCGACTACATGTTGTCTTCGTTTGCTGCTTCATGTTTTTGTGGTTCCTGACTCTACTGTGTGGATCTGTATTTCAACTAGATCCAGAGATTGAAGGTGACAAACAAAAACAAGTGTACATGGGCTCGTAAGATGGAACAGTGGATGAAAGGGCATTAGAATACCATCGGTTGCCAATAGGATTGCACCGATAATCAAGATTACACTTTCTTGACACCATTCTTCACACCCTTAGTCAATTAATGATTCAACCTTTTAAGATTTCAGTGCAACTTAATGGTATTTCAACTTGCCTCATTTCTAATTTGTATTTGGCCTTTATAGTTTCAGTATAAATCAAAATCGACTTTTCTGATCATCTCTTCTCTTCTAATTCTCTATAATTTATATTTATGCTCATGACTTCTATTCTAACAATTTTGATTCTATGCTCTAAGGAATTGCTATTAGACTTTTCTCCTGTTACAAATTTGATTATTTAAGGTAATTTTTATTTTTTGTAATTTAATAGTGTAGTTCTATAAATTGTATGTGTTATCTAGTTTGGTGTGATTTTCATATAGTATTTGTGGTATGTATTTAATGTAGAGGGATGAATGATCAATAAGCATAAACCTTGAAGGGGCATATATTCTTGCTGTCTCTTGTGGTTCGGTTCAAAGGTAAATGAAAGTTGTGATCCTAACAATTTCATATACGCACATATCTATTGATTGTGTTATTACAGAAAGTTATGCTTGTAGATTATGCATTTTGTAGCAGGTAACTGTCAAAGGGACCATTTTTGTAACAATTTACTATCATAGGGACCATTTTTGTAACATTAAATTGTCACAAGGGCCATTTTGTAACAGTTTGCTATAGCAGGGACCATTTCTGTAACTTCTTGGTATAGTAGGGACCACATGAACCATTTATGTATTTGTAGAATTTACTAACAGTTAGCATTATACGTTAAATTACCAGGTCTGGTAATTTTTAAAAGTATAATGCTATTCTCATACACAAAAAAGAAATGGTCATTTTACAGTAAAAATGAGAAGTGATAAGTTTTTTTTTTATCAACATACACTCAGGTTAATATTTGGGAACTTTGGTATAAATGTGCAAAGAAAATAAGCTTCGACTGAAGCTTTTATAGGCTCAACTCATATTCAAATTCTTGTTAATCTAGTACTTAGAAATTGTAACTATATGGATGGGGTGGTGGTGATATCCAAAATGGGTTTTGATTAATGCATAAGGCATTAGTTTTTTTGTTATTCAAGTGCTTTTGGCGCATTAGACATCCAATTTCCTTTTTCTCTCTTTCTTTATATGTGATTCAACCAAACCTTTATAAACAATGACTAATAAATTTGATTCATCATTGCAGATGATATAATGGAACATGTTTCACCTCTTCAACGATTACCTAATTCACAAGGAATGTACAGTCATATATTGTAGAACTTGGATGAAGTTTTAACAAAACAAGCATAGAAGGATGCAAAAGAAGCACATTAGGCTATTTAGAATTGTCGAAAACGTTTGTATTTTAAGTATTGAGAATATTGCTGTTAAGCAAGTTATATTTTAATTTAAGCAATTATATTGTGTTTTTTCATTTACAATCTTAATTATCATTTTATTATTGTATAATTGATTTAAATTAAAAAAAAAAAAGCCATGCCTAGTTTATAAATATAAAATTTTAAATAGGAGGATAATTATATTTATTTTAGCAAATATATAATGGAATAAGAAGTACCATTAAAATCCAAAAGTCTTTTAGTGGCATAATGTAACACCGTAAATTTTCGAACAAAATTTTCATTTTTAAAATCATATAATTCTCATAACACTTATCACAAAAATCTCTTTTATTTAATTTATAAAACACAACTCCATAATTGTTTGATTAATAATCCTGTATCCTCAAAACATAACTCCTGCTCTGGTGTGTACAATCAAGCCGGTGCCTTCCCGCGATCCTGAGAAAACCTGAAACACATATCACATAACACGGTAAGCACGAAACTTAGTGAGTTCCCCAAAATACCACGCACAAATAATTAGCCACTCGAGGTTATAACTCTGTAAGACCCTCTGGTCAATGTGTCTCAGTGGGACCCTCCAGTCCCACTACTCTGATGGACCCTCCGGTCCAAACTCTGTGGACCCTCTGGTGATGAACAATCCCTATAAATGTTATTGCTACGCTCCGTGTAACAACCCGTTATTTCAGGTCAATGTAATGACTGAAAGTCAACTATTGTAATCTCTTTGTGAAGTAATAAAAATAGCGTCAAAAATGAAATGTTCAAAAAGCTTAGTTTGAGTATACTATGTGGTAGATATCGTAACCAGGTTTCCAAAAATATAAGGAACACTAAAATTCGAGTTATAACGAAGAAGTTATGACCAATCGAAGATCCGTAGCTATACCGGTAAAGCGCTGTTAAGCCTAAAACGCGAAGTCTCAATAAAGTACTTTTTGGCCTTAGGTATCTAAATGAAAGTCGTAGATATCCCTAAACCATGAATCTACATAAAAAGAACGCCCAAATCTGACTTCGTATGAGGAAGTTATGATTTTTCGAATTTTCGGATATAGCAGTAGACAGCTAAAAACTCGAATTAGAGATCGAGCGACTTTTGGCCAACACAATCTAAACGAGAGTCGAAGGTCTCGACAATAGTGATACAACGGTAAAAAGACAGACGAAAACGGACGTCGGATGAAGAAGTTATGGATTTTTAACGGACTTTTCCGGTCCCGGCCTGTTAAAAATATATTAATAAAAATAAAGTCAAAATTAGCCGACAAAGTCTAAACAAGAGTTGTAGAGCATTTTCTCGCCTACGCGTGGATATAAAGAACGTCGAAGTCGGAGCTCGTACGCAAAAGTTACGGATTTTACAAGAAAAGGGCACACTTCCCGAGGCTGGTCCGAATGGAACGCCCTGCGTTCCCTAAAGGAACGCCCAACGTTCGTCCTCGCAGACCTGTCCCTTCGCAATCCCATCCGAGGTTCGTAAGCGATGACGTATTTGGACTTCGGAACATGCTGCGTTCAAGGGAACGCCCTGCATAGGGGAAACGCCCAGCGTACCGAGCAGGAACGCCCCGCGTTCGCATCGTGTTCAGCCCCTATATAAAGGGTGCGAGGGTGACGGGCAAAGGTTGCTAATTCACCAGCTACGCTCCCGATTTTCGCACTTCTAACCTCTCGATACTATCCCGACTTTCCGGTTTCATATCCAAGCCCTGACGGAAGTTTTACGCTCCCGAGATTCCCGAGAAAACAACTTGTTCCAGTCGAAGTTCTGCTCGATTATTGTCTCACCTTCTTCAAAGCTACCACTTCAACCAAGTGAGTTCATACCCCTATAACTACGTTTTAAATACCTTTTTAAATGCTTTTAAGGGGGGGAATACAAGTAAACACATGGCACAAATCGTGTGAAACGTCAATCTTTGATGTACTTTTCATACTGTTGTTGCAACTATCTTATAAAGTTATCATCATGCAAAATATCGCTTAACACAACTTTACTCTCTTGGGAAAACAACATGCTTTATAAATGAAATATGTTTTGTTTATAAGATTGCATATTATATCATATCAAGAGTAAACATTTCAACTACAACATTGTGTATTCACAAGAACATATCAATCTTTATTATGCCTTTGTTAATATCGTTGAAAAGGATAATCATTTCATAAAACAAATGCATTCATTTTAATACGGGACTTAATTGAGAATTCGTGAGTCGTTCATCTTCACTATACCTTTTAAGGTACCGCTATAAGTCCTGTTTATAACCAGAATCTCCCGTCCGGAGAACGTGACAAGTGTGTATAGATCTATACGGGACTAATGATCCCGAATCCTGACTGTTAGCTACAGTCCTTTGGGTGACAAGTGTTATCTCATTTCGACGCCTAAAGAACGTTGCTACAGGAAAAATATGATAGTATGGTTATGAAAACTCACTGGATAGACAATTATTATGGTATTATGTTTCACGGGAAAAGTAACTTTTATAGTTCTTTTCACATACAAATACATTCTTCTTATAGTTTTGTTTTATAAATAAGACTATACATCATTCTTTTAAGCATGTCACTGTTGCTTACAGGTTACGGTCTTGGTCATTTGAGACTGCATTTCACATTTAGGAAAATAAGAGTTTTTCCTGTTTCAAATTCATACGGTTTATACAACGATCTTTCATACTCATTTCATTCATATAACGATTCATGATTTATTTTGTAAGAAAATATCGGATTTTATGGGAAACATACACGAACTTTCGAATGGCATACATTTTCTCAAAACACTACTTATGAACTCACCAACTTAATTGTTGCCACTTTTTCTTGAAATAACTTGTATTCTCAGGAAACCGCTAAGCCAGGTTTGCAACAACTTTTGGGGATTAACGCTCTGCCGTTAATAACATCTTTTGAAGCATGATTGTGTATTTAACTTTTGAAAATGTAACAGTTACAATCATGTAAACTTTTCAAATTATATAATATGGTGGCGTGTACTTTCCTTACTATGCAATTGTTATGATACTGAATATGACGTCCTCCGCCCCCGAACGTTTCCGCCGTTCAGGTTTGGGGGTATGACAGATTGGTATCAGAGCATTGTTTATAGTGAATTAAGTATATCAAAACCATTTTTGGTATACAACTATAAACACAACTGGGCAAAAACACTCCGATTGAGAGTCAAACTTGTAAAATAAAATTTTTATAAAGTATACATGCATTCTTTTCATAACGAAATCAGTATCATAATAGGAACGATATAGAAGTATTATAGATGAGTTGTGCAGTGCAGGTATGCCTTGGAACATATAATCGGAACTCGGATGAATATAGCCTAATCAACTATATTTGTCCGGGAGCCGACTAACATATACCAGGGAATGGCTGCACTGGACAACAAGTCAAAAACTTACCAAACGCATAATCTTCTTGAATCAAACATGACATTTAGAATACTATAGGAGTATTTGATAACATCAGTAGTTTAAACTCAATGCTAAATTTACGTGCTTTAGTTTATAGTCAATTCTTAACCCTATTCTCGTATAGTCGCAATGGCTGGATTCCATCTACCCGGAGACCCCTACTACCCCAATCAAGGTAACGGAGGATGGGTGGAAGACGACCCAGAAGAGGATGAGGAACCCATGGAAGAGGAGGAAGAGGAAGGCTCTGATGGGACAGATTCAGAGCCATAGGTAATCAATCCACCAGCCGTCCGACCTCCTACCCTTAGGATGGGTTTTCAGGGACCAACTCCCGTCTGGGGAAGCCACATCCACCATTGGAGCCAGCAACAAGGATTGCGTCCTCCCTACGACATGTGTCAGGACTTCTACAACATCAGTGGTGGAAGTTCAGCTGACCGAGCACTCCTAGTCGTTGTGGGAAAACTAGCCAACCAGTCCTACCAATCAGGGGTCCAAGCGAACCGGATTCGCGAAGTCAACGTGGAGGTACAAGGTAACGCAGCCGACATCCGTTGCCTTGACAGGTTACAGGAAAATGCCCAACTCCACACCGACACGCTTCAGGAGAAAATGATTGCAGCCCTCTCCGAGTTAAGAGAAATGAGGGAGCAGCAAGCCATCATTGATAGGCGTCTTATGGGAGCAAAACAATCAGACGCAGAGTCTAGCTCCAAGCGCAACCCGCGTCGCAAGTAGTACTTGCCCGACTCCCAAAATTTTGTTATAGAATAGGAACTCGGCTAAAAGTCTTACTTTTCTTTAACTTTTGTAATCGGAGACCTTTAGAGAGGTCGAATTTTTCCTAACTTCGGAATGTAACCAATATATGTTTAATATATAATGAAGTATTTCTTTTGTGTGTTAATCCTTTGCGTACCACTCAAATTCATAAGTTTATCTATTACTACAAAAATTTTTATGAATCAAGCTCAAAACCTTGTGTATGTCAATCTAATTCATGGATTGTTGAAAATAACTAACTCATTAACACACGACTTTCAATCAGCAAAGACTTATTGTCTTCATTGTTATTTCTTTGGCAGTACGATGCCGCCTCGCAGATCTGCTCTCAGAGTAAACAACACAACTCCAACACCACCGCCACCACCTCCCCAATATGACCCCAACATGGTGCAGGCTGCCATTACCGCAGCAGTAGCAGCTGCACTCTCACAAATAAACTCCAACGGAGCTGGAGGTAGCTGAGGTAGTACAAATGACCTAAACCATGGCACGGGCCATGGTCATGTCAGAGAATGCACCTACAAAGAGTTCTCAAACGCCAAGCCGAAAATGTTCAACGGCACTGGATGAGTCATTGCTCTTATGCAATGGTTCGAAAAGACCGAAACGGTCTTTGAAATCTGTTCATGCCAAGTGGCAAGCAAGGTCAAGTTTGTTGCTTGCACCTTCACAGACCGAGCCCTCTCATGGTGGAAGGGCCATGTGAAATCTGTATCTCTTCCGGTCGCCAACGCCATGAGCTGGGAGGACTTGAAAGTCCTACTGTTAGAGGAATACTGCCCGAGGGGCGAGGTTCAAAAACTGGAACAAGAACTCTGGAACCTAAAGATGACCGGGACTGACCGTTGCTGCCGACCCACCAAAGGAAATACAGGACCCAAGCAGACCTTGGAATAAGAGAAGGGGACAAACTCTGCAAGGGAACCCCAAGAAACAGCAAGTGGTGACGGCTCACGCCGTTACTGTCCCTACTGCCCTTGCACCAACAAGTTCATACAACAGCCAACTGCCAAAGTGCCCCAGGTGCAACTTTCATCACCACGGGCCTTGCCGTGACTTTCAGTGCACTCGGTGCAACAAGAAGGGACACATTGTCCGCTTCTGCAAGGAACCAGCCGCTCCAGCCACAAATACCGGAGTAGGCCGCACATGCTACGAGTGCGGAGCAACAGGGCACTACCGAAGGGACTGCCCGAAGGCAAACAACAGGAATGCCGGCGGGAGGGGCCGAGTATTCGCAATGGGCCAGGAGGAAGCCGTTGCAGACCCCACTGTTGTTATGGGTACGTTTCTCCTCGATAACTCATATGCATTCATTTTATTTGATAGTGGAGCGGAGAGGAGTTTCGTGAGCCATAGTTTTAAAAGCCTACTCAAACAAACACCTAAGTCATTAAGTGAAAGTTTTATAGTAGAAATGGCTAACGGGAAAACAGAAGGCGCTAAGGAAATATACTTAAACTGTACCCTAACACTAAACAATAATTCCTTTCCAATCAACCTCATGCCAGTCTCAATAAAAAGTTTCGACGTCATCATAGGCATGGATTGGCTAAGTTCGCCTTAATCTGCCAAATGGCGAAACCCTCGTTATTTATGGCGACAAACCCAGTACCACTCTTCGTATCATCTATTGCATCCAGGCTCAGAAGTATATGCGCAAGGATTGCCATGCGTTCTTAGCACATGTCGTTCATGTGAAACGAGAAGTACAAGACATCAAGAGCGTGCTTGACGTATGTGAATTTCCCGATGTCTTTCCTGAGGATCTTCTAGGAGTACCACCTGCAAGACAAGTCGAATTCAGAATCGACTTAATCCCTGGAGCTACCCCTATAGCCAAAGCATCGTATCGTTTAGCTCCAGCAAAGATGCAAGAACTGTCCAACCAACTGAATGAGCTGCTCAGCAAAGGATTCATCAGGCCAAGTTTCTCGCCTTGGGGAGCACCAGTATTGTTCGTGAAAAAGAAGGATGGATCGTTCAGAATGTGCATCGACTACCGAGAACTCAACAAGCTTACCATCAAGAACCGGTATCCCCTACCACGAATAGACGATTTGTTCAACCAACTCCAGGGAGCAAACTACTTTTCCAAGATCGATCTTAAATCGGGATATCACTAGCTGCGAGTCCTGGAGAGCGATATTCCTAAGACAGCTTTCCGAACAAGATACGGTCACTACGAATTTGTAGTGATTCCGTTCGGACTGACCAACGCCCCTGCCGTGTTCATGGACTTAATGAATCGGGTATGTCGTTCATTCCTGGACAAATTTGTGATAGTATTCATAGATGACATACTCATCTATTCAAAGAGTAAAGAAGAACATGGTCAGCATCTGAGACAGGTCTTAGAGACATTACGAGCTGAGAAGCTTTATGCAAATTTCTCAAAATGCGAGTTTTGGATTAGGAAGGTGGACTTCCTAGGTCACGTGGTCAGCGAAGAGGGAATCCACGTGGACCCTTCCAAGATCAAGGCTATCAAAAATTGGTCAGCGCCAACAACGCCAACCGAGATCCGCCAATTTCTAGGCCTTGCTGCCTACTACCGCAGGTTCATACAGAACTTCTCCATCATTGCAAAACCTCTTACCTCCTTAACTCAGAAAGGCATAGCCTACAACTGGGGAGAAAAACAAGATACTGCATTTCAGACCCTGAAGCAAGCCGTGTGCAGTGCACCCATTTTGTCTATTCCAGAGGGGACAGAAGACTTCGTAGTGTATTGCGATGCATCCAATCAAGAGTTGGGTTGTGTGCTAATGCAGCGAGGAAAGGTTATTGCGTACGCTTCGCGACAACTGAAAACACATGAGGTCAACTACACCACTCACGACTTAGAACTTGGAGCAGTGGTGTTCGCCCTAAAAATCTGGAGACACTACCTATACGGTACCAAGTGCACGATCTTCACAGACCACAAGAGCCTTCAACACATATTCGACCAGAGGGAGTTAAATATGAGGCAACGACGTTGGGTGGAGCTACTCAACGACTATGAATGTGAGATTCGTTATCATCCGGGCAAAGCCAATGTGGTGGCAAATGCTCTTAGTCGTAAGGATTACTCTGGTCGAAGAGTGAAATCATTAACCATGAGGATCCATTTACACCTGTCAACACAAATCAAGGAAGCTCAAATGGAAGCCTTGAAACCCGAAAACATGACAGGTGAAGCAATTAGAGGGATGGATAAGAATCTGGAGATCAAGAGTGACGGAGTTCGTTACCTCATGAACCGAATCTGGACACTGAAGTTCGGTGGGTTCAGAGAAACGGTCATGGACGAAGCACACAAGACCCCATACTCCGTGCACCCAGGATCAGATAAGATGTATCTGGATCTCAAACAACTCTACTGGTGGCCAAACATGAAAGCAGAAATTGCTACCTATGTGAGCAAGTGCTTGACTTGTGCCAAGATCAAAGTAGAACATCAGAAGCCCTTAGGTCTACTCCATCAGCCCGAAATACCTGAATGGAAGTGGGAGCAGATTTCCATGGACTTCAAAACCAAACTACCCAAGACACAGGGTGGTCACGATACCATATGGGTGATCGTCGACAGGTTAACCAAATCTGCCCACTTTTTGTCGATCAAAGAGACTGATAAGATGGAGAAACTAACAAGAACCTACATCCGAGAGATCGTGCGCCTTCATGGAGTGCCGATATCTATCATCTCGGACAGAGACAATAGATTCACTTCAAGGTTCTGGCAGACGCTGCAGAAAGCCTTGGGTACAAGGTTGGATATGAGTACAGCTTATCACCCACAAACTGATGGGCAGAGTGAGAGAACGATCCAAACACTAGAAGACATGTTGTGAGCATGTGTAATCGACTTTGGTAAAGCATGGGACATCCACTTACCATTACTTGAGTTCTCTTATCACAACAGTTATCATACTAGCATCAAGACTGCTCCATTTGAAGCCCTTTACGGTCGGAAGTGCAGATCACCTCTATGCTGGGCGGAAGTGGGCGATACGCAGTTGGCAAAAGGTCTAGTCCCTGATAGCACTCTCACTGGCCCGGAAATCATTAGAGAAACAACTGAAAAGATCGTTCAAATTCGAGAGCGGCTGAAAGCCTCGAGAGATAAACAAAAGAGCTATGCCGACAAAAGACGAAAACCCTTGGAATTCCAGGTTGGTGACTGCGTTCTATTGAAGGTCTCACCCTGGAAGGGCATGATACGCTTCGGGAAGCATGGAAAACTAAACCCAAGGTACATTGGAACTTTCGAAATTACTGCAAGGATTGGTCATGTAGCTTATAAACTTCAACTTCCAATCGAACTTAACAAAGTACATCCTGTGTTTCATGTGTCTAACCTGAAGAAGTGTCTATCCGACGAAACTCTTGTAATTCCACTCGAGGAAATCGAACTAAATGAAAATCTTAACTTTGTGGAAGACCCCGTCGAGATCATGGATAGGGAAATCAAACGAACTAAACAGAGTCGCATACCAATAGTGAAGGTTCGCTGGAATGCTAAGCGAGGACCTGAATTCACTTGGCAGCGAGAAGATCAGATGCAACAAAAGTACCCGCATCTCTTCCCTAGTCCTTAAACACTTATTTGTAATTAATTTCGGGACGAAATTCCCTTTAACAGGGGGATGATGTAACAACCCGTTATTTCAGGTCAATGTAATGACTGAAAGTCAACTATTGTAATCTCTTTGTGAAGTAATAAAAATAGCGTCAAAAATGAAATGTTCAAAAAACTCAGTTTGGGTATACTATGTGGTAGATATCGTAACCAGGTTTCCAAAAATATAAAGAACACTAAAATCCGAGTTATAACGAAGAAGTTATGACCAATCGAAGATCCGTAGCTATACCGGTAAAGCGCTGTTAAGCCTAAAACGTGAAGTCTCAATAAAGTACTTTTTGGCCTTAGGTATCTAAATGAAAGTCGTATATATCCCTAAACCGTGAACATACATAAAAAGAACGCCCAAATCTGACTTCGTATGAGGAAGTTATGATTATTCGAATTTTCGGATATAGCAGTAGACAGCTAAAAACTCGAATTAGAGATCGAGTGACTTTTTGCCAACACAATCTAAACGAGAGTCGAAGGTCTCGACAATAGTGATACAACGGTAAAAAGACAGATGAAAACAGACGTCGGATGAAGAAGTTATGGATTTTTAACGGACTTTTCCGGTCCCGGTCTGTTAAAAATATATTAATAAAAATAAAGTCAAAATTAGCCGACAAAGTCTAAACAAGAGTTATAGAGCATTTTCTCGCCTACGCGTGGATATAAAGAACGTCGAAGTCGGAGCTCGTACGCAAAAGTTACGGATTTTACAAGAAAAGGGCACACTTCCCGAGGCTGGTCCGAATGGAACGCCCAACGTTCGTACTCGCAGACATGTCCCTTCGCCATCCCATCCGAGGTTCGTAAGCGATGACGTATTTGGACTTCGGAACGTGCTGCGTTCAAGGGAACACCCTGCATAAGGGAAACGCCCAGCGTACTGAGCAGGAACGCCCCGCGTTCGCATCATGTTCAGCCCCTATATAAATAAAGGGTGCGAGGGTGACGGGCAAAGGTTGCTAATTCACCACCTACGCTCCCGATTTTTGCACTTCTAACCTCTCGAGACTATCCCGACTTTCCGGTTTCATATCCAAGCCCTGACGGAAGTTTTACGCTCCTGAGATTCCCGAGAAAACAACTTGTTCCAGTCGAAGTTCTGCTCGATTATTGTCTCACCTTCTTCAAAGCTACCACTTCAACCAAGTGAGTTCATACCCCTATAACTACGTTTTAAATACCTTTTTAAATGCTTTTAAGGGGGGGGGGGGGAATACAAGTAAACACACGGCACAAATCGTGTGAAACGTCAATCTTTGATATACTTTTCATACTGTTGTTGCAACTATCTTATAAAGTTATCATCATGCAAAATATCGCTTAACACAACTTTACTCTCTTGGGAAAACAACATGCTTTATAAATGAAATATGTTTTGTTTATAAGATTGCATATTATATCATATCAAGAGTAAACATTTCAACTACAACATTGTGTATTCACAAGAACATATCAATCTTTATTATGCCTTTGTTAATATCGTTGAAAAGGATAATCATTTCATAAAACAAATGCATTCATTTTAATACGGGACTTAATTGAGAATTCGTGAGTCGTTCATCTTCACTACACCTTTTAAGGTACCGCTATAAGTCCTGTTTATAACCAGAATCTCCTGTCCGGAGAACGTGACAAGTGTGTATAGATCTATACGGGACTAATGATCCCGCATCCTGACTGTTAGCTACAGTCCTTTGGGTGACAAGTGTCATCTCATTTCGACGCCTGAAGAACGTCGCTACAGGAAAACTATGATAGTATGGTTATGAAAACTCACTGGATAGACAATTATTATGGTATTATGTTTCACGGGAAAAGTAACTTTTATAGTTCTTTTCACATACAAATACATTCTTCTTATAGTTTTGTTTTATAAATAAGACTATACATCATTCTTTTAAGCATGTCACTGTTGCTTACAGGTTACGTTCTTGGTCATTTGAGATTGCATTTCACATTTAGGAAAATAAGAGTTTTTCCTGTTTCAAATTCATACGGTTTATACAATGATCTTTCATACTCATTTCATTCATATAACGATTCATGATTTATTTTGTAAGAAAATATCGGATTTTCTGGGAAACATACACGAACTTTCGAATGGCATACATTTTCTCAAAACACTACTTATGAACTCACCAACTTAATTGTTGCCACTTTTTCTTGAAATAACTTGTATTCTCAGGAAACCGCTAAGCCAGGTTTGCAACAACTTTTGGGGATTAACGCTCTGCCGTTAATAACATCTTTTGAAGCATGATTGTGTATTTAACTTTTGAACATGTAACAGTTACAATCATGTAAACTTTTCAAATTATATAATATGGTGGTGTGTACTTTCCTTACTATGCAATTGTTATGATACTGAATATGACGTCCTCCGCCCCCGAACGTTTCCGCCGTTCAGGCTTGGGGGTGTGACACACCGGCCTCTAACTTTGTGCCAAACCCACAATTCACCCAATTAGGAACTAAATCCAAAATCTCACTCATTAGGTACAAAGTTAGTCCACCAACTATCCCATCAACAACCTAAAACCCATTGGGCCCACCAAGGCCCAATTATAAATGGGCTCTCTTGAGGCCCAACTCTCCAATCTAAATGGCAAGCCCAAATCAAGGGCCCAAAACACACCTATACGTTATTCCTCTGGTCCGAAACTCTGATGCAAGAAGCCCAAACTCCAGGCCCAACACTCAAGGCCCAAAATGTGACTTAGCCCAAAAATCCACAGTGGGGTTATGCGGGGCGTACCTCCCTTGGTACGCTTAGCGTACTCTCGCATGCATTATACGGATCAGGGACACCAACCCAGTACGTGGGGCGTACTGGACCTTACACTGGGCATACGTTCAGATTTGCTCAAGTCCATTTCTTGGTCTTAACTCGTTAAGACCTTTACTCATTTCTCAGATCTGGACTCCCTAACCTCTATTACTCCATAAATTTAATGACTTTAGGCCTTTGCATGGCTGATTTGGTCATTAACACTCAAAAATCTCATTCTCTATCCTCATAAGGCTCATAACCCATGCATGACTTGACTCTAACGTCCAAGACCTCATTTTTATGAATCCTTTCCACTAGAAACACTCAAAAGGACAGGTAATAAGCTCTGGAGTGCAACAACTCATAAAGTCTCAAGCTGTGGGACCAAAAACCCTAAAATGGACCATATCATGCATAAAACAAAAAGGATGGGAAAGCTTGGAGCTTTATACCTTCAAGTGATGCTCCAACCCCAGAAAAGATTAGATCCAAATCCTGGACTCCAACTCTACTCTCTTCCATTCTCCTTCTTCACTCCAATAATCCCATAAGAACACTTAGAAGCTCACCATGGTCACATATAAGCTCAAGAACGAGGATTAGGTTATTGAGAGGGTTTATTAACTGAGGATGGTGGCCAGGAATACGACCATAACATTCTATATATAGGGTAACTCCCACATTTAGGGTTTCCATTCAGCGCCTAGTACGCCCAGCGTACTAGGTGACTCCAGCTTAAAAACGAAGTGCATTAGTATGCCAAGCGTACACATACGTACGCCCAGCCTACTCTGCTGCCACCTTTCTCAACTTAGGGACTTGTCTTGCCAAATCTTCAAACTGTCAAAGCTTTCTCGGTATAGCTCCAATTCCAATGAACTCCATACCCACGGAAAGGTGTCGAGATGCCATACACTTCTAGCAACTCGTCGCAACCCGGTACTTCTCGATCCCAGGTTACAGCCCGCAACCCTAGTCTCAGATGATCCGAAACAGGATGTTACAATTCTCCCCCACTTGAATTAAATTTCGCCCTCGAAATCGCTCTTTAGCAATGCATAAATCGGACTCAAAAACCCGAGAAGCACCATCGAAAGTACTGTTGGATTAATGTCTAAGTCCATAACTATATTTGGTATGTACTTGACCCGACCCGGCATGGTCCATTTGGGTTGCACTTCACCGGCACAATTTATATGGATAGCCTTTTGAGAATAGTATATTTATGATTTATATTAATATATTATAAGTTCTAATATATTGATATATAATCATATTATTTAACTAGTATTGATCAAGAATTAATTTATAATTAATTAAGTGATCAAAAGAAACTAATTAAATATGGACTCTTAGATATATATGTGTAGTGGGCCAAGTTCATTTAGGTTGGGCTAAGTCTTCATGGATAGTCCATGGAGCTTTAACCCATGGATCATAGGAAATGAAAGGTCATGGGTATTAGGGTTTAACCCTAATCCTCCACACTATATAAAGGGTCTTATGGTTCATGAAATTAGGCTAGTGGCTAGTGTGGATACACTAAAGAGGGCAATAACCGATTTCATAAGTGTGAGCCAAGTATCCATATTCTCTAAAGGTTTTCCAAGGTGTTTTGGTGATTTGTGATTCCACTTGAGGCTTCCACACTATTGGGGCTAAGCTCTTAAAGTTCAAGACTTCAAGCTTCATTAAAAGGTATGTATTCTAACTTGTTATATTACCCAAGTATCAAGGATTGTATACTAGATAGGGATTAACCTTGGAATATTCATATTTGCATGTATAATAGAGAAAACATAGATCCAAGGTATTTAGGGTTGCATGTACACTTAGGAGTGTTAGAATGCTCAAAACCCAACAAGTACCTCATATCATATATCAATCTCTTCCAAAGACACCTGATCCCAACCGGGATTCCCGACTCGCAGAAGGACAGACCCATTTGTCGTTGTGGTACACGATCTGACTCCCCAGAACTTGAAAACTCTAGTGTTTTGTCTCCCTGTCAGACCACCCTCGCAAAAATCATGTTAATCGCTCATCGATTAACAGACTCTAAGAACACTCTACCCAACTCTGATTCTCTAATCGGTCCCGGTCGAACTCAAGAGGGACAGAAAGGTCAAAACCCACTAAGTACCCACCGCCTGAACAACTATCAAAACTCTTCTGAAGGAATGATCCTTGAAACTCTGACCTCAAACACAAGAAAAGACCATGCTCGCTTGGAAGTATCCTCTGACATCTAAAGACACAGCTTCCTCTCAAATCTCCCTTCCAACACCGAGCATCGAGTCAACTCCCGACCTAAAAGATGAACCTCCAAAGATTATTCATTGCAAACCAAAACGTCTCACTGACTTCCTTCTCATGATCGCTTTCTCAACTCATCGCGACACACAAGTCACGAAGTTCGCTTTACCCCAACCGAATGCTACAACTCATCTGAAATCGTCTCACCTCCGACCTCTGTCATCTATCATCCACTGGTTCCCTGCATCTCGCGGTACTTCTCATATCGATGAAACTGATCCACTCCGGCCTAAGATATCAGATGGAGATCAATATTCCTCAAAATGAAACCCACTTACGAATCTGAAACCTCATCTCGCCTATTCAATTACACTAATGGATCCAGACTCGAGCTCGAGAGTCTGATTCAACAACATAATTGGAACTACTCATTTCCAATCTGGTACTCATTCTTGACCCAAAATTCGTGGATTATGCACACACCATCTCTCCAATTTCTTCCGATTACGATAATCCCAACTCAACCTGGGATATAACAATTCTCGACCGACACAGAGACCCTCGTCTCGCCCCTGGTTCTTGCAACCAGGATTCCGAAGACTCAAGTGGTAAGGCTACCCAAGCCTAAGAACTCCTCTGCGCCACACTATGACCAGTGAATACTACAGCTCCCGGCAGAAAAGTATTCATCCTTATCGACTGCTGAGTGCTACGGCCTCCCCCGTAGTCTTGCGATACTCTCTGACTTGTGAATGCTACGGCTCCCCGCAGTATCACACACACACACACACTCTCTCTCTCTCTAACCAGTGAATACTACGGCTCCCCGCAGTATCACGATACTCTCTCGCTGACTAGTGAATACCACGGCTCGCCGCAATATCACAGTCTTTTCCCACTATCCAGTGAATACTACGGCTCCCCGTAGTATCACGACACTCTATTTCGCTGACTCATGGATGCTACGGCTCCCCGTAGCCTTACAACACTTCTCTCGCTCATTGACTCACCATGGGCTCACTCCACAGTTTCTCCTGATAATCCCAAGCGAACACTCCCACCCGGATTCACTTGCTCTCTTATCACCTCATAACCTCATCATCAAGCATCACCACACTGAGTTCACCAACTCATGCTCCGTAGCTCAACATAGATAGGTGCTTACACACCCATCTAAAAATAAGCATCACTACTCCTGACGGCAACCGCCATGACAAAACTCCTTTTCTCGCTGTAATTCCCATTCTTAAATAATCTAGCTTGATGTCAATTAGCCGAAGGGCTCCCACCGGAACCATAGATACTTGCTACACCACTTGTCATCTCTTAACTCAAAACTCAAAATAATCCGAATTTAGGACATCATACTTGGATACCTCGGAGCACCATCACAGAACCTCATGATGTCTTGCCTTATCCACTGATCTCATACTCACGGCATCATACTCAGATACCACACTTCTCTTTCATAACCTCACAGCCGGTCTTCCTCTTGCACCACTTGTAACCTCGCAATATTCCATCTCCCAATTTGAAACATAGAGGCATCGTTAATGACTCAGAACACGTTGGCGAAAACCCAAAGTTCCATCCTCTACTGATCACTACCCATATGAAACTACTGTTGGGTTTTGAGCATTCTAACAATCCTATGGTGTACATGTAACCCTAAATACCTTGGATCTATGTTTTCTCTATTATACATGCAAATATCAATTTTCCAAGGTATTATCCTAACTAGCATATTATGAACAACATGTAATATAAAATCTAGTAGAATTACATACCTCTTTGTTGTACCTTGATTCCATGAAGCTTGAGAGCCTAGTGCCCCAAGTGTGACACCTCAAATGGTTCACAAAACATCATGAACACTTGGAATAACCATGAGAAGAAGATACTCATGCTCAAATCGGCTAGCCCTCATATATGTCTCACTAGTGTCAATTTCTTGAGCTAAAGGGATCCTTATACAGTGTGCACATTAGGGTTACACCATGTACCCATGATTTTACCCATTCCTTATGCTTCATGGGTTTTAACCTCCATGGAGTATCCATGGGTCACCACATGGGTTAAACCCAACATAAGGAATCATGGATCATAAGCCCACATATATAAGAATGAATGATTTACACAATCAATCCCCATATATTTAATTAGTCTCTTTTGATCACTAAATTAATTCCAAATTAATTCTTGATCAATACTAATTAAATAACATGATTTCATATTAATATATTAGAACATATAATATATTAATATGTCATAAAGTATCTTCTTCTCAGAAAAGGTCTACCCAAATGTTCCGATGCCATGCAACCCAAATGGACCATGCTGGGTCGGGTCAAGTATACACCAATTATAGTTATGGACTTAGACACTAATCCAACAGTCTCCCACTTGGATAAGTGTAAAACTATTATTGCAAGTATGACTTCATAACCCTACTAGCAATCGTAGCTCTCAAAAGCCGTTGTCGAACTCTGAACAAATCAATGACGCGTCCATTAGATAAGTAATCATATATTCCTCCATTCTAGATATCATATGGACTGAGACATGGATTATAATCATTCTCTCTATCCATCTGTTGTTTCCCGATTTCCGATTTATGACGACTGACTAATTGAACAAATCAAATCAGTCCAGGCCCGGCCGAGCACTTACGTTTTGTCATCACTAAATCATCGAGGGGCCCACAGATATCGCTTTTATCCCTTCAAGGGTAAAAGGAATGGATAAAATTCGACTCATATGCTTGTTCTACTACTTGTTGAATCATACACAAAGACATGTTTTATAACATCGAGTTACCAATGCGTTTTCGTGCAATCAATGTATAACCAACTCATAGTCAACAAGTCATATCTCTAGGTTTGAAGAATATTAGATATTATCGTCTCATGATTCACTCGTGATAAAATCCATGAAGTGATTCAAATGAGCATGGGTTTAATCCAATACTCGAATCTCATTCCAAGAGCACTCATGAATGTTGCAGCAACCTTTTGCTATGTCTAAACACTTTAGACATCTACAAACCCAATTCATGATAGTCTTGCCTTAATACCTACTTCCAACGTATTATCGACTGTGGATGGTTTGAATAACTTAGTTATTCGGGAAGAATGACCTAGTTATTCTGGAAGTCAAAACATGCAAAGTGAAACACAAGAATAATACTAATCCTATATGGCCCCAACACTTTGAGTGTAAATAAAAACACCTTTTATCTAAGCACCATATTGATTACTCATTATTCATGTAATGTTTCGATTTACCAACTTAATACTTGAATTAAAAACAACAGTCATGCCATGTGCCAAGCATGCATACTATGTTTTTCCAAACAATAGTTATGCTATACTCCAAGTATGCACACTATGTTTGTCTTTGATCTTTACTTTGTGAAATAGATCGACTGACATTATTTCAATGATGCTCATTTCACAATCCCAATCCTTATTGTAAATGTAAGAATACCAAACTCTTGCCATTTACTGTAATCTGTTAGATTCTAAACTTATATGCAATAACCCTCTTGTAATGACTATGCCCAAGTCACAAAGACTTGGCAACAAACATTACAGAGTATTCCAATGGAGAGTAATTCCATGGAAACGAAGTCTCACATTCAAAGTACATTCCTTTGAACATCTTTCTTTGCATTAAGTTTTCTAACCTTACACAGATTCAAAGAATAATTTCCACCTATGGAAACAATTCTATATTACCATTTTAGCTATCACTTCTGAACAAGAGTTGCCTCTTTTCAGAATATGTGAATATTGTCCTAACTATATACTTCCAATTGTCCATAAGCAACCAATCTTTGGTAAACCTCAGATTGTCCTTGACAATTACTTAATCATTTTAGTCATATCCAGTTCTATTCCTTTTTCCCTCTTAATGCCTTAGGCATTTGGAAAATTTTAGAATGGATAAATATTATAGCACATGTGATCAATCCTATACCCGAAGCATATGGGATACGATTCATGCTAAAATTTTTTTTTCCATGTCCTCACAATTCGAACTATGAAGAGGTATCCGTAATCATAATCGAATTTTTGAGAACACAACATATATAGAATTTCCTTATGTTGAACCATTCCAACATAACATTTATATATGACTTTGACTAAAGTTGATTAAAATCTCAATCTAAGCTTGTAGAATTGGACTGAAGGACTGAAGTATAAAATCCTCTCCCTTAATTATAGCAAAACAACTTTTTCAAAGCGAATTGAAACTTCTGTTTTCTATAATTAACATTGCTAACTTGCAACACTTAAGATAATAATCATGCTCCCACTAGCATAATGATTATTATCTTACTAGCATAACACTTATGCTCCCACTAGCTTTGACATGTACCCAGAAATCAACTGGACTTCTAGAAATCAATACTTTATTGACTTTCTTACCAAAGTTCAGATTTCTGATACGAGATTGCTTTGATAAGACTTTATCAAAATCATACACCCTTCCTTAGATAGCTCACATGTGTGTCTAAACAATTATGAAGAGGGATGTCGTAATCATAATGTTTAGACCTTTTGCCATTCTCACAAGTCCATGTTAGTGTGCCGATTAACCACACACGCTCCACTAATGACTTTGAGAATGCAAAAACTACAATTACTATCTACTTAAAATCTACTTAGTGAAAGCGTTTCCTCACCATCATTTTCATGAATCGGAGAGAAACCTTATGACACTTAGATTTTTATGGTGCATGTGTTCCTATCCATATGACTTTGTCATAACCATAATCACAAGACAAGGTTAGTGACAAATCCAAATTCATATGGACTGAACTTGTTCAATCTTAATTTCTTGCCACTTGGTAGCACAAAGGGCCTACCATTGCTTCCAAGTTGTTATGCAAACAATTGAGAACACTTAGAACTCACATACATTGACAACTTTAACTGGAATGGTCACAAAAATAAGAATGTGTCAACACGATAGGTTACAAAACTTAAGTCGTGGGCTAGTGATTAACAATAGGTTGATTAGTTCTTGAAACCATCTCAAGATCTTTTAAGACTCCCACTGTCCTCTTGACATATAGGATTCTCTTGTGAAGAACCATTCCTTGACAAAACCAATATTCAAGAGTTGATTCTTATTAAGTTAAACACTTCACACAATTGGTCTTAGTTGGTCTTTGTTTTATCCAAAACATCACAACTTACCAGATTCAAATGTACAAGAGTAAGCAACATTTTACTCTACATTTGATAAGTGTTATAAACCTTTCTTAAGATTATGTCACTCAAGGCTCAATCTTGGAGTATGACTCTAAGGCTTGATTTTGGAACGAAGTATGATTTATCTTTTGATTTAACCATTTCAACAATTCACGATTCCTCTCCTTAGCCAAACAAATGAACTAAGGTGTCCTTAGAGGATCAATTGTGACATGGTTTTCATAAGCACTAAGATAATCATAAAACAAGATACCCAAGTACTCTCCCATCTTTTCAGATTGAAGAAACTTTTATCTTTCTGCCTAACTTTTATTCTTCTTATTCGTTCTGTCATACATTGAAACTTTTCCAATGTTTCAGAATTACACTTAAACTTGTAAGCACAACCATATTTACTAAACTTTAGTAAATCATGACGAATAATCTTATCGACCTTTGTGGTGGTTTTGACCAATGCACAACCTAGTGTACCCGATCCCTTAGTCCTTTACTTGATTCACATATACATGTGAACAAGGACTTAGTCTTAATTTCCCAAAAATGAAAATTATCATTCATCATGCAATACAACTTGCATGATTCCAAGTTTCTATCCAACTGAAACTTGGGTGATGAGAATCTTTCCTTATTTGGTAAATTATGACACTACCACAAATGAAAGAATCAAATCCATCTTCCAATATTGCTTATCAATGGAAACATATAAACAACAATTTTCATAAATGCCATTGTAAGGATACTTAAAATAAATAAATCAAAACTTTTTTTTCTTTTATTTAAAACTTGCGGAAAAATCTTATCCTTACAATGCAAATACATATGAAAACTGTGTTGTTATCTATTCCTAAGAAATATATCATAACTCTTAAGCATTTGCTCAAAATTCTGATCATCGAACCATGCGATCGAAATCCATCTTCGCGATCAGAATCAACACACTCTTTCTTTAAGCTTCCTTTGATTCTTCCAAAACATCAAAATGTAATTAGATTACATTATGTCTTAAGAATCTCCAAAAGATGCTTAATAGAGTTAGATAATGGACTTTAACCTGAAGCAAAGTCAAACTTTTTTGACTTTTACCATCCTTATGAACTTTCAGGTAAATTCGGCAGCTTCGCAACCAATGCCCCTTCTTTTGGCAAAAGAAACATATGGACTCTTTTGGAAATGGTACACGATACTATCTCAGACTTAGCCTTTCTCTTTACCTTTGGTCAAATGACTTGACCATGGCCGATCCCTTTCCATTGGAAAGAGAAAGCTTTTCTGGACTTCTAATGTCACCATTGTCAATGTCTAAATGGGTTTGGGAAGTAGATCTTCCAATCTAATTTGCTTTACCAATGCCCCAAATCATTGTTGATTTAGCATCATCTAGCAAATAGATAAGATCACTAAGGTTCATGTCGTGATCTGTCATCAGGGAGTGACTGAAGAACCAAGTCAACAGCCAGCTATCTCGAGACTTCGACACCCGACTCTCCCGGCTTGCCAATAGAGATTGAGTGACCTTGAACTTTTTCAAGTATTTGAACTTGTGGGATAGGTAGAATAATATGAGGAGGTGGAGAAATTGAAGAATGATTTCCAGTCCCATTAATGCACAACAAAGGGATTGATCTTTCACCATGATTGCCATTTGGGATATCATCTTCATTAGGAAAGCTTGTTCCTAAGGATTTGGGAAGACCATAGATGTCTTAACTAGACATCTATAATGGGAGAAATTCAAGTTTAGTTGATTTAAAGTCCTTAATATAACACCCAACATGAAATATTAAGGCTAGGACCCAACAACCTACTTATAACTGGAAGAGGGATGCCGTAATCCAAGTTATAAAATAGTTGAAGGTAGGTAAATGACGATTTACCAATTTCCACCAAGAAAATGAAATATAATTAAGTTTTAATTGGATTTGAAACTCCTAGATCCTTTTTGAGATACATTGAACTTTCAATGGCATGTTTGAATCTCGATTGTGCCCTCTCAAGTTTGTGACTGGGATGCCGAGGATCACAAACAAGGTGTGAATAACCATGCAAATATACTTGGTACCCTTAATATTTATCACCTAATCGATGTGCCGGTTAGCCACATACGCTCCACCGATCTATGATAAACTTAAGTTACCCTTTTCCACACTTGGCCAGTCCCAGGTTAGTGTGCCGGTTAACCACACATGCTCCACTAACGACTTAACAAGGGTGCAAAGTGCAATTTCATGGGTTAGCACCATTTCACATTTTCCTAAGTAACTAAGATTGGGAATTTATAAGTGTTTAGTTACTTAGTATTTATCATTATACTTTTACTGAAGGGAGAATTATAGTTCTATCCTACCCGTTCGGCTAACGACCCTCCACCAGTCAAGGAAGCGGTGGGTGAGAGTGGACACCCATTAAACTGCCATTTTATAGGCAGTAACCTTATACCCCCCTTAGAGACTGACTTCGTGAATGAGGCCTACTAATGGTAAGACTGACTTTTAACTTATACAGATCTACATAATTAAAATTATAATAATAGTATAAGGGTTGAATTTTAAACTATTAAAATTCTAAGGTTTGATTTGAAATTAAAGCATTCATAAGTAAATCTTTACAAATTCCAAAACTTGAGGGCAAGTTTTGAAACTATTCAAAACTCTTGGATTTTCATAACTTATGAGTTTAATTAAAGTTTAAAAAAAAAACTTAAATGAAGAGACTCTTGAACATCCATAACTTGAGGACAAGTTATGGAGTTCATAAAACTATTTATGAGAAAAGACTCTTCATTTTTGTAACCTATGGCCTTTTTTATGAGCTTTAAGAATCATAAATGTGTCTTTTCATATAACTTGAGGACAAGTTACAAAAACACATTTTATGAACAATTTGTAGATTAATTTGGATTGAAAACAACTAACACATAAGTTTTTTTCATTAATCTAAATTAACTCATAAAACAAGGTAACACATAAAACTTTTGGTAATCCATAACTTGAGGACAAGTTATGGAGTCCATACAATTTCATTAAGATCAAGAATTACACTAACAAACAATTTGCATATAATTCCTATGATATACCAAAACTCATAAGCACGAACAATCCATGTCAACAATTTTCAAGAATTATATAAACATATATAAAACTTGAAACTATGATTATAACTTTGAAATTGGTTTAGCATAATCATTACCACATCAAAAACAGGTTTTATAAGTCCAAAACAGTTAAAGGTAATGATTCTAGACCAATTTCAGCACCAAAACTGAAAAAACTACACTCAGGAGCACCAACTCGTCGAGTTCATGAACTGACTCGGCGAGTTGGTTGAAGGTGTACATGAACTCGTCGAGTTCCTTCATGGACTCGGCGAGTCCACTGTCCAGTGAGCAGTTTTTCGACATTTTTCAGCAAACAACATCAAGTATAATTGAAAAAAAGCCTAGTATCTGATACCACTGTTGGGTTTTGAGCATTCTAACACTCCTATGGTGTACATGCAACCCTAAATACCTTGGATCTATGTTTTCTCTATTATACATGCAAATATCAATTTTCCAAGGTATTATCCTAACTAGCATATTATGAACAACATGTAATATAAAATCTAGTAGAATTACATACCTCTTTGTTGTACCTTGATTCCATGAAGCTTGAGAGCCTAGTGCCCCAAGTGTGACACCTCAAATGGTTCACACAACATCATGAACACTTGGAATAATCATGAGAAGAAGATACTCATGCTCAAATCGGCTAGCCCTCATATATGTCTCACTAGTGCCAATTTCTTGAGCTAAAGGGATCCTTATATAGTGTGCACATTAGGGTTACACCATGTAACCCATGATTTTACCCATTCCTTATGCTCCATGAGTTTTAACCTCCATGGAGTATCCATGGGTCACCACATGGGTTAAACCCAACATAAGGAATCATGGATCATAAGCCCACATATATAAGAATGAATGATTTACACAATCAATCCACATATATTTAATTAGTCTCTTTTGATCACTAAATTAATTCCAAATTAATTCTTGATCAATACTAATTAAATAACATGATTTCATATTGATATATTAGAACTTATAATATATTAATATGTCATAAAGTATCTTTTTCTCACAAAAGGTCTACCCAAATGTTCCGATGCCATGCAACCCAAAATGGACCATGCCGGGTTGGGTCAAGTATATACCAATTATAGTTATGGACTTAGACACTAATCCAACAACTACTCATACCGACTCCGAAATTGGTTGACAAATCAACTGCTGCCCCTCCTGGAGTATAGATCACATTCTATACATATACCCGCAAATCTCTGCTATTGCACCTTGAACTCAGTGACCCAACCGCCTCGAACTCAACATTTGCAAACCCGAAAAATCCCTAGCCACAATAACTTTTCTGACCAACGGACACCTGTCGCGGATTCACACATCCTTTCTTAAACACATACTCATAAATCTTCCTGTCTTGCACCTCGCCTCATCTACCAATAACCCAGGTCTCATGTGTCCGCACCGTAGACCTCCATAACCAGTTCTTTAACCGCACTTAAACGGATCGCTAATCCTCTCAATAGAACACCCAGTTCTCCTCCACTCGGGGTCCGAACCATCACCAATTGGCATACCAACAGTCTACTCCACAGACTGTTTCTCCAGGTACATCACCCTTGACTCTTGGAACGTACCACATAATCATTCAATAATCTTCCTAATAGAAACTAAGCGACTCCAAATATCCCATAGCTCAGATAAGAATCTCAGAATCCTCCCAACTTGACTACCTCTGGTCGTCTCGAAATCTCAGGCTAACACACCGCCGGATACCTCAATTGTTCTGAAATAACCCTGTCCCTCAGTCCGGAAATAATGCACTATCACACACTTTGTCTCTGACCCCTCGACCCGCGTCCCAACACGGGAATCATCATCAAGGCACAAGACCTCACTCTCACAACCGATACACAACATAACAGCGAGGGCCACCCCCCCTCCCGATATATTCCTCTTAACTACCTGAAACTGCTGCTAAATGCATGCCATACTCAAAAGGCACCTTCCTGGGTCTCTTCCATCTCAGCCTCCACCAATGACTCCATGGCACAAGAAAATACCTCACAGCAGACAAACCGCTCAAATACTCTGATGAAAAGGTCACCACCAATGCTACCCCACAGGGCCTACCTCCAAACTCTAAAACCGGAATCTCGATAGCTCTTTCACTTTTCCAGGAACGGGAACAACGCAACTCTTGCCATAGAAAGTGATGACTCATCTATCAATCGATTGCTCAACTCATCCCTGAGTCTTGCGACTCCAACTGGCATCTCACCAAAATCTCTCGGAAACTAACTCGATTTCCTTCTCAAGGTATGCTCCATTGAAACTCACTTGACATGGCCCTCTGGTCCCACACTCTATCACATCTGATCTCAATGTAATCAATCACAACGGAATAACTGGTAAAACCAGAAGCACTAACCGCCACGAATCATGGTACCCGAACCACGTGATCACCTCTCAGTTTGGTACTTAGAACCTCTGGAATTTTCCTTGTTTCGAGTATGGGTCCTCTGCTTTCAGTAGTACGGGCCCATACTACCTACCACATCTACCCATACTTTCCACACGGATCATCCTAGATTTCCTAAGTGGCTGCTCATCCTCCTCAATCACCAATCACGTCATACCTGGTCACTCTCCTGCGAATACTCTCCTTTATCAGCGTACTCATCTGATAAAGGTCACTCCCTAGGCTCTTTCTAAGTTCTCACACTTCTCTGCCATCAGCTGCTGAAGAACTCCTTATGATACCAGCCATCTACCTCTTGAATATCGTCATATTCATTTAGTAGCTGACTCCCATTATCAAGAGTTCCACAAAGCACGAAGCAAACAGCATTCGTGCATCAAATAATTTCCACCAGCACGCAGAACCACTCTAGGTTGCCACTCCACTTGCTCTACTCTCACTCAAAAGGTATCACTGAACTCAAGCATCCCTACCCCTCACGGGTATCTAACTACTCCCTCAGTAGACTCCTCCAATGCTCATCTAGGTATCTCTCCTAGATTACTCCTCTACTCAAAGCTCTCTCTAAAAGATTCCTGCCGGATACTCTTACTCCGCACATACTCAAAGCACATCACAGATAACAACAACTCCTAGGCTAAGGCATCACAAATCAGGCAACCCTAGCCCTAATATATGAAATACCTAGCCTATCTTCTAGCATGCATCTCTAATATCTCAATAATAACTCATAACACAATTAAGTAAGGGTATTCACAAATAAGTAAGGGTATTTTGGGAAATCACCGTTCGGGATCTGGCTGATTGTAGACACTGCTCCTTCTCGTTTTCTCTTAGAAACTCTTGCTCATTTTAGAAAAACCATTTCCTTTGAAAACTTTTCTCAAATCCCCAGTTTGAGTCCAGACATACCCGAAGGTGCATCCGAATCCCTCAAACCAAGGCTCTGATACCAACTTGTAACACCGTAAATTTTCGAACAAAATTTTCATTTTTAAAATCATATAATTCTCATAACACTTATCACAAAAAATCTCTTTTATTTAATTTATAAAACACAACTCCATAATTGCTTGATTAATAATCCAGGATCCTCAACACATAACTCCTTCTCTGGTGTGTACAATCAAGCCGGTGCCTTCCCGCGATCCTGAGAAAACCTGAAACACATATCACATAACACGGTAAGCACGAAACTAAGTGAGTTCCCCAAAATACTACGCACAAATAATTAGCCACTCGAGGCTATAACTCTATAACACCCTCCGGTCAATGTGTCTCAGTGGGACCCTCCAGTCCCACTACTCTGATCGACCCTCCGGTCCTAACTCTGTAAGCTCAGAATATAGCATATACATATCACATAGACAAAATGCATCATATCACATAACTCATGTAAGCACATAAGACCCTCTGGTCACACATAATTACCACTCTAGGTAAGGTATAGTAAGAAGACTCACCTCGGATGATGAACAATCCCTATAAATGCTGTTGCTACACACCGGCCTCTAACTCTGTGCCAAACCCACAATTCACCCAATTAGGAACTAAATCCAAACTCTCGCTCATTAGGTACAAAGGTAGTCCACCAACTATCCCATCAATAACCTAAAACCCATTGGGCCCACCAAGGCCCAATTATAAATGGGCTCTCTTGAGGCCCAACTCTCAAATCTAAATGGCAAGCCCAACTCAAGGGCCCAAAACACACCTATACGTTATTCCTCTGGTCCGAAACTCTGATGCAAGAAGCCCAAACTCCAGGCCCAACACTCAAGGCCCAAAATGTGACTTAGTCCAAAAATCCACAGTGGGGTTATGCGGGGCGTACGTCCCTTGGTACTCTCAACGTACTCTCGCATGCATTATACGGATCAGGGACACCAACCCAGTACGCGGGGCGTACTGGACCTTACGCTGGGCATACGCTCAGATTTGCTCAAGTCCATTTCTTGGTCTTAACTCGTTAAGACCTTTACTCATTTCTCAGATCTGGACTCCCTAACCTCTATTACTCCATAAAGTCAATGACTTTAGGCCTTTGTATGGCTGATTTGGTCATTAACACTCAAAATCTCATTCTCTTTCCTCATAAGGCTCATAACCCATGCATGACTTGATTCTAACGTCCAAGACCTCATTTTTATGAATCCTTTCCACTAGAAACACTCAAAAGGACAGGTAATAAGCTCTGGAGGGAAACAACTCATAAAGTCTCAAGCTTTGGGACCAAAAACCCTAAAATGGACAATATCATGTTTAAAACAAAAAGGATGGGAAAGCTTGGAGCTTTATACCTTCAAGTGATGCTCCAACCCCAGAAAAGCTTAGATCCAAAGCCTGGACTCCAACTCTACTCTCTTCGATGCTCCTTCTTCACTCCAATAATCCCACAAGAACACTTAGAAGCTCACAATGGTCACATATAAGCTCAAGAACGAGGATTAGGGTATTGAGAGGGTTTATTAACTGAGGATGGTGGCCAGGAATAAGACCATAACATTCTATATATAGGGTCACTCCCTCATTTAGGGTTTCCATTCCATGCCTAGTACGCCCATCGTATCCACTGGTACACCCAGCGTACTAGGTGCCTCCAGCTTAAAAACCAAGCACATTAGTATGCCCAACGTACTCTGCTGCCACCTTTCTCAACTTAGGGACTTGTCTTGCCAAATCTTCAAACTGTCAAAGTTTTCTCGTTATTGCTCCAATTCCAATGAACTCCATACCCACGGAAAGGTGTCGAGATGCCCTACACTTCTAGCAACTCGTCGCAACCCCGATACTTCTCGATCCCAGGTTACAGCTCGCAATCCTAATCTCAGATGATCTGAAACAGGATGTTACACATAAAAAAGTGCCACTAAATCCAATAAGGCTGCAGCGACACAATTAAAAAGTTCCACTAAAGGCCTTTAGTGGCACTTTTTTTTGTGCCGCTGAATGACAAAGGTGTATTTAGTGGCACTTTTTTTTAGTAACTCTTTTTTATGCCACTAAATGTCATTTTATTTGTAGTGAAAGATGGTAAAGAGATTTTGATTGTATTTTGTAGAAAATACGTAGTTGTATACCTAATATTAGGTATATAGCAACCACATATTCCCCAAGCCCTATATATATATATATATATATATATATATATATATATATATATATATATATATATATATATATAGAGAGAGAGAGAGAATAAGTCATCCCTTTAATGTTAATGAAATATTTAGTTTAGGTGGACAAGACACGATTAATTCCATGTTATTTAAGGTTAACTGATATGACATTTGACTCGTTGAATTTGAACTTCCTACACTCCATGATGAAAAACTCGTAGTCAATAAGCTCATTGGTTGCCTTTATAAAGCTCTTGAAAGATTCTTAGTCAACAGACTCAAGTTGGTTATTAGTTTGGTGGTTAGTGAGGTTCAATCGTCTTTCATTGTTAGTCGGAATATCCCTGACGACCCCCTTAACATTAATGAAATATGTAGTTAGGTGAAAAACGTGATGCTTAATTCCATGTTAATTAAGGTTGACTGACATGATATTTGACTCGTTGAATTTGAACTTCCTACACTCCATGATGAAAAACTCATAGCAAATAAACTCTTAGAAAATTATATATAAAACAAATATCAATAATATTAAATATAGGTCTTATTTAGATGTATAGACTATATATATTTCTTTTTATGATGTAGTGTCTTTTTTACTTTATTATATATTTTTGATAATTAAACTAACGGGTAGTGATTTGTACATAACATTTTTTAATTATATATAATAATTTATACATTAGATGGTTGTACTATATAATTACGTAAAACATAAATTGTTATGTATGGTTAAAAAAATATTATGGAGTGATCACCACCTAATATATTAAGTTGCATAGGAGAAAAAAATGAAAAATTAAAATAAAAAACATGTAAGGCTATAAGGAGTATTTTGGAGATTCTTAGGCATAATGCCCACCAAAGACATGGCCACATCATCCAAACAACCTCCCATATGATTCTCAACAAGATTAAGAAATAATGTATAGTAGTAACAAAGTAGTAAGTTTAGAGAGAGAGAGAGAGAGAGAGAGAGAGAGAGAGAGAGAGAGAGAGAGAGAGAGAGAGAGAGAGAGAGAAGGATAGTAGCCTAACTCAGGGAGCATCATAATTCAAAAGGTTGGAGGTGGTGTCCGGATGCGAAGTCACTTTAAGTGTGAAAAATCTAGGCTACTATGTGCTATATGGTAAATTGGGGTGTCATTTTAACCAACCCAAAATCTAATACGCTCCTTATAGCCTAATATGTGTTGTATATGCAAAAGATTAGGGGGTATAGCGCTGAAAACATAAATTCAATTTCCCTAAATATTTGCTAGACGATACAAACCCGTTTGTCCCACGACCGCTTCTTGCCATGTATGGACCATTTTTTTTTTATGAAACTTTTCAATATTACCATAATGGATATTTATGCCTCTACCAAATTAAAACTAGTGTTATACCCGTCCGGTGGACAGGTTGACAAGTGTAAAAACAATAGATTGATTTTACTTTCTTGTATAACATCATTCTTTCATTGTTTCTCACAATTCTTTTGTCTAATTTGTTGAGATACGATGTAAAAAAAAAGGTTAAATGTATACACATCATAACCCGTTTATTATATGCACTACTTGTCAAGAATGTGTTGCTTTTAATGGTTAAAAATAAGACATCATTATTATTGGCTACATTGACAGTATTGGATATAAAGAGAAATATCATGCTATTACCGGTTAAAAAGTTAAATGTGTTGCTATTATTTGTTAAAAGGATAAGTATGTTGCTATTCTAGATTAAAAAGATATTTAAATTGTTATTATATGTTAAAACAAAACTTATGATTTTTATGTATCTATTTCTTATTAGGTAAAATAATATTAGTACATTGCTATAACCGTTTAAATTGGTTAAACAATATAGGTAGAGTTCTAAGAGCACACATTCACATTCATAATTAATTGAAACATAAATGTTAAAAAAATCACTAACAAAAATAGAAAAATGGCCATTTAGAGACTATTACAATAGCAAGAATTGTAAAAAAAACACTAACAAAAGCTTCATAAAATGGTTATATTTCGTTCTTCATTTAGCAGACCATTTAGGAAAATAGTGTAACCTACCTACAGCAAGCCATTTAAGAGCCTACAATGCTAATTATTAGCAGCCCGCCTTGCAGCCAAAAATATGTAAAAAGCAGCAGCCTACATTTGTGTCTTGTTTCTGCCAAAATTAACCACTTTTTCAACAACATTTATGCCCATATAAAATGTAATCTCATTAACAGCCACCACAACATCTTTTAGTTTCTCATGTGATCTTGAGACCTCTGGTGCACCATCTATGGCTGCCTCTGATGCGTACGGTTTGTTTATTGTATATACTTTGTGGTGTACATGGGTTGATATGGGTAGAGTTAAGACGTTAGAAAACTTTTTGTGTTTTTTGAAGCTTTTAGAGATCTCAAGAGTTCGTTATCTTTGATTTCATTGGTTGTGTCCATTTCTTATATTTTTGTCTGACAACTATAAAAAGTTAGATTATTTATTCAAAAAGATTGGAAAATGAACAAGATAATTTTTCTAACTTCTCTTTGGCTTTTTCAAGCTTTTTACGTGCACACACTTCATCTCTCCCCAAAGTGTTGCGCTTCATAAGACCCTAGTCATTAATCCAGAAAAAAGTCAAAACTGAAAGAAAAAAAAAATTGTAAACTGGAGGTTTGTTTCTTCTAGTTACAACTTTAATGCCGCCAGTTCTTTGGCTAAAGCTATATTCCTCTCCTGCAATTTAAGGCGCTCCAGGTCTGATTTATTAAGTTTCTATCACATGCTTAAATGTGAGAGACACACCCTCCTTAGACAATGATTATATGCAAGAAATAATAATGTTCTTTCATTGATTTTTTTATCATAGCATCCCACTTTCATTTCTTCCTATAACATCTTTTTACTTTGAAAATCTTGCAATCATAGCAATGTCATTCAAATACAAATGAATTTTCACTAACATAATTAAGTAGACTTTCAAAGAATGATGTCCTAATAAGAAAAAGTTAAAACTACAATACATTAAAAGGAATTCTACTTTAATTGATGCAGAAAATGATACAAAATTGAAAGTTGCAAACTTGATAATAATCGCCTGATTTACACCATCTGCATGCAGCATAAAAATAGAGTAAAATTACAATCACATCATTGTAATTTGGATATATTTCCCAAAGTACAATCCTATGATTGGAGTCGTTTGGTAATCCAAGCATCTTTTTACTTATGTCAAATTATCAATATGTAAGTTGAAAAAGCAACATGTGAGAATCATTCATAAACATCAAAAGTGAAGTTGTTTATAGAATAAACATATTTTTTCCAATTCATAGCATTTGCATACCAGAAGTCAATTTTAGATATTACAACTTTCTATCTACTTCATGTTCAGACAAATGCCACAATGAAAAACACAAAGTCATCAACTTAATGCTCCAATTAAACAGTTGCCAACATGATATGTATGGAATATAGAAAATTAAGCAAATAAAGTCTCACCAAAGTGATGATCCTGGGCAATTATCATAAATGACCATCCTCTCTTCCCCTACTGATACTGATCTTGCAAGTAAAACACAACTATTATGTAATAAATTTCCTTGTAAAAAGAATTAATCTGCAACTTCCATCAAAATTATTCATCAGCTTTCTTGATGCAATGCTATAAATGAGAAACATAAAACATAGTTAGTGCTCCCTGCATGGATCATTGAAAACTTCTTCCAGTCTAATACTCATCCTACTAGTACCCTCATTTTGATACCTATTAACTATATATAATTATAACAACAAAAAACCCTAAGAATATATAAAAATGCAGATTCACAATAATAGAACACCAAAACCATTACCTTCACTTGTTAAGAAGCGACTCTTGATCATGAGTCAAGTCCATTTCATGTATCTAAAACAACACATGGACTATTAACGAACAGAAGCGGGAAAAAAAACAATTAGGGTCCTAAGATTTTACTATAGCTTCAACATAAGAAAAGTAAGGTATTTCACCATCATTATCAGAGTTGATCTGATACATGACAATCATTCATTGATTCTGGATCAATCAGTTTAGCAATGCCAACAATATATATATAAAGTTATAAATTGGTAATAATCATGATAAGAAATTATGGAACACGAAAAACATTACCTTCAGCACGCTGCATAACGGAATCTATAATCCGATTCCTTTGATTGTGTCAAAAATTAGAAGAAAAACAGAAAATGGTGGGTTTCATGGGAAATAGGCAACCTAGTTCCTTAATCCGACTCTTCAATGTTCTGTTCATAAATGTATTGAGATACATAAACGAAAATTGAAACTTTTTGAAATTTACCAGAGAAGATGAGAATTGAGTGCAAAAGGGAAATTGATAAAGGTTGTGCCCAAAGTTCACTCTCGAGTTCAAGGAATTGAGAGAGCCGATATGTGGGATGGAGTTGTTGATAATTAGGTATGAGTGCTATGTTTATATAAAGAGAGGTCTGATAGAGTAGTCTGGTGGACAGGTTGACTAATTTCATTTTTGGACTCATCATTACCATCCTGCAAGTAAATAGAAAAATTATGTTATTTATATACACAGAAAAAAAAAAAAAAAGCACTGATTGATTCATCACAATTTACTTTCAGTTTCATGCACCAATTGAGAAGAACTACTAAGAATCATCCTACAAGTAAAGCGGAAATCATATAGATACCTACAAAGATGAAAAGAGCGCTAGATTACTTTAAATGTTTACCATATAAGCCCTTGATCAGTAGTTGTCCTCATCTACTGTCATGCCCAAACTACTTTTAAGAAAAAAAAATCAACATGGATTAGATGAATCGGTGGCAATAAACACATATATATATATATATATATATATATATATATATATATATATATATATATATATATATATATATATATATATATATACTAAATGAACAAAAATCAACATGGATCAGATGAATTGGTTGCTACCAAGAGACTCGGATGCTTGATGGTTATCTTGAACATGGTCTGAACCCTAGAAATCTTTAGCCCCAGCTTCACCGGAGCTCCAAAAAACATCATGTCACAGCCATTTCTTGTTCCTATTTACATGTGAGAAAGATGTGCTTTTAGCATTAAAGCAATAGCTTCTTCTACTGGGAGGTAACAAACTGGATCCATAAACAGGAAAAAACAAAGGAATAACTCATATATCCCAAGAAATCATTAAACCATAACGACCACTAAAAACCAGAGATAAAGTTTAAAAAAAAATTGGTGAAATCATTATGTAATTAAACAGTTGAACGACTACAATTATCTTACATTCTTCTATTCATCATCTTGTTCCAGATCATAAGTAAACTGCAATAGAAAAATAAAAAGTGAGATAACAATAAGGAACGTATTAGATATGAGCAGAGATTATTTGAGAATAAGATGGTTCTGAAACCTGGATGAGGCTGGCAATCATAATCATCAATGTAAATAACACAATTAAGTTCAGGGCATTCTCTGAATAGCTTCAATTGCACACCATAAACTCTCTCTCTCTCAGGCTCCACCGTTGTTGGTGTAATGGTGAAAGAACCCACGAAACCATCCTTTATTGTAGCACATTTGGCGGGTACTAATTTGATTATGTGTCGATGAGGGTAACAACTTAATGAGAAAGAAAACAAAATTTGGGTGAAAATCAAGAACGCACCAGATATCATTCTCAAACTTCTTTTGTCGGCTGATATTAATTTGAGAGAAGAAAGCAGGAGATAGACAATTCATGTTGAATAACTTACCTGAAGTGGATTTCGAGACTCTTTCCATGCCAAGTTTTGAGATTACGCCTGACTTTTGTTGCTGATTAATCGAATTGAGCCCTAGGTTTTTGTTCCGCCTGAAGGTGAACACTTTTGATACGAAATTGGAACCTACCTCCGTATCGTGGTTGGTTGAATGAGGACTACATGTCTTGGAAGGAACTTGAAAATCGATTGAACTTGGGAGGAGAAAACGATCGACTGAAGCAACTATTTAAATTTAATTCCTTATTAGTTTCTCGATATTTTATTAAGTTATTAATAAAATAATTTTTGTTATAGTATTTTTAAAAACAATTTATTTGACCATTACGCACCAAAAACACATAAAACCTCATAAACCCTAAAATCCATAATCTTTTGCATCAAGAAAACTAATGGGAAAACGAGGAAGAGATCGTTCTCCAAACGTTACAATCTTCAATCAAGATCCCGAGTTCTTTGAAATCTTCCTTCCAAATCGTATATCACACCAACTGGTACTCTCTCTTCTCGAACGCCTTCTTATTCAGAAACTTCTGTAATCGACATTCATGATGCAGCGAAAATCAAACGCCACCAAAACTTTTATTCCATTGATATCCATCGGTTTAGATTGATCACTTTTCATTTGATGAATTTTTATGTCTTTAATCAATAGCAAGATAACTATGATCATCATGTTTGTCTTTCCGAAGTGAAATTTGTGGCAACTTGAACTCAAAATTTCTCGAAATCTGGACTTATTCTTCTTGGTTGATGAATTTCATGTTTAATGTTTGAATCTGCAGCGGATACCACCGGATTTTATCAAGCATTTTGATCAAAAGATACCGGAGAAGATCGTTCTTAAAGATGTTTCAGGAAGAGTCTGGCATGTGGATGTGAATCGAGAGAAAACTGGTGTTTTTTTGAAGAATGGTTGGAATAGATTTGTGAAGGAAAAGAGCCTAGAGCTTGGCCAATTCATGGTGTTCAGATACAAGAGAAGATCATCATCATTCACTGTTCGACTTTTTGGTAAGAATGCATGCATGGATGAAGATCAAGACTCTAGAAAACCCTTGATCAATAGTGTGAAAGATGAACAAGAATCTGATATGGAATCAACCCCGATGCCTAAAACTAAAACAAAGTACTGCAGAAAATCACCAAATTTTGCCTAAGAGGTTTCCTGATTAAAATTTTGCGATGATAATGAGTTCAATTTTCCATTCTTTCACCTTTTCTTTATGAAAAAGGCTTTAATATTGTTGGTATTTTAGTTTATTATTCTTTTAGATATGTTCCAAACAAGCAATTGTAAAGATTTAGAAAAAAAAAAGTCGTATGCGAAGTAGTTTGAAGAAAAAAGATGATTTCCTATATTCAAGATTCTTTATGATTATTGATCAATGATCAATTATGTGTTTGTATTTTTTAGGATTTATAAATTTGATACCGGATGCATGCAACTTATGTTTCAATAATTTATATACATACGTCCATGGATTTTAGGAATTTGAATGTGGTTGTGAATTTTTTAGGGCATAAAAAGAAAATCACTTTCAACTGTAATGTTCCATTGGCAAGCTGTAGATCGCATTGGTTCCAAAACTTAAATTCACCAAAACCACCATCAAGGAATGAAGATCCACTGCCATTGAAAATGAAAACACAATTTGTAAGGGCCTTAAAGATAGAACGAACAGTCTGAAACTTGAACAAAATGGACTGGAAAAAAAAAAAAACCAAATGGGTTGTGGAGGGAAATGAAAAGTTATGTTTTTTACATGGGCTCGTTAAAAAACAACATGAGTTGTGGAAGAATAATAGGCTAACAATCGATAATAATCAAGGAGGGAGTTTGGAGATTCTTCTTATCAAAATCTTAAAAATCCACACAATCGATAATAATCAAGGAGGGAGTCTGTTTAATACTTGATTCATTTATCCTTGTTTACAAGGAAAATATCTGTGAGAGTCATTTGACTTTCTCCTGTGGGGGTATCAAGGTTATAAATGACTATGAATATTCTTCTAAAGGACGAAAGAAGCCTAAAGTTGTAGACTCAGAAACTATCTTATTTTTAACCAAGATAGAATTTCTGCCTCCCTCCCACTTGTAGAAACCATTTTAAACCAATCATGGTTGGAAGACATCTTGTGCAGAATTTGGTGAAATTACAGATGAGACCTTGAAAGATCCCTTGATTCTCTTTGAGATGAAGCATTTTTTGACAGATGAGGGGGAGAGTAGCTTGAGTCATCGATTTACAAAATGTTGTTTGGCAGTGGGACAATTGGATTTCTTTTTGGGATATTCATCAGCATTATCATTAACTCTACTTCTTAGGCAGATGCAGAATGCTTTCAGTTGGGAGAAAGTACAAACTTCTACTCCATTAGTGAGAGTCTGGGATTGCTGAAATGGAAAAGGAACTGCATAAAGTAATACCAGAAAAGCTTATTGAAGTTGGAGTATGACTGAGAAAGGATAGTTTGCATAAAGCAGTTGATGATATTCACCTTTCTTTTGATTGTAAAAACATTCTACTCTTGGTGTCACCGAATCTTTTAAATGATTCAGCAACAGAGTGCATGCATATGATGGAGCTTCAAGTAACACATCTACTTGTAGAAATTCTAATTATTTTCCATGATTGCTTATAACAACTTTGATTATTTTCTCTGAATTGAATAGAAATTTTTGTTCACTCACTCGATGTTTTTTGTGTGACAGGTGGTTAATAGTTTGATCTTTGCTCTATCAAACACATTGATCACAAGCAACACATCTACTTGTAGAAATTCTAATTATTTTGATACACAAGAGATGTTGCATGTTAGTTCTGGAAATGAGATATTGCTGATGAGTTCAATTACTGGAATGCCCTTGGTCTTTCTGACCACTCTCTATATTCTTAAATGCACATCAGTGGATATAATCATTCACAAGTCAAGGAAAGTCAATGCCATAGAGAATCAAGTCACAATCTCCGAATCCTTTATGAGCCAGAATCTGTGTGCAAACTTGTTGCCTGATAATGGAATTCAGAAAATGCATATGATGTTCTCATACAAAAAGAACCAAGGGAAAATACAAGGGCTTGTTGATCTCCATAATCGGTTAGAGGATATATATATGTGAATCATCAGTTTCCAATTGCAAATTGAATTTATCTTTGACAAATCTTCCCAATGAATCATCATTATCCCACAGAGCAATTGCAATTGGTAGTTCTACTTGTATATCAAATACTTGTTTTAAAGCAGAAATTTCCTCCACTGAACTTCATGTGGTAGGATGCAATGTAATAAATGGAAAACATGAGTCAAGTAAGCTTGAGATATCACTTTCTGTTGAGGGTGGTTTTCAGAAAAGCATCTCTTGCCATTCTCATGACTTACATCTATCGTTTTCTCTCACATTTGACTTTTGTTGGAATTTTTTTTCCTACTATGTTGATTGAAGTGGGATGTGTTAGTATATATGACAAAATGGAATCATGATCTTGCTGACATGGACTTGACAGGGTGGCATTATCTTCCTTGAAACCACATCAGCTGTGATGTGGAGATTCATACATACGTCGTATCAAACATCTATTTCTAATTTCCCATAATACTACAAATATCACTACACTTGAAGCCTCTCCAATCCAAGAGACACAAACTGCAGGCATACCACCATGCATCTCTCTCTCTCTCTCTCATGTTTTCATATTTTACAAAAATATGGTTAACATGTTATGGTGATGGATGTTGTGCAGGAAGACTTGAAGAGCTTCTGTTTAGTGCTGACATGAAATTGGACCTTAAAGTTGTGAATATGAAGAAAAAGTTATCATTTCGTCTTCCCCAATTGTCAATACTTTCTCGACTTCTTCAAGACTCTATCAAACATCAAAATAGTAGACTTCAGATTCCTCTTAGGTCTTCTAGCACAGATCCATCTATCATTCAAGCAGCATTAATTAGTTCCAACAGATGATCTTCCTTCTGTAGCAAATATACAACTATCCAGTGAAGATTCTCATCAATATTCTGAAAACTACATTTTGAGACAATTAACTTGTTTCATAGCAGCTGAAGAGCCTGTAGCTTCTGATACATCAAAATCAAGTCAATCTTGGATTGGCAGTGGTTCTATTTCAGGTTTTGATGTGACAATATCATTCAGGTGAGATTTATATTTTATACATGATGCTTATTTTAAAAAATTAGACAAGTTACAGTAGTCTAAGTTGATGCTTATATGACATATATATGCTATTATGTCTCCAGATGTTGCTGAAATTTCTGGGGTCTCCACCAAAGAGTGCAGCAAAGGCAATTGCATAATGAAGAGGAACCTGGGAGAAATGATCCAAGATGGTATTTTTTTTCTTTTTCTTATTGTCAAGTTTATTAGTTATTACCACAAACTCCATTGACAACTTTTGTGCTTCATACATTATAGGCATATGTACATTGTGGCAGAAGGTGAAGATAGAAATTATCGTTTGTCTGGTTCAATGCATTATTCACTTGCACCACAGATGGCTCTTTTCAAGGTTTGTAGTTGACTAATTATGTCATGAACAAGTTAATAGCATCATTCTGTTGATAAAAAATTGAACCCTTTTTCATTTAGGTAAAGTATCATTACATCATACCAATGGTTTTCATTAACCTCATTGTATGCCAAATATTAATGCAATTAAACAAATTTTGTTGAGCTTTCCAGCTCAAGTAACAGTGGAACATCACTTTGGAGATCAAATCTGCAAGTTTTGAAGATGATAGTGAGCTGGAGTCTGAAAAAAACCTATTTTACTTGATCGATCAACAAGAAGAACAATTCTTCTATAGCTTTTGTTGAAGGAGTTGTAGAGTTTGTAAGCATACCTTGAAATCCATTCAAGTTTAAAGTATTTCAGGATCTTTCCCTTGCCCATGATCCATTATTGCTGCTTTATTGATATCAAGATTGACAAACTTTCTGTGACAATATATCTTCAACTTTCAGATTCAACCGAAAGGGTCCCACTTCTCCAGATGTCTATGGTTGTTCCTGAATTTATAATCACGTGCTAAAACCAGAGTGATAACCAAACTTGTAACTGAGCTATACTCATTTGATGCAAAGAGGAACTTATGGTATGTGTTTATATTATTTTTTTTTAACAACTTTTTTCTTATTTAGCATTCGAATACAGGAACATGTTTCTGCATCCAGTTGAAGTAAACATTTTCTGGAGATCTTCAAACCCATGGTGTTTATGGAGTGCCTGTTCATTTCTATGCTAGAGTTAAAGAGGTAAGCATAATAATCACATAATAATTTGCATCCAGTTTTGTTTGTTATTGTGAATGGTATACTGAGTTATTATCATATTATGGATCAACAGTTTCGTGTATCAATAATCGAGCTTTCACTTCTGTTTGTGATTGGAAAACTGGAATTCAAAGCTCTGTGATTCTGGGAAATTCCTGCAAGGTGTATAATATTTACACATGTTTCTCTCTCTTTATATATATATATATATATATATATATATATATATATATATATATATATATATATATATATATCCAAACATGCATTTTATGGTATGAGATCTTTAACATGAAATTATGTTGCTTTCTAATTGTCAGACCTAGTCCTCCTTTGTCAATTTCCAGATAAACAGTATGCTAGAATAGCCAGAAAACAGTCCACAACTGTTTTCTTAAGGTACTTTTACTGATTAATTAATTACATTGATATGGAAAGAAAAGAATATATATATATATATATATATATATATATATATATATATATATATATATATATATATTACACACTTTCTAACACTGGAAAGAAGAGAAGATGGATACCACTTACATGTGTGAATGATAATAAGGAAATAGAGATAGATTCATAGAATGCTATTCTATATATTATGTGTTAATGGGCTTATATAAAATCACATATATTTTGACTATCACTATTCACTACAAAGTTATTCTATTACCAATTTACCCTCATATAACATTATTTATGTTGTATATTCTCAGAAACTTAGCCTCCAGAATCAGAAGCATCAAGTGTCTCAATCCAAGTTGCAGAGAGAGGAGACTTTTTGACATTTCCAATTAAGTTTTCACTCTTAAAATCTGGAACATTTGCTTGGAGAACACGCATTGTTTCTAAAACTACTAAAAAAAGATGTGGAGTGTCAGTAGTAAACAGAGAAAAGCCTTACGACTTTGCAACAAAACTACTAAAAAAAGGGAAACTATTTATTTATTTTTCATCAAACTTCTTCACATGAAGGACTCAATCTCAATCATGACTAATGTTTTCACTTTTCAGGGTTCAACAGAAGTAGAAACTTTGGGATCTGGAAAGCAAGTTAATTATGTCTGGAATGATTTATCTCTTCCTCATAAGCTAGTCATCCAAATAAGTGGTAATTTCTTCTTTCTCATTTCGTGTAACACCCTACTATAAAATACATTTTTATAATATAATAAGTTAGATTAAACAACCATATTTACATTCCATCATTACCCTTTAAAGTTGACATAATCCACAATATTCATGACTTAATGTTTTATAGTACCATTTATGGTTAGATATTCATCATATAGCTCTAATTTATGGTTAAATACATTTCCATACCATCTTGTTCTTTTAACTTAAGAATATGTAGCTTTTAATTGTGAAACTGGATTCATATTTAACTTTAATCCAACATAATGTTATAATTTCTAACAGGAATTTACTCATGCATCAAGCTATCAAGTTAGCCCCAAATGGGTATAAAATAAACCCTAACTTGACATTACAATTAGTTTCATACATTGAAGGAGGAATCTTCCCTTTAAATCTTGTTATCCTTGCTAATAACCAACATTTACATCTTAATTACAAACATACATCAAGAATCATCTTCATTTTTCAATCTCCAACATTTACCCCAATTTCAACAATGAAGTTTAAATGTAGAAGAGTGATTTAGATTCTTCAAGAATTTGCTCCCAAGATAGACATCCAAAATTTTAATGACACAAGATTCTTCTTCATTACTCAAGCTCCATAAACCCTAATTTCACCAATCAATGTTCTTTCTTGAATATCATCATCTTTCTTACCCTTGTCAAGGCGCGAGAATGGAAACCCTTGTATAAAGTCAGTCAACGTAGAGCATTAGGGTTAAATTTCCCTTTGGATAAGAAGAAGACAGGAGAAAAGGGTAAATTGTCAAACTTGAGTCACGTAAATGAGATGGATATGGTGAATTTGGGGTATGGATGGAGTTTATGCACATGGCCTCACTAGAGTTCTTAGAATTTGTGAACGTAAAGACAGCAGAAAACTAAATAGACAATTCTACCCTGGTGCTAAAATTACATTAATAAAAAAGCAATTTAAATCTCAAAAATAAAAAACCTTAATATGCCTAAAAGCAAAAGAGTAATAACAGCAAATAAGAATATTTTAAGGTAGAAAATGTTAGAGGACCATTATATAAGTTGCGCTTAAATTAATAGTAATTTTTTTTTTCAATTTTGGTCATTATTTGAGATATATGTGATGTTTTTGTTCATGTTTTACGCAAAATGACTATATTACCCTTTTATTTATAACAAAACAGAAAAGGGTAATTATTTGAGATATTTGTGATGTTTTTGTTCATGTTTTAAGCAATTGACAATATTACCCTTTGATTTAAAATAAAAAAAAAAAACCAGAAAAGGGTAATGCAGCCATTTTACTTGGAACATGACCAAAACCATTACAAAAAAGAAAAACTTTTGTAATTTATTTTTAAATTAGAAAAAAAAAACAGAAAAGAGCACGTGGTTAACAGTCGGCTTCAAATGTGATAAACTTACAAAAGTTTAAGCAGACCCCTTTTCATAATCCAACTGCTGCAAAGAGAACAACAGGTGGGTGGTCTTCAGTCAAGAAACATAAAAATTGAAGTTCACTGTAGAAATTGATTTTGCAGTTTTTCAATTCGATTAAGGTATATCAATTTCTTCAGTTTTTATGGATTTTTTTCTATTGCGTTGGAATTTTTACATGGGATTTTTGGAGAGCCACTGGTAATTATTCTTATAAGGGCATATGTCGATGCAAAAAATCAAAATATGTATATCACCTACAAAATACAAACAAAAAAAGAACATGACAACACAAAGTACATCATAATAGAAGTAGAGAATAGACAAATACAAACTTCACAATCGAAGGTAATCAAAGCAGAAGATACATAATCATTAAAAAAGAATGCGACAACATGAAGTATGCAATAGAAGAGCAGATAATAGAGAAATGCGAAGGTAACAATCAAAGGTAATAGAAAGCTGAAGGAATATTGGAAAAAGGGAGAATATGATAATATGACTTTCAGTAGTTGACAGAATCTGACTATAATTTTTCTTACATCATCCATTGCATTCATCAAATAACCATGAACGTCAGTTGAAAAACATAAAAATATAATCTTTTTCTAAATTCCAAAATGAAGAATCGCCAAAAGTTACAAATCTTGAATAATTACACACGTTAAATGACATAAATTAGTCTTTAAAATAATCAATCAGTTCACTTTATGATACAAAATCTTAAAGAAATTTGACCAACAATAAGTTTGTGATTTGAAAAAAAGAACATCCCGTGATTGATTTAATTAACTGAAACTTCTAAACTAAAACACCATGAATTATCAATGATTAAAAAGCTAACTTCTTTTACTTAATTTTCAAGAAGGAGAGATCAAACAATTGACTTCTTTCACCTAATTTTCAAGAAAATTGATCAACACAAAGTTGTTGAAGAAAAAAGTCTGTAATACTGAAAATTTAAAAAAAAAAAAATTAAGAACAAACTTCAATTGGGTGATTGATCAAAATAACCAAAATTTTAAAGCAAACAACGTCATACTAAATTTGGAAGATCAGACAGTTTTTGACCGAACTTTCAAGAATATCGATCAGCAAAATGTTCCTAATTTTGAAAAAAAAAAGATAGAAAGATGTTTATGTGTGCAAGAAACCAACATTTACACAAATTTAAGAACAAACCTCAATTCGGGGTCTGGAATACATTAAATGACTGAAGAATCGGACGTTTATTTCTGATCGGAAAATCTTGTCTTCATCGAAACTGTATCAAATTGGAATCACGGTAATAGAATCAACACATACACACACCTGGCCCGAAAGCATGTTCTTGGGAAGGACCTGCAACCCACAGTGAGGGGAGTAATCCGAAAATTAAAAACAACAAAACACAAATTAGAAAAAATTAGGGCTCAAACCTACCTGAATCAGGTTCATAATCTCCGGTAATAACTTAACAGAGGCTTTTGCCGGAGGCATTATCCTGCCGGAGCGATGAAGTTGTAGGCCGACGAAATCCGATGAATCAAAGAGATGAACGGTGAAGACGGTGGATGAAGAAAAAACGCATGGTGTAAAGAATTTAGTGGAATAGTGAGGATCTGGAAGGATGAATCAAAAGGCGATTGGAAGAAACTGGATCAATCGTTGGGTTAAGAAGCGGTTGGGTTCTTTGAAGAAGGAAGCAAGATGTCAGTCAGTGTAAAAGGGTAGGTATCGGAGGAACGGTGACGTTGTATTCAAGGAGATCCACCCCGGAACAGTACCCGACCCGCCTAACTTTCATTACTTTATATATATATATATATATATATATATATATATATATATATATATATATATATATATTATAAAAATCAAGGTTTTATGAATAATATATAGGTTTGATTCTTTCATTTGTGGTAGTGTCATAATTTACCAAATAAGGAAAGATTCTCATTACCCAAGTTTCAGTTGGATACAAACTTGGAATCATGCAACGTGTATTGTATGATGAATGAGATTTTTCATCTTTGGGAAATTAAGACTAAGTCCTTGTTCACATGTATGTGTGAATCAAGTGAAGGACTGAAGGATTGGGTACACTAGGTGTTGTGCTGGTCAGATCCACCACAAAGGTTAATAAGATTATTCGTCATGATTTACTAAAGTTTAGCAAATATAGTTATGCTTACAAGTTTAAGTGTAATTCTGAAACATTGGAAAAGTTTTCAATGATTAGCGGAATGAATAAGAAGAATCAAATTAGGCAGAAAGATAAAAGTTTCTCTAATCTGAAGAGATGGGAGAGTACTTGAGTATCTTGTTTTATGATTATATTAGTGATTATAAAACCATATCACAATTGATCCTCTAAGGACACCTTAGTGCATTTGTTGGCTAAAGAGAGGAATCGTGAATTGTGGAAATGATTAAATCAAAAGATAAATCATACTTCGTTCCAAAATAAAATCTTAGAGTCATACTCCAAGATTGTAACTTGAGTGACATAATCTTTAGAAAGTTTATAACACTTGTCAAATGTAGAGTAAAATGTTTTCTACTCTTGTACATTTGAAATTGGTAAGTTGTGATGTCTTGGATAAGACAGAGACCAACTAAGGCCAATTGTGTGAAGTGTTCGTCTTGATAAGAATCCGCACTATCCCTTGAATATTTGGTTCTTGACAAAGAGAATCTTATATGTCAAGAGGTCAGTGGGAGTCTTAAAAGATCTTGAGATAGTTTCAAGAACTAATCAAGAGTATTGTTAATCACTAGCCCACGACTTGAGGTTTGTAACCTGGAAGCAATGGTAGGCCCTTGTGCTGCCGGGTTGCAAGAAATTAAGATTGAACTAGTTTAGTCCATATGAGTTTGGATTTGTCACTGACCGTGTCTTGTGATTATGGTTATGACAAATTCACATGGATAGGAACACATACACCATAAAAAAATCTAAGTGTCATAAGGTTTCTCTTCGATTCATGAAAATGATGGTGAGGAAACGCTTTCACTAAATGGATTTTAAGCAGATAGCAGTTGTGATATTTGCATTCTCATGTCGTTGGTGGAGCGTGTGTGGTTAACCGGCACACTAACTAGTGAGAATGGAAAAAGGTATAGACAAACATGTGACCTATCTAAGGAAAGGTGTATGATTTTGATAAAGTCTTATCAAAGCAATCTCGTATCAGGAATCTGAACTTTGGTAAGAAAGTCAATAAAGTATTGATTTCTAGAAGTCCAGTTGTTTTCTGGATACATGTCAAAGCTAGTGGGAGCATAAGTGTTATGCTAGTAAGATAATAATCATTATGCTAGTGGGAGCATGATGATTATGTTGCAAGTTAGCAATATTAATTATAGAAAACAAAAGTTTCAATTTGCTTTGAAATATTATTTTGCTATAATTAAGGGAGAGAAATTTATACTACATTCCAATTCTACAAGCTTAGATTGAGACTTTGATCAACTTTAGTCAAGAATATATATGAATGTTATGCTGGAATGGTTCAACATAAGGAAATTCTATATATGTTGCATTCTCACAATTCGATTATGATTACGGCATACCTCTTCATAGTTCAAATTATGAGAACATGGCAAATAAAAAATTTATAGCATGAGTCGTGTTCCATATGCTTCGGGTATAGGTTCGATTACATGTGCTATAATATTTATCGATTCTTAAATTTTCCAAATGCCAAGAGCATTAAGAGGGAAAAAAGGAATAGAACTGGATATGACTAAAATGATTAAGCAATTGTCGAGGACAATCTAAGGTTTACCAAAGATTGGTTGCTCATGGACAATTGGAAGTATAGAGTAAGGACCATATTGACATATTTTGAAAAGAGGCAACTCTTGTTCAGAAATGATGGTCAAAATGGGAATATGGAATTGTTTCCATAGGGGGAAGTTATTCTTTAAATCTGTGTAAGATTAAAGAACTTAATGCAAAGAAGAATGTTCAAAGGAATGTACTTTGAATTTGAGACTTCATTCCCATGGAATTGTCTTCCATTGGAATACTCTGTAATGTTTGTTGCCAAGTCTTTGTGACTTGTGTGCATATTCATTACAAGAGGATCATTGTGTATAAGTTTAGAATCTAACAAGATTACGGTAAATGACAATAATTTGGTGTTCTTACATTTATTGTAAAGGATTTGGGATTGTGAAATGAGCATCATTGAAATATTGTCAATCGATCTGCTTCACAAAGAGAGGACCATATGTAAACATAGTGTGCATGCTTGGAGTATGGCATAGCTATTGTTTAGACAAACATAGTGTGCATGCTTGGAGCATGGCATCACTACTGTTTTAATTCAAGTATTAAGTTGTTGTAGGCCGACGAAATCCGATGAATCAAAGAGATGAACGGTGAAGACGGTGGATGAAGAAAAAACGCATGGTGTAAAGAATTTAGTGGAATAGTGAGGATCTGGAAGGATGAATCAAAAGGCGATTGGAAGAAACTGGATCAATCGTTAGGTTAAGAAGCGGTTGGGTTCTTTGAAGAAGGAAGCAAGATGTCAGTCAGTGTAAAAGGGTAGGTATCGGAGGAACGGTGACGTTGTACTCAAGGAGATCCACCCCGGAACAGTACCCGACCCGCCTAACTTTCATTACTTTAATATATATATATATATATATATATATATATATATATATATATATATATATATATATATATATATATATATTATAAAAATCAAGGTTTTATGAATAATATATAGGTTAAGGTGCATATTTTATAAAAAAATCATAATTTTATAAAAAATATGAAATTTATAAAAATGGAAGAGAGGGAAACCCTCTCTCATCCCTTAAAATTCGTTCTCTCTCTCTCTCTCTCTCTCCCACTATCTCTTTTTCCAAATTAGAAATCATTTAAAACAATTCTTACACTCTACCTCTTCTTTTCTCTTCCACTCTCCTCTCTCTCATAGTCCACCACCACTATTTTCTCTTCCTCTCTCCATCAACCACGAAATTTTCCAGAAAATATAATCTCATAACACTCAAAACTTTCATCATCAAGTGTTGTTCTTGAGGTAATCACAAAACCTTCATTCTCCTTTCACTTTTTCCTTCATAACTTTGTGTTTTCATGCACATTCTCTACTTCTACACCATTCTATGGATGGATTATGAACCATATGTTCATAACCACGATTTTTATGATGACGGTGCTAGTATTTCACCCAAAAACCAACATGCAAGTGATGATCTTCAAGCTTAGATGCTAGATTATCAAAGTATGTTGTTAAAAAACTTTCAAATATGGCATAAAAAAGATTTATTCACAAATAAATATCTAAAACTTCTTTTCTGATCAAATCCGATTTTTCCTAGAATCTAGACAACAAATCAAGATGATCTGGAAATTTTCAGAAAGTAAATCATTTTTCTTGATTTATTGTTATTTTTGCAATAAAATAGAGCAATAATTCATATAAAACACATTTGATGGTCAATAAATTCTGGTAAATTTCCTATATCACCTATGAACTGATTAAAGATTTTTCATGTAGTTGCATGCATTTATAAGTCTGTTTTCTGTTGATTTCAAATTTATTTTTGTTGAAGAGAAATAAATAGAAAAATACAGTTATGTATGTCCAAAACAATATTTGATAATTTTCACATCTTCTAGACATCATAAAACCTCCATGAACAATTTTTCAGATTTTTCCAAGACATCATAAAACCTCCATGAACAATTTTTCAGATTTTTCCAAGACAATTTCATATTTTCCCGATTTAATGAATGTTTAAGGGATTAAATTGGTAATAAACACCTACACAAGTCCAAAAATTACAAGCATTTACCAGAACATCTTATATGACATTAAGATGATATATAAAAAGTTTTATGATTTTTATCTTCTGTATTCTATTTTGTTTCTATTTTCCTAAGATTAAATACACATAAATCCACAAAATCAGACTTCATTATATAAAAATCACCTTTTATTTTTTTCCCAGATTATGTACACTGTGTATGAATTTTACAAAAGGTTTTGTAATTTACCTAAACTGTTTAATAATTATTCACAAATTAATTATTATTTAAGTGAATAAAACAATGAAAAATAGCTAAACCGATTGAAAAATAACTTTTATATTTTTCAAAGCTTATATATGTTTAATAACACTGGTACAAAAAGTTAGAAGAATTTTGGAAACTGTTTTCTATTTATCTCCATTTTTGTTAGAATATATACACAAAAATCCAAAAAATCATGTTAAACTGTTTGAAAATCAGTTTTTATATTTTTCCCAGATTGAATATGTTTTATAACAGTAGTGTACAAAGTTTGGAGAATTTTCTTAACTGATTGCTATTTTTCATGATTTCTTATCTATTTAGAGAATTAAATATAAGAAAAATGGCTATACATATCTATAATCCATGAAAATTGATCTGGAAGTCTTTTAATACAGTTAGAACCAAAATCATAAGCTTGGTAATTTTTATTAACTATTTAGTATTTTTTTCATGATTTTATGATTATTCAAGAAGTTAAAATGGTGAAAAATAGTTAGACAAATCAAAAATGCAAGAAAACTTATCTTAAGGTCTTTGACTTCAATTAAAACTGAAATGCAAAGTTTGAGAAATTTTGGAACTAAATTGACTTAGTTTTTAAAAATTTAATCATTGGAACACCTCATAAAATGTTAAATTTTAACATTTCAATAATGAGAAATTCCACTTGAATTTGTTATACAGTAAATTAATTCATAGAAATCTAGATTTCACAGAAACATGTTTCTAACTTAACAATATTAAATTTTGACACAATATTGGCATAATTCTATTGTAATAGTAAGTATACTAGTGTTAGATTTCAATTAGAGACTCATTAGTGTGTAATATCGTTGTAGGAATCGATAGTGGTAAAAGTGGAGCGTAGTTCAAGGCACCGTTTGTATTATATCAAAGCATTGTGAGTATTCACGACTCCCCCTATTTTCAGTTTTAAATGTTTTGGGGTGGAAAAGCATGTCATAAACTATTTATGTCGTTGTATTTATTTTGACTCGTATGAAACTTGTTTGCTATATTTCGTATGTATGTGTATGTTACTTTAATTCATGAGGACTGTATCGCGGTTAAGTCCCTGGAATCTTTAGGCACAACTCATTAACTCTTTTTAGCCTATGGTTATTATGGATAGTGCTATCAGGAGGTAGCCAACTCTTCACTCGCACGATTCGCTTGAATGCATTTTACCATTTTATTCTCTATGTTTGCGATACACATAGTAGTCAATACGGCACGATTTGGTCATTAGGCTTGGGTTGTGAACTCATCAATGGAAACTTGATGCACATATGAATCTTACATCGCATTTTAGCAACGAAACTTGTATACGTATGTTAGCAACGAAACTTGTATACTCATTTTAGTAACGAAACTTGTATACTCATTTTATCAACGAAACTTGTTTACTCATTTTAGCGATGAAACTTGTATACTTATTTTATCAATGAAACTTGTACACTCATTTTAGCAACGAATCTTACATCGTGTAACACCCGATTCCTGGTACGCATTTAATTCCAAGTAGTTTATGATTTTCTCTGGGACTTGACGAGTTGGAGGCCCAACTCGTCGAGTAGAGTCGGGACCCACGTACATTTTAAGTGACCTACTCGACGAGTCGGTAGACTGACTCGGCGAGTAGGTGCTGGCGAGTGAAACCCTAAATCCGAGGGTTTGCACCCTATTTAAACATCTTATCTCAGCCTCCATCGTCCCTTATGCTCCCAGAAGACCTCATATCGAAACCCTAGCCGTTTTTAGTGTGTTCTTGAGCTTTGTGGTGTTATTTTATGCTTTTGAAGCGTGAAGAAGAAGAAGGAAAAGCTTGAGGAGCCAAAAGGAGACCAGAAGATTCCAAGTTTGTGCAACATCTACAGTTCTTAGGAGGTATAAAGCTTATACCTTGTTCATTCATGTTCTAGATCCCATTTTGAAGTGAATTAGGGCTTTTAGGAGCCATTTTTGGTAACCAATCATGAGTGCAAGTATGGTTGGGGGTGAAGGCTCCAGATCTGAGTTTTTGGAGGGGTCTCATGGCATAAAGGTGCCAACTTTATGGTCATGAGAGCCCCATGCACATTTTAGAGCACTTTTTATGGATTTTTTAGCAAGAAACGCCATGCATGTGCACCAAGTTTGAGACTTTACGTGTAAAATGGACATTAGGAGGCCAGATCTATGGTTTTGATGTGTTAAGACCCATTTAAATGGCTTTATAGTAAGAGTCAAGGAGAGACTTGACGAGTTGTTCTTGGAACTCGGCGAGTCGGTGTGTTTTGACCACCAAATCCATTCTGTGAATGGACCAGTTGTTAGGAAGGAAAGTCCCAGGGATGTTTGGATGCGAAAAAGGACCTGAGACTCATGGGACTCGACGAGTTGTTCTTGAGGCTCGGCGAGTCCAAGGCAATCTCCCAACCGTTGAAGATGAACTCGATGAGTTGTTCATACAACTCGTCGAGTCATAGACTGGACACGTTCTTATGAAGGGAAGAACTCGACGAGTTGTTCATACAACTCGGCGAGTCGGATGAAGATGGTCCCGATGGTTTGAATGAAGAAGAACTCGACGAGTTCTTGTTAGAATCGACGAGTGGAGTCGGGGTTGGATCTGGTTAGTGGAGCATGGACTCGACGAGTTGGTAGGCCAACTCGACGAGTCAGGTCAACTAGGAGTTGTCTTTGACCAATGTTGACTTTTTCTGGTTATAGTAATGACCCTGGTTTGGGTCATATGTTCTATTTGATGACTGAAGGATTGTCGTGCAGGGGTTGAGGAGTCGAGGAGGGTCGATCTTTGCACAGAGGACGGTTCAGGCACTACACGACATCGAGGTAAGTTACCTTCCAGTAGGGGTGGGTGTAAGGCCACAATGCCGGCCCACCAACAGGGGTATTTAGTAGATAATTGTCTTTGTGATAAAATTTATTACATTAACATTTACCCTTAATTTATAAGTCAAAATCAAGGTTTTATGAATAATATATAGGTTAAGGTGCATATTTTATAAAAAATTCATAATTTTATAAAAGATATGAAGTTTATAAAAATGGAAGAGCGGGAAACCCTCTCTCATCCCCTAAAATTCGTTCTCTCTCTCTCCCACTATCTTTTTTTCAAAATTAGAAATCATTTAAAACAATTCTTACACTCCACCTCTTCATTTCTCTTCCACTCTCCTCTCTCTCAGAGTCTACCACCACTATTTTCTCTTCCTCTCTCCATCAACCACGAAATTTTCCAGAAAATATAATCACATAACACTCAAAACTTTCATCATCAAGTGTTGTTCTTGAGGTAATCACAAAACCTTCATTCTCCTTTCACTTTTTCCTTCATAACTTTGTGTTTTCATGCACATTCTTTACTTCTACACCATTCTATGGATGAATTATGAACCATATGTTCATAACCACGAATTTTATGATGATGGTGGTAGTATTTCACCCAAAAACCAACATGCATGTGATGATCTTCAAGCTTAGATGCTAGATGATCAAAGTATGTTGTTAAAAAGCTTTCAAATATGTCATAAAAGATTTATTCACAAATAAATATCTAAACCTTGTTTTCTGATCAAATCCGATTTTTCCTAGAATCTAGACAACAAATCAAGATGATCTGGAAATTTTCAGAAAGTAAATCATTTTTCTCGATTTATTGTTATTTTTGCAATAAAATAGAGCAATAATTCATATAAAATACATTTGATGGTCAATAAATTCTGGTAAATTTCCTATAACACCTATGAACTGATTAAAGATTTTTCATATAGTTGCATGCATTTATAAATCTGTTTTCTTTTGATTTCAAATTTATTTTTGTTGAAGAGAAATAAATAGAAAAATACAGTTATGTATGTCTAAAACAATATTTGATAATTTTCACATCTTCTAGACATTATAAAACCTCCACGAACAATTTTTCAGATTTGTCGAAGACAATTTCATATTTTCCCAATTTAATGAATGTTTAAGGGATTAAATAGGTAATAAACATCTACACTAGTCCAAAAATTACAAGCATTTACGAGAGCATCTTATATGACATTAAGATGATATATAAAAAGTTTTATGATTTTTATCTTCTGTATTCTATTTTGTTTCTATTTTCCTAAGATTAAATACACATAAATCCACAAAATCAGACTCCATTATATAAAAATCACCTTTTCTTTTTTTTCCCAGATTATGTACAGTGTGTATGAATTTTACAAAAAGTTTTGTAATTTACCTAAACTGTTTAATGTTTATTCACAAATTAATTATTATTTAAGTGAATAAAACAATAAAAAATAGCTAAACTAATTGATAAATAACTTTTATATTTTTCAAAGCTTATATATGTTTAATAACACTGGTACAAAAAGTTAGAAGAATTTTGGAAACTGTTTTCTATTTATCTCTATTTTTGTTAGAATATATACACAAAAATCCAAACAATCATGTTAAACTGTTTGAAAATCAGTTTTTATATTTTTCCCAGATTGAATATGTTTTATAATAGTAGTGTACAAAGTTTGGAGAATTTTCTTAACTAATTGCTATTTTTCATGATTTCTTATCTATTTAGAGAATTAAATATAAGAAAAATGGCTATACATATCTATAATCCATGAAAATTGATCTGGAAGTCTTTTAATACAATTAGAACCAAAATCATAAACTTGGTAATTTTTATTAACTATTTAGTATTTTTTTTTCATGATTTTATGATTATTCAAGAAGTTAAAATGGTGAAAAATAGTTAGACAAATCAAAAATGCAAGAAAACTTATCTTATGGTCTTTGACTTCAATTAAAACTGAAATATAAACTTATCTTATGGTCTTTGACTTAGTTTTTAAAAATTTAATCATTGGAACACCTCATAAAATGTTAAATTTTAACATTTCAATAATGAGAAATTCCACTTGAATTTGTTATACAACAAATTAATTCATAGAAATCTAGATTTCACAGAAAAATGTTTGTAACTTAACAATATTAAATTTTGACACAATATTGGCATAATTCTAGTGTTTGTAATAGTAAGTATACTAGTGTTAGATTTCAATTAGAGACCCATTAGTGTGTAATATCGTTGTAGGAATCGATAGTGGTACAAGTGGAGCGTAGTTCAAGGCACCATTTGTATTATCTCAAAGCATTGTGAGTATTCACGACTCCCCCTATTTTCAGTTTTAAATGTTTTGGGGTGGAAAAGCATGTCCTAAACTATTTATGTCGTATTTATTTTCACTCGTATGAAACTTGGTTGTTATATTTCGTATGTATGTGTATGTTACTTTAATTCATGAGGACTGTATCGCGGTTAAGTCCTTGGAATCTCTAGACACAACTCATTAACTCTTTTGAGCCTATGGTTATTATGGATAGGGCTATCAGGAGGTAGACAACTCTTCATTCGCACGATTCGCTTGAGTGCATTTTACCATTTTATTCTCTATGTTTGCGATACACATAGTAGTCAATAGGGAACAATTCGGTCATTAGGCTTGGGTTGTGAACTCATGAATGGAAACTTGATGCACATACCAATCTTACATTGCATTTTAGCAACGAAACTTGTATACGTATGTTAGCAACGAAACTTGTATACTCCTTTTATCAACGAAACTTGTTTACTCATTTTAGCGATGAAACTTGTATACTTATTTTATCAATGAAACTTGTATACTCATTTTAGCAATGAATCTTACATCGCATCTTAGCAACGAAACTTGTATACTTATGTTAGCAACGAAACTTGTATACTTATACAACAAATTAATTCATAGAAATCTAGATTTCACAGAAAAATGTTTGTAACTTTACAATATTAATTTTTGACACAATATTGACATAATTCTATTGTAATAGTAAGTATACTAGTGTTAGATTTCAATTAGAGACTCATTAGTGTGTAATATCGTTGTAGGAATCGATAGTGGTACAAGTGGAGCGTAGTTCAAGGCACCATTTGTATTATCTCAAAGCATTATGAGTATTCACGACTCCCCCTATTTTCAGTTTTAAATGTTTTGGGGTGGAAAAGCATGTCCTAAAGTATTTATGTCGTATTTATTTGGACTCGTATGAAAATTGGTTGCTATATTTCGTATGTATGTGTATGTTACTTTAATTCATGAGGACTGTATTGCGTTTAAGTCCCTGGAATCTCTAGACACAACTCATTAACTCTTTTGAGCCTATGGTTATTATGGATAGCGCCATCAGGAGGTAGACAACTCCTCACTCGCACGATTCGCTTGAGTGCATTTTACCATTTTATTCTCTATGTTTGTGATACACATAGTAGTCAATAGGGCACGATTCGGTCATTAGGCTTGGGTTGTGAACTCATGAATGGAAACTTGATGCACATACGAATCTTACATCGCATTTTAGCAACGAAACTTGTATACTCATGTTAGCAACGAAACTTGTATTCTCATTTTAGCAACGAAACTTGTATACTCATTTTATCAACGAAACTTGTTTACTCATTTTAGCGATGAAACTTGTATACTTATTTTATCAATGAAACTTGTATACTCATTTTAGCAACGAATCTTACATCGCATTTTAGCAACGAAACTTGTATACTTATGTTAGCAATGAAACTTGTATACTCATTTTAGCAACGAAACTTGTACACTCATTTTATCAACGAAACTTGTTTACTCATTTTAGCGATGAAACTTATATATTATTTTATCAATGAAACTTGTATACTCATTTTAGCAACGAAACTTCTTTACTCATTTTAGCAACGAACTATATATCCCATGAGAATATGAACTTTTCATCTCATTTTGACAACATACTTTATTTCTCATGATGACAATGAACTTTGTTTATGCAAATTTATTTACTCATTTTAACAATATACTTTTATTTATGGAAACTTTTATCAAAACTTTGATTTCGATTCATGGAACCAACATTATTATTATTATTTTTTATCTGTGAGTACTCACCAACAATTTTTATAGTTGACGTTCGTTTTACATGCTTTTTCAGGAATCATCGAGTAAGTGGCACTTAGAGACATTTCACTTTTAGGAGCATTCGCATGTGCTGTATTTCAATTTACATTGTAATTTCATTTAAAAATTTGTTCAAACTCATTGTAAATTTTAATGATTTTTAAAACTATGGCTGGTGTTGTCTTTTAACTTTTGCTATGAAACCCTTTGTACTGCTACGCCTTGTGTTTCCGCTTTAGCGGGGTGTGACAGAAATGGTATCAGAGCCGAAGGTTATAGAGAATACCGGTTTTCCTTTGGAGAACTAAAACTATAGCCAAAAAATTTCAAAACATTTTTAAAATACTGAACATAATACTTTTCACTGCGAGGTTCAAGCTTGTCATGAGTCTGTCGTCTTACGAAAGCCTCGCAACCCCAAACGTTTATATGTGCCAAAGAGGGAGCTCTCCCTGTCCACATATCGTGAGGTATTTTGGCAACCTTCTTGGTGGGAACTAGGTTAAAGATATGGGCGGCAGTCTCTAAGGCGTACCCCCAAAATGAGATTGGTAACGAAGCCCGACTCATCATAGAACGAACCATGTCCAACAAGGTTCGATTACGTCTCTCATCCACACCATTCAATTGTGGCGTCCTTGGAGGTGTCAATTGCGAAACAATTCCACATTCCTTTAGATAATCGTGAAACTCAAGACTTAGGTACTCTCCTCCTCGATCAGATCGAAGCATCTTGATCTTTCTGCCCAGCTGATTCTCCACTTCATTCTTAAACTCTTTGAACTTTTCAAAGGTTTCTGACTTGTGCTTGATTAAGTAGATATATCCATATCTACTATAATCATCTGTAAAAGTCACGTAGAAGCGGAAAGTATCCCTTGTGGTGGATCTAAAGGGTCCACATACATCTGTATGTATGAGATCCAATAAACCCTCACCCCTTTCACAAGTGCCAGTAAAGGGTGACTTGGTCATCTTCCTAAGTAAACAAGACTCACACAAGTCATCATCCCTAAGGTCGACTGACTCCAAGACTCCATCCTTTTGGAGTTGGGCTATGTGTTTCTTCTTAACATGGCCAAGGCGACAATGCCACAAGCATGCTTTGTCCAAACTATTGGACGAATGAATATTCAACACATCATTTCCTAAGTTATCTACAACCAACATAGATTCATATATACCATTACAATGTAGTGCATTAAAATAGAAAACACCATTCAAATAAACATTAATAGAACCATTACTATTATCAAATGAATATTTGAAACCTTGTCTATATAATCCATGAAAAGAAATGATGTTCTTTGCCATATCTGGCGAATAGCAACAATTATTTAAATCCAATCCTAACCCACTACTCAACACTAAAGAATAAACTCCGACTCTGGTCACAGGCGACGATATTCTGTTTCCCATAATCAAGTTTATCTTCCCATGCTCCACCTCCCTACTTTCTCTTAGGCCCTGCAAGTCAGAACAAATGTGAAAACCACATCCTGTATCAAGAACCCATGAAGTAGCAAGTGATGAGTTGTTAGATTTAATAGAATATATACCTGCAAAGGTGGGATTTATCTTCCCATCCTTAATATCCAGCAGATATTTAGGGCAGCTTTGTTTCCAGTGGCCCTTCTCATGGCAGTGAAAGCAATCTGCATCCTTAGGGTCAGAAGATGGTTGAATGGAACCAGTTTTGGTTCCACTAGAAGAGGAACCATCATGGGACTTTCCCTTGTGGTGGCTCTTTGAAGGAGCCTTCCTCTTCTTACCCTTTCCTTGCCCAATTGCCAACACAGGGGCCGAACCAGTAGGAGTTGATGCAACAGATTTATCTTTGAGGTTGCTCTCAGCAGTCCTCAGTAGCCCTTGAAGTTTACTCAAGGTGACCTCTTCCTTATTCATGTGGTAGGTCATTTTGAACTGGTTGTAGCAGGAAGGAAAAGAGTGGAGGATGATGTCGATAGCCAAATCCTCATCAAACTTAACATTTAGTTTGAGAAGACGATAAACATACCTCTGCATTTTCTACAAATGAGAGGTTAGGTATTCTCCACTCCCCATCTTAGCGGTGATCATATTAGTAATGATCTCATAGCGCTCTTACCTCGCGCTTTGGTGGTACCTGTCCAGCAAATCTTGATGCATCTCATATGGATACATGTCCTCATAGGACTTTTGGAGTTCAAGGTTCATGGTGGCCAGCATGATGCAATGAACTTTCGTAGCATCACGCTCATGGGCCTCAAAGGCGGCCAACTCTTCAGGAGTAGCAACATCTGGGTTGATCTTTTCAAGTTTCTCATCAAGGACATACTCTTTGTCCTCGTAGCGAGTGATCATACGAACGTATCTCATCCACTCGTTGAAATTCGACCCATCAAATGTCACTTTCTGGCATAGGTTCATTAGCGAGAATGACCCAGAAGCGTTGTTGTTTGCGTTGGCGTTAGACATCTGAAATAGAAAGGAACAAAGTTTGATTAGAAGTGAATCCCCAACTAAACACCCAAATGAGAAATTGGGGCTAGGATCCAACAACATTATTTACAACTTAGAAAAGGGATGCCGTAATCTAAATGCAAATAATTTGAAGGTAAGTGAATGATGATTCACTAATTCTCACCATGAAAAACGAAATTGAGATTAAGTTTTAAATGTATTTGAAAACTCCTAGATTCATTTGAGAATTATTGAACTCTTCAATGGCATGTTTAATCTCGATGTGCCCTTCAAGTTTGCGACTGGGATACCGAGGATCACAAACAAGGTGTGAATAACCATGCGAATCAACATGGTGCACTCAATGTCTCTATCACCTAATCAATGTGCCGGTTAGCCACGCATGCTCCATTGATCTATGACAAACATCGAGCCACCCTTTGCCACCAATGTCAATCCCAAATTAGTGTGCTGGTTAACCACGCACGCTCCACTAACGTTTGACAAGGGTACAAAGTGTAATTCCATGGAGTAGCATCATTTTCACATTTTACCCTAAAGTAACTAATATTGGGAATTTTTAAAACATGTAGTTACTTTGTAATGTTCATTATACTTGTAATGAGGAATTAAATGCCCTATCCTATCCGTTCGGCTAACGACCCTCCACCAATAAAGGAAGCGGTGGGTGAGAGTGGACACCCATTAAGCGCCATTTTATAGGCAGCAACCTTATACCCCCTTATAGACCGACTTTGTGAATGATGCCTACTAACGATAAGACTAGCTTAATCTTATACATATAATAATTAATCTTATAATATTATAATAGTATAAGGGTGTATTTTAAACATTTCAAAATACTAGAGTTTTAATTTCAATTTAGAATTTTCGAAATTTAAAACTTTTAAATTTTAAAATTTTAAATATTAAAACTCTTGATTTAATAATTATCCAAAATCAAACAATTAATTTTAATTATCAAATCATTAAGGTTTATCTTATAAATTAAACAATTTAATTTAACCTAATCCCTTAAATCCCTCTAAAAAATCGAAAATATGGGATGTGATAATTCAAAATCTTTAATTACCATATTTAAACAATTAAAAGATAATTACAAGATATGGGATTATCCAAATCCCTAAAATTTAGGATCTTATCTTGGGGAGGAGGCAAAATACGAAAACCTAGGGTTTGCAAACCCTAGAATTCGAAATCTTAGGGCTAAAGAAAAGGCTTTGGATAACCTTTAACAAATTTCGAAATTTAGGGTTCAAGAACCCTAATTTCGAAAATCATGCCTCTTAGGGGTTATTGGCCATAAACCCTAAAGTGTCAAATTCATACATTTGTATAATGCTAATTGAAAACAAAAAACCTAACGCTCTGATACCACTGATGGGTTTTATACAAATAATCCTATGTGTGCATGCAACCCTAGATTTGGATCTATGTTTTCACTATTAGTTACACAACATTATGAACACATAAAGAATCCTAGCATGCTCCTATGAATTTCGAAAATCATAAGACAAAGAACACATACATTTGTTGTTATATAGCAATAACAACTAAGTTCCTTGAAGCTTCTTGCCTCTTGAAAGCAAGTACCACAAGTGTAGTACCTCTAATGGCACACAAACACCAAGAGCAATTGAAGAAGTAATAGAGAGAGAGAGAGAGGGGGAGGTATAAAATTTGGCTCTAGAGGCTCTTAGGATCAAGTGGCCGAATTCCTAAGCCAAGGGCCCTTTATATAGGTGTAGGAATTAGGGTTTCAGTCCTTATCGTTATCTGATTACTTGCCCACCAAGCAGCCCAAAGGATGACTCTAGAAACCTTATCATGGACGAATTCTAAGGCCTTATCCCCTTGAATTCGTCCACCCTATCTTATAGGGTTTCCTTACCCTACTTTGCAACTATCACATAATTACAATTAGGTCCCTCTAGTTCAATTAACTTCCTTTAATCACAGAATTAATTCTTAATTAATTCTTGACCAATGTTAATCAAACAAATATGATTTCTCTTTTAATATATTATTCTTATAATATATTAATAAACCATAATAATCTCTTTCTCTATTATTTCTCCAGTCAAGTTGCTTTGGTGAAGGCAACCCAAAAGGACCATGCTACTATCAGGTCAAGTACATACCAAATATAGTTATGGACTTAGACATCTAATCCAACATAATTACTCTTCTAAATATACTGATTCTTTACCTTATCCATTTTAACTACGGTTTAACTTCAGTCTAAAAGGTCAAAGCTGTCAGATTTTTTCTCAATTACAAGTTTTAGTGTTTCTTCTTTTTCACAAATGGAGTTTAACTTAATAGATAACTCATTCCACATTTCTATTTAATCATCAACATACATCAATTATTGAAGATTGAAATATATCTTAACCTAAGTTTTAAATCTACATATAATTATTGATCTTAAAATTTTAGCAATAACAATCATTGCTGCTACCTTCCTTTTCTTTCCCCCACACTTGATTTCTTGCTCTCCTTCTGATTTTAGGTCTCGCACACCCATAATAATAACATAATACATTGTCTAACTTTGTTTATGTCCATTTTGCTTCTCTTGGTACCATGTTCGTACACATGCAGACTAGAAGTCTACCCTTTCGTTTTGAGCGATTAATACGCGTATAGTCATGAGACATAATTTTGATTTAGTGAACTTTGATATATTTATGCCTTTTATCACATACATTTTATTTTTATTATGAAATCTACTGTGAACAAGTAATCCTTATTTATATTTGCTCTTTCGTACTAAATTCGGAAACTTGATTTAAAGTGCAATTTTCATTGTATTTTCCTTACAATTAATATACAAGATGAATACATTTGTTCTTATCATTTTTCTATATCCGGAAAAGTATATGTGAAGGATATGTTTTCTTATGTTTCTTCTTTTCATTAAATACATCAAAAGTCTTGAATTTTACTATTATCTATTCTCTAAATGATTGTTTTTGTAGAAACACTAAATTAAGAATGCACTATTTTCAATGATCGATATTTTTACACCTTTCTTAAAATAGCATTCTACTTTGTAATTTTCCGTGAGTTCCTAAACTCTCAACCTTGTTTTCATAAATATTCTGACTCGTAAGTTTGAATTTGTCCTAACTTAGACAATTAGAAAATTTTTCAAAAGAGTAATCAAAATATTTATGTATAAACTCCCTTATTGATGACTTAAACCTGTAACCTTAATTAATCTTTATATTATTTTACTACTTCGTTTGATCGTTACTCATATATCTTCATTCTCTTAGAATTATTACACATTTTGTTAATAGTGGGATTTCTTATCATTTCTAAACGCTCAAAATGCTATCTATACAATGTGATTTAATTTATCATAAACTTTCATCCCCTCCATTTGCAAAAATGAGTCTCTAAATATATATATTCTTCGAATACGATTTTATTGTATAGAGAGTACTAGTATTAGTAAATATAGCTTCATATATCTTTGACCATTTCGTAATTTCTTTGGTAGACAACACTTAAATAGTCTTTACATTTGAGATGTACCAAAACTCCGTTGCCTACCCTTAGTACGTATCTTTAGGAACTTACCCTCAATCGCTTCTCTTTCATTCGTGCTACTCTTATTTCGGAATATATCTTTTCCAGATTTAGTAGGCAACCCAGAAGCGAACAAATTGTTCCTAATCTCTTCGTAATTAGGCGGTGAATTTACACTTAGTGCCGATTAGAACACGACTTAAGAATCAATGCAGACTGAGCACATAATGCAGTTGGTGCTTCAGAAAAACTTATAGCGCTTTCTTAAGTTAGAAAATATCTAACTATATAGTCTTTTTCAACTAGGCCGCCATGGTTGGATCATGATTTCCATGATCCTAATTTCTAACAATCTAGACTATAGAACTCGAATTAGGGAAACATTAATTTGATTATAGATAAAGAATTGGGCTCTTTCCTTGAGGAATTCACCCAAAATAATCAAAGAGCTTTTAAAGTCACCACCACCTCTCCAACTATACAATTGTATTCAGCTTAGTTCTAATAGAATGTGCCACAAATTGAATTTCGGGACAAAATTCTTTCAACCGGGGGAGATTGTGACAACTGTCAAAATTCAAGTCGGTTCTAGATTTGACTAAACTTAGTTGCACATATAGGCACGACACATACTAGACTTAGTAACTAGATGCTAAGTTATAACCTACTAAAAACTACAAAACAATTAGAAACGATGGATAGTGTACTTAGATTTCACATTGTTATGTGAATTCTACAACTACTTAACTGTAGAGACTATCCATATTCGGGTCACTCTTTGACTCGAACACCTTTTCATGAATCAAACACACACATTATGCACTTGACCTAGTAGTAGAAATTAGGTCCGAGTCTCGTAGGAACTTAAGTTAAAGTTGAAACTATGACTAGTATACTTGGTTCTTCAAGTTCACTTGAATCCCGGAACCACTACATAGAATGCCAATAAATCGATAAAAATAAATTACAAACATTATTTATAACTTGAATAAGAGTTAGGAAACACAAAAGTCATTTGAAGTCTCAAATATTCAATTTATTTTGATATCCAAAGATGTATTAAACTCCAAAGCCCTAAAAGCCATAAAATCTCATTTATAAACATTAACCTTAAAATTCTATAAAAATAATTATGAACCTTATAATATTATCTTATATTAATTAAAATTATGAAAATTCATTCTAGGAAAATAAAATTTATTACCTTAACATTTACCCTTAATTTATAAGTCAAAATCAAGGTTTTATGAATAATATATAGGTTAAGGTGCATATTTTATAAAAAATTCATAATTTTATAAAAGATATGAAATTTATAAAAACGGAAGAGAGGGAAACCCTCTCTCATCCCCAAAAATTCGTTCTCTCTCTCCCACTATCTTTTTTTCCAAATTAGAAATCATTTAAAACAATTCTTACACTCCACCTCTTCATTTCTCTTCCACTCTCCTCTCTCTCACAGTCCACCACCACTATTTTCTCTTCCTCTCTCCATCAACCATGGAATTTTCCAGAAAATATAATCTCATAACACTTAAAACTTTCATCATCAAGTGTTGTTCTTGAGGTAATCACAAAACCTTCATTCTCCTTTCACTTTTTCCTTCATAACTTTGTGTTTTCATGCACATTCTCTACTTCTACACCATTCTATGGATGGATTATGAACCATATGTTCATAACCATGATTTTTATGATGATGGTGGTAGTATTTCACCCAAAAACCAACATGCATGTGATGATCTTCAAGCTTAGATGCTAGATGATCAAAGTATGTTGTTAAAAAGCTTTCAAATATGTCATAAAAGATTTATTCACAAATAAATATCTAAACCTTCTTTTCTGATCAAATCCGATTTTTCCTAGAATCTAGACAACAAATCAAGATGATCTGGAAATTTTCAGAAAGTAAATCATTTTTCTCGATTTATTGTTATTTTTGCAATAAAATAAAGCAATAATTCTTATAAAATAGATTTGTTGGTCAATAAATTCTGGTAAATTTCCTATATCACCTAAGAACTGATTAAAGATTTTTCATGTAGTTGCATGCATTTATAAGTCTGTTTTCTGTTGATTTCAAATTTATTTTTGTTGAAGAGAAATAAATAGAAAAATACAGTTATGTATGTCCAAAACAATATTTGATAATTTTCACATCTTCTCGACATCATAAAACCACCATGAACAATTTTTCAGATCTGTCCAACACAATTTCATATTTTCCCGATTTAATGAATGTTTAAGGGATTAAATTGGTAATAAACACCTACACTAGTCCAAAAATTACAAGCATTTACCAGAGCATCTTATATGACATTAAGATGATATATAAAAAGTTTTATGATTTTTATCTTCTGTATTCTATTTTGTTTCTATTTTCCTAATATTAAATACACATAAATCCACAAAATCAGACTCCATTATATAAAAATCACCTTTTCTTTTTTTCCCAGATTATGTACACCGTGTATGAATTTTACAAAAAGTTTTGTAATTTACCTAAACTGTTTAATGATTATTCACAAATTAATTATTATTTGAGTGAATAAAACAATGAAAAATAGCTAAACTAATTGAAAAACAACTTTTATATTTTTCAAAGCTTATATATGTTTAATAACACTGGTATAACAAGTTAGAAGAATTTTGGAAACTGTTTTCTATTTATCTCCATTTTTGTTAGAATATATACACAAAAATTCAAAAAATCATGTTAAACTGTTTGAAAATCAGTTTTTATATTTTTCCCAGATTGAATATGTTTTATAACAGTAGTGTACAAAGTTTGGAGAATTTTCTTAACAGATTGCTATTTTTCATGATTTCTTATCTATTTAGAGAATTAAATATAAAAAAATGGCTATACATATCTATAATCCATGAAAATTGATATGGAAGTCTTTTAATACAAACTATTTAGTATTTTTTTTCATGATTTTATGATTATTTAAGAAGTTAAAATGGTGAAAAATAGTGAGACAAATCAAAAATGCAAGAAAACTTATCTTAAGGTCTTTGACTTCAATTAAAACTGAAATGCAAAGTTTGAGAAATTTTGGAAGTAAATTGACTTAGTTTTTAAAAATTTAATCATTAGAACACCTCATAAAATGTTAAATTTTAACATTTCAATAATGAGAAATTCCACTTGAATTTGTTATACAGCAAATTAATTCATAGAAATCTAGATTTCATAGAAAAATGTTTGTAACTTAACAATATTAAATTTTGACACAATATTGGCATAATTCTATTGTAATAGTAAGTATATCAGTGTTAGATTTCAATTAGAGACTCATTAGTGTGTAATATCGTTGTAGGAATCGATAGTGGTACAAGTGGAGCATAGTTCAAGGCACCATTTGTATTATCTCAAAGCATTGTGAGTATTCACGACTCCTCCTATTTTCAGTTTTAAATGTTTTGGGGTGGAAAAGCATGTCCTAAACTATTTATGTCGTTGTATTTATTTTGACTCATATGAAACCTGGTTGCTATATTTCGTATGTATGTGTATGTTACTTTAATTCATGAGGACTGTATCGCGGTTAAGTCCTTGGAATATCTAGACACAACTCATTAACTCTTTTGAGCCTATGGTTATTATGGATAGCGCTATCAAGAGGTAGACAACTCCTCACTCGCACGATTCGCTTGAGTGCATTTTACCATTTTATTCTCTATGTTTGCGATACACATAGTAGTCAATAGGGCACGATTCGGTCATTAGGCTTGGGTTGTGATCTCATGAATGGAAACTTTATGCACATATGAATCTTACATCACATTTTAGCAACGAAACTTGTATACGTATGTTAGCAACGAAACTTGTATACTCATTTTAGCAACGAAACTTGTATACTCATTTTATCAACGAAACTTGTTTACTCATTTTTGCGATGAAACTTGTATACTTATTTTATCAATGAAACTTGTATACTCATTTTAGCAACGAATCTTACATCGCATTTTAGCAACAAAACTTGTATACTTATGTTAGCAACGAAACTTGTATACTCATTTTAGTAACGAAACTTGTATACTCATTTTGTCAACGAAACTTGTTTTCTCATTTTAGAGATGAAACTTGTATACTCATTTTATCAATGAAACTTGAATACTCATTTTAGCAACAAAACTTCTTTACTCATTTTAGCAACGAACTTTATATCCCATGAGAATATGAACTTTTCATCTCATTTTGGCAACATACTTTGTTTCTCATGATGACAACGAACTTTGTTTATGCAAATTTATTTACTCATTTTAACAATATACTTTTATTTAAGGAAACTAAAATCAAAACTTTGATTTCGATTCATGGAACCAACATTATTATTTTTTTTTATCTGTGAGTACTTACCAACTATTTTTATAGTTGATGTTCGTTTTACATGCTTTTTCAGGAATCATCGAGTACGTGGCACTTAGGGACACTTCACTTTTTGGAGCATTTTCATGTGCTGTATTTCCAATTACATTGTAATTTCATTTAAAAATTTGTTCAAACTCATTGTAAATTTGTAATGATTTTTAAAACTATGGTTGGTGTTGTCTTTTAACTTTTGCTATGAAACCCTTTGTACTGTCACGCCTCGTGTTTCCGCCTTAGCGGGGTGTGAAAATACTTGACCAGTCTTTTGCTACAATATTTTTTATTTTTCATGTTCTCATAATTCGAACTATGAAGATGGATGTCGTAATCATAATCGAATTTTGAGAACGCAATATATATAGAATTTGCTTATGTTGAACCATTCCAACATAACAATCATATATATATATATATATATATATATATATATATATATATATATATATATATATATATATATAAACATCTTTGACTAAAATTGATTAAAATCTCAATTTAAGCTTTTAGAATTGAAATGAAGTATGAATTCCTCTCCCTTAATTATAGCAGAACCACTTTTCAACCCCTACAACTTTGCGAATTGAAACTTTTGTTTTCTATAATGAACATTGCTAAATTGCAACACTGAACATAATTGATTATGCTCCCTTTAGCATAAAAATTATTATTTTTCTAGCATAACACTTATGCTCCCACTAGCTTTGACATGTACTCAGAAATCAATTGGACTTCTAGAAATCAATACTTTATTGAATTTCTTAACCAAAGTTCAGATTTATGATATGAGATGCTTCGATAAGACTCTACCTAGGCTTCTCAAAGTCATACACCTTTCCTAAGATAGCTCACATGTGTGTCTGAACAATTATGAAGAAGGATGCCGTAATCATAATGTTTAGACCTTTTGCCATTTCTCACAACTCTAACTATGAAAAGGGATGCCGTAATCAAAAACGAATTTGAGAAATGCAAATACCACAATTTCTATCTCCTTAAAATCTACTTAGTGAAATTTTTTCCTCACCATCATTTTCATGAATCGGATATATTTATAGTGTATGTGTTCCTATCCGTGTGAATTTGTCAAAACCATAATCACAAGACGAATCCAAACTTATATGGACTGAACTTGTTCAATCTTAATTTCTTGCCACTTGGCAGCACAATGCCTACCATTGCTTCCGAGTTGTTATGCAAACAAATGAGAACTCATAGAACTCACATGCACAGTCAACTTTAACTGGAATGGGCACATAAACAAGAATACGTCAACACGATAGATTACAAACCTCAAGTCGTGTGCTAGTGATGATCAACAGGTTTTATTCTTGATTAGTTCTTGAAACTTTTTCAAGATCCTTAAGACTCCCACTGTCCTCTTGACATATAAGATTCTCTTATCAAGAACCATTCCTTGACAAACAAATATTCAAGAGTTAGTGCGGTTTCTTATCAAGAAAAACACGTCACACAATTGGTCTTAGTTGGTCTTTGTTTTATCCAAAACATCACAACTTACCAATTTCAAATGTACAAGAGTAGAAAACATTTTACTCTACATTTGATGAGTGTTATAAACCTATATTAAGATTATGTCACTCAAGTTACAATCTTGGAGTATCACTCTAAGACTTGTTTTTGGAACGAAGAATGACTCATCTTCTTAATTTAACCATTTCAACAATTCACGATTCCTCTTCTTAGTCATATAAATGCACTAAGATATCCTTAAAGGATATATTGTGATATGGTTTCATAATCATTAAGATGATCATAAAACATGATACTAAAGTACTCTCCCATCTTTTCAGATTGGAGAAACTTTTATCTTTCTGCCTAATTTGATTCTTCTCATTCGTCCCGCCATACATTGAAACTTTTCCAATGTTTCAGAATTACACTTAAACTTGTAAGTGTAACCATATTTACTAAACTTTAGTAAATCATGACGAATAGTCTTATCGATCTTTGTGGAGAACCTGACCAGAGCACAAGCACGTGTACCCGATCCCTTGGTCCTTCACTTGACTCACATGTACATGTGAACAAGGAATTAGTCTTAATTTCCAAAGATGAAAATTTTTCATTCATCACACAACACTAGTTGCATGATTCCAAGTTTCTATCCAACTGAAACTTGGGTGATGAGAATCTTTCCTTATTTGGTAAATTTTGACACTACCACAAACGAAAGAATCAAATTCATATTGCTAACATGGAAACATACAAACATCAATTTCACAAATGCCATTGCAAGGAGATATGATATGAAATAAAACAAATTTTATTTATTCATAAAATGCAGAAAAACTTTTCCTTACAATTCAATTACAAGTGAAAACTATGCTAGTACATATTTCCTAGCAATCTATCATAACTCCTAAGCAGCTGCTCAAAAATCCAATCTTCGAACCATGCGATTAAAATCCATCTTCGCGATCAGATTCAGCATGCTCTTACTTTTAAGCTTCCTCCCTTTTGCTTGATACTACAAAACATCAAAATGCAACCTTGTCACATTATGTATTAAGAATCAACAATTAGGAACTTAACAGAGGTAGATAGAGGACTTACCTGAAGCAGAGTCAAACATTTTGTCTCTACCTTCTTTCAGATCTTTCAGGTAGTCAGGGTAGCTTCGCTTCCATTGTCCCTTATTTTGACAGTAAAAAAATATAGACTCTTTGGGAATGGTACATGGGACTATCACAGACTTAGCCTTTCTCTCTACCATTTGGTCAACCTGTTTGACCACAACCAATCCTTTTCCATTGGGAAGAGAAAACCTTTCTGGACTTTCAATGTTACCATTGGCAATGTCCATGGAAGTTTGAGAAGTAGATCTTCCAATCAAGTTTGCTTTACCAGTGCGCCAAATCATTGCTGATTCAGCAGCAACAAGCAATTAGGTAAGATCATTAAGGGTCATGTCGTGGTCTGTCACGTAGTAGTCCTTAATGAACTCACTATATGACTCGGGAAGTGAGTGAAGAACCCAGTCAATAGCCAACTTCCTTGGGACAACGACACCCAACATTCTCAACCTGTCAATGTGTGACTTCATCTCTAAGACATGAGCACACACAGGTCTTCCATCTTTGTGTTTTCTATCCAATAGGGCTTAAGTGATCTTGAAATTTTCAAGTCTTCGAGCTTGTGGGTCAGGGAGAATAATTGGAGGAGGTAGAGGAAGTGAAGTATGATTTCCATTTCCACGATCCAATCGTGGAACATCATCTTCAATTGGGAAGCTTGTTCCTAGAGATTTGGGTAGACCATAGTTGTCTGAACTAGACATCTACAATAGAGAAATTCAAGTTAGTTGATTTAAGTCCTTAATATAATACCCAATATGAAATATTAAGGCTAGGAAACAACACAATATTTTATAACTTGGAAGAGGGATACCGTAATCCAAGCTGCAAAATATTTGAAGGTAGGTAAATGACGATTTACCAATTTCCACCATAAAAACGAAATTTAACATAAGGTTTTAATTGAATAGAAATTCCTAGATCCTTTGAGATTCATTGAACTATTCAATGGCATGTTTAAATGTCGATTGTGCCTTCAAGTCTGTGACTGTGTAACATCCCAAAATTCAAGACCAAAAATTTCATTTTTAAGTAAGTTATTACATAAAACCTCTAGTATAAAAACATTCATAATCAAGTCTCATGTCAAAACCAAAGTGTTAATAATCAAAATATAATATTATGAAACCATATCAGAGTGTAATCCCAAGGATCTCGTGTGCGGAAAACATAGTGTGATGCGCTGCGACCAAGCCGACTCCTTTCCTTTGAAACAAAGTACCTGAAACCAAAACTGTACACCGTAAGCACGAAGCTTAGTGAGTTCCCCTATCATACCACATACCACATAACCTCCTCGGTATCTTTCAACCGGTATCTGTCATCGGTATCTTTCAACCGGTATCTGCCTTCGGTATCTTTCAACCGGTATCTGCCTTCGGTATCTTTCAACCGGTAACTGCCATCGGTATCTTTCAACCGGTATCTGCCATCGATATCTTTCAACCGGTAATCGGGGATTATTCCACCTCTATCACTATCACGTAATAACATATCATAGATATACTGATCACATACTAACATCATAACCATACAGATAACATACTAACATATCATAAGCATATAGATAACATGCATGGGTTCTGTTTACCCCTTCGGTATCTTTCAACCGGTAATTGGGGCTATAACCCCTATCACTATTAACATATGGCATCCTAGCATATAAGACATAACAGATAGTAGCATACCAGATAATTATCACGCATACAATTATCTAACAAACAACTCCTACTAGTGGGCCGACATTGTGGCCTTAGAACCACTTCTACCGGAAGGTAACTCACCTCATACTGCTGAAGTCCCGTGGACACAATCCTACACTGTTGAAGTCCTGCAGACTCAACGCCAGCTGCGGGATGACAGATTCTTGATCTGTCAATATCAAACATCACCCAATTAATAATTGGGTCCCACTACATAACCGTAAATACTTACTTTGGATAATTACTACATTACCCCAAGCTTTGCTTATTCAAGCCCAAGGCCCAATCCATAGGCCCAAAGTCAACTAGGAATCAAAGCCCAACACATGACCCAATTTTCCAAATTCGGCCTAGGCTTATACATGGTCTTATTCTAAGGCCCAACCTCATATAATCATTAAGGCCCAAACTGTGGCCCATCTATGACCCAATTTTCCAAATTGGGCCCAAACCCCTTACATGGGCCTTACCCTAGGCCCATTAAATTATTCTAGACTATTTGCTTGGTCTTGGATGGCCCATCTAATAACCCAATCATCAAGGCCCAACAATAAACCCAAGTGAAACTAGGGTTTCACATGAAATGATGATTAGGGTTAAGTTTCCTACTTAACCCATTAAGGACTTAATCCATTAAGGACTTAATCCATTAAGTCCAATATTGCTTAGATTAATTTCCACCAATGATTATTTTTTAATATTCCAAGTTATTAATAATTCCCGTGTGTCTCGATTAATTCCCCAAAATTAGGGTTTTGATGGCATTAGGGTTTTCCAAACCCTAATTAGGGTTTCCAACCCAAATACTAGCCCATTTATTAATTTGTTGGGCTTTATTGGGCCTATTAAGCCCACTAAAATATTATTAAGCCCATTAGAGTTTTATTGGGTACATTAGAGTCCATTAAGCTTCATTCGGCCCATTTGAGCTTCTTTGGGCCCATTAGGGTTTCAAGCACCCCAAACGAATCAACACCACGAGGCAAAGCACACCGCCACCCGACACGGCGGCCGGTGGCGGCAGCCACCACCCTAGGGTGGTGGTTTCCAATTTCTTTCCATTATTTCGCTTTTGAGTTACAATTACAATGAAAATACCAAAGCAACACACACACACACTAACTAAGCTAAACATACAAACACAAACCACCTTGAGGTGGCCGGCGGTGGTGCATGGCGGCAACCACCACCCTATGGTGGTGGTGATGCCTTTCTCCGAGGACTCCAGCCAACTCACACACGCCCAACCACTGAAACACATGCATCTTCACGTCCTTTGCTCGGAAATAGAAACCAACCACCCACCTGGCGGTGAAGGGCGGAGACAGCACCATAGGAAGGCGGCAGCAACCACCATGGCCGGCGGCCATGGTGGTTTTTCACGGCCCAACTCATCTGGAGCCTCCTTACACGGACTCGGAGCGGCAAACGCTGACCGGAGCAGCAGCGCTACAGCGGCGCACTTCGTCGGAGTAGAAAAGGAAGGGGAAAAATGGGAGAGGTTCGCTCTCCATAACCACGAACGGCAGCAGCGACAACCTTGGATCGTTGTCGTCGCCGGTGACGAAACAGGAGGAGCTGCGACGTCGTTGGCACATCGGTAATGGTGGTGGCGCTCCGGTTGCGAGGTGGCTAGCGGCGGGTGAACCCTCACGTGGTCGCGACTGAAGAAAGGAGAAGGAGGAGATGAATGGAGATCCGAAGGCGTTGTCGTCGGATGCTGATCGGAGACGACACAGCGGCGGCGCCGGCGAAGGAGGTGAATGGTGGCGGCTGGAGGGAGGTATAAGGGTGGGTGTCGGCTGCCCTCATATTAGGGTTAGGGTTTTTTGGTGGTAACCGGCATATGCTAGGCTTTATACCCGATCCCACTTCTAAGTTTGCCATAATGGCAGTTCCGACCCCTCCTCCATAAATCCTTTCATTAAGAGTCTATAAATTTCCATTTAAACCCTGCCCCTTCAATTCCTTTACAATTTAAGTCCAAATTTTACTAAACAACCCCTCTCTCAACAAATCCTTTTCAAAATCAATCCATAATTTATCTTTTTAACCCCTAATTCTCAGTTATGACATTTTCCGCCCTTCGACCTCATTTTCCTTTTTAAATTAAATCCAAATAATTACCATGGAGCCCCTGACTTAAAAAATTCTTTATAATTAATTCAGAACGTATATTTTTAACCCCCTAAACTTTCAATTATTTATTTTTGGGCTATTATTCGTTCCTTAATTTATTTATTTATTTAATAAATAAACAGGGTGTTACAACTCTCCCCCACTTAAATTAGATTTCATCCTCGAAATCACTTCTTATCATTTCTATGTGCCAAACCTTTCGAGTAACATGGTCACGATCCTGCGCACACCCTAATCTTCCCAGGGTACCCGTGACCAATCTTCGCAAGGCCCTAAAATCCGTAGGTGAACGAATCCCTCGCAACCAGTACACATATACTTCGTCTAAAGCCTACTGTCTTGAGATGGCCAGATCCCTGATAGACCACTCATACTGAATCATTATTGTTGAATCTAGTCTGTTTATCCTTCAACTAACTACCTAACTTCTGATACTCGAGGTTCCCATTATAAAACAGGATCACATACCTAGTTATCTCTGCAGATCACTTGTACCTAGCCAAGGCTCAGATACTCCTGCTGTGAGTGACTTGTCACTCCCCAAATCATCTAGCTATTCCGTCCAAACTTGCAATCCAAAACACCATACTAACTCTGCCCAACACTGAATTGTCCGACACTGATTTGCCTGAAGCAGTATGTTGTCACATGACTGTCTTCCCAAAGTCTATCGAGACCTTCCTGGTCTCAATTCATCCATCAGTCATTCGAAATATCGGCTTTCTGCCCGGCTGCGGAGCCAAAGGACTCCCACCTAGTTGCCTCACACGACATTTTGAACGAAATCCTTCTCTAAACTAGTTTCCACTAGTTATCATGCCAATGTGGCCCTAACAACCTCCCGATTCAACCAATCGGGTCCATACATCGGATCCTAACGTCATCAAACGCTGGCTAAAAGTGATTGCTACCTAGCCGATGGTAGCCTTATATTACAAGCAATCTTATACAGTCAATTGCTTCCCTGACCCCGTAACTGTGGTGACACTCCTACAGTCTTATTACTGGCTCAACCTGATCTAATCCTTCTGGGGAAATCCATAAACCAATCCGTAGATTTCCATGTCCTTACTGATACACCCGAACTGGTGGGTACTACTATTCCTTCCGCGTCCTAACAACACGCTCATACTATCTACCAACTAAGTGAATGCTACGACTACACCCGCAGCCTTACAACACTCTATCACTATCTGACCGCTAGTGAATGCTACGGCTACACCCGTAGGCTTACAACACTCTATCACTATCTGACTGATAGTGAATGCTATGGCTACACCCGCAGACTTACAACACTCTATCGCTATCTGACTGCTAGTGAATGCTACGGCTACACCCGTAGACTTACAACACTATAACACTATCTGGCTGCTAGTGAATGGTACGACTACCCCGCAGTCTTACAACACTCTCCATACTATCTGGCTATTAGTGAATGCTACGGCTACCTCCGTAGTCTTACAACACTAGTCCCCAACGGGTCGATCACGCACTCTACCTAACCCTCATCTGAACTTGAGTCCTAACTGAAGCTCTAATTTGGTTCCCAAAACCCAATGTCTGAGAGTCTCGAAGTTTGTCTGCTGCTCAGGCCCCCTATAAAAGGTCACCGACTTCTTAGTCAGACGGGTCAAAGGAACCTCAATCTCGGAGAAGTCCCGTAAAAATCTCCGTAATAACCCGCTAGGCCAAGGAAACTGTCACACCCCCAAACCAAGGATGGCGGAAACGTCCGGGGGTGGAGGACTTCATGTATAGTATCATAACAGCAATTGTAATAGTAATTCAAGCAAACACAACCAACATATATATATATATATATATATATATATATATATATATATATATATATATAATTGAAAAAAATTACATCATTGTATGAATTACATGTTTACGAATCAATCACAATATGTTGCTAAAATATGAAATAGTAGACGCCTTAGCGTCCCATCCTCAAATGCACTTGATTACCTGTTTAATGATTTCCTGAGAATACAAGTTGTTTGAAAAAGTGTCAACACAAAGGTTGGTGAGTTCATAAGCTTCTGTTTGGTATTATTAAAAGCCTTTCGTTTGTAAAAGTAGTATTTGTGTTAGAAAAATCCAATATTTTCCTTAATGTGTAAATGTAGTCTTAAAACCCAAAGACCGAAATGTACAAGTAATTTGTCATATTTATAGTAAAACAATGCAAGTTTAAATCGACATAAACTCGTTAAATTTTTAATGAAGTTCCCGTAAATTCCAATGTTTGTTAATACTTTATGTGAGTTTATTATAACCATACTATGACCAAGGTTGCCTAAAACGACGTTCTTCAAGCGTCGGAAATGTTATGACATTTGTCACCCCAGACCTATCGGTCTAACTGTTGCATGCAGTTTAGGTGTGGGTTTGTCAAACCCAATATAGATCTATACACAAGTATCACGCTCTCCCTTAAGGAGACTCTGGTTACAATATAGGACTTAATGGTAATTTGAAGTAAATGTCTCACAAAGTCATTAACGGAATTACGTGTTATGAAAACTTGGTACCGTATGGTCGTACCTTGCTTAATGAAAATATCCTTTGTATAAATGTACCCTTTTTAAATGTATGTGTTATGTAATGTATCATAAACTATACCTATTATAGTTTATCAACCAAGGGTAGTACGTGGTAATGTATGCAAACTATATTCAAAATAGTTTATTTTATGTTTGAATGTATCGATTGTACTTTGATTATAATCACTTGTTATTCTTTATATTTTATATGACCAAATCCAGTTGTAAACTGATGTGTGTCTAAATATTAAGATAAAATGTCATATATTGCAGTAACATATAGTCACATAAAGATATACACCTTGCTCAACATGTTACAAGGTGAAATGAAATTAACAGCAACTTTTCGTTAAAAACAGTTTCTGTTACCGTTCTTAGAAAATTTATAGAAAAATCATCACAGCTCTAAATCCAAATCCGCAAATTTTGAGAGTTTGGAATATGAGTCTAGTTTGTTCGTAAATTTTATCATTATTTTTAGTGATCTCTAACAGAGGTGAAAATGTTCATAATCACATACTGGTCCGGGTTTGCCTCTGAAATGACAGGCAGTTTTGTAAAAATCACCATTAATTGTAGAAAAATCATTTGGAGATGTGCAAGTAGTCATTTTAAAGCTAAGAGTTTGAACTACTTGCACCTGAAACAGCTTTGAAAACTAAAATATTTAAGTTGACCAAAACAGTCCGTGATTAACGTCCATCTTTTCTGATGCAATCTGTTAGAAAAAGTTTAATTGTGTTCTTGATGATTTTACTTGTATTCCCTCCTTAAAACTTAAGAAAAACATGTAAATGTATGGGTATGAACTCACCTTATGTGGTTTCAGTAGATGAAAGTGAGAGAAAGGAAGTGTTCAGCTCAAGAACACTAAGAAGATGTCTTGATGATTCGAAAATCTAACACCGAATAAGATGGAACTTGTGTAAGATATCAATAATTTGAGTAGAATGGAGTTTAATAATTATGTGAATGATGAAGATACTTACTAATTGAGGAAAGAAATCCCTGGAGAAAGCCTTGAAGTTCTTGAAGTTAAGAGAAAAGATGAGAGAATTTTGGAGAGTGTTCTTGGTTGCTAAGTGTAGAATGAAAGAGTTTTTATGGAGAATGAGGAGAGAGGATCAATCAACCAGCTCTTAGAACGTGGGAAGAGCTGGAGATTGGCTGTAAAGGTCCACTAAGGAGACAAGGGGTAGTGGGAAAGAGTGGCTGATCATAGAGTGAGGTGGTAGTGGGTTGCTTTTGCCATAAATTAAGGAAAAGCAAATATTCCCTCAATAATTAGATCAATCACCAATTCTTTTAATATATTTTATAAAAACCCTGGAGATTTATATATTTTGGGGCCTTAGTTTATAAAATAAAGTTTTGGGTGAAAATCCCACGTTAAAATAATGAAAAACGGAGTTAAAACGAAGTCGTAGTCGAAAAACCGGTAAAAAGGGCCTGTCTGCGAGGCTTCGCTTCGGACCTTCGGACTTCGGACACGGCTTCGGACTTCGGACACGGCTTCGGACGGACGGGACTTCGGACACTGGTCCTTCGGACCTCGGACCTCGGACACAGCTTCGGACCAGAAGCTTTGGTTTCGGATCCTTAAAGCTATTTTACTCGTTTTTATCCCGTTTCAAGCGATTTTGGACCCGGTTAAGGGTCGAGATGACCCAAATGATTACAAAAAGTTAAAGTAACTTTTGAGAGAGATTTGGGAGAGATTTGGGAGAGATTTCAATTAGAAAGAGATAGAGTGAAAATGATTTAGAGAGGTTTCGTTTGTGATTAATTTGAGTGTCCGGCTTCACAACGCAAGGTTCGTAAACCCCATTAAACCGTGTTTTAGTGTCGTACACAATCCCGATGATTGTGCAATAGTGTTTTATCGCTTTGGTTCGTTGTTTAGCACTGTTAAGGCTAAGGAAAATCAAACACATGAACTTTCCAAATGATGATTTCTCATTAAAATAGCGAATTGTATAGTGATTACATAACGTAAACCCTAGCATACAAGGGTTATTGGAGTTGGCCGGTTTGACTTGTTGACTTTGAATTTACCGAAATTTGACGGTTGTCACATCATCCCCCCGTTAAAAGGAATTTCGTCCCGAAATTTTCATTTTGACTGGGATTTCAAGAGTTTGGAAAGAGATGTGGATACTTTTGTTTCATCTGATCCTCGCGTTCCCAGGTGAATTCGGGTCCTCGTTTAGCGTTCCAACGTACCTTCACGATGGGAATACGACTTTGTTTCGTTCGTTTGATTTCCCGATCCATGATTTCGACTGGTTCCTCCACGAAGTGGAGATTTTCGTTAACTTTGATTTCGTCGAGTGGTATTACGAGTGTCTCATCAGACAAACACTTCTTTAGGTTAGACACGTGAAACGTGGGATGTACTTTGTCAAGTTCCTGAGGTAATCGAAGCTTGTATGCTACTGGCCCAATCCTAGCAAGGATTTCAAATGGCCCGATGTACCTTGGATTTAGTTTCCCGCGTTTGCCGAATCGTATCATTCCTTTCCAAGGGGAAACTTTTAGTAGTACTCGATCACCCACCTGGAATTCCAAGGGTTTGCGTCGTTTGTCTGCGTAACTCTTTTGCCGATCGCGAGACGCTTTCAGTCTCTCTCGAATTTGAACGATCTTTTCTGTGGTTTCCCTTATGATTTCAGGGCCAGTGAGGGTGCTATTAGAGACTTGCCCTCTAGCTAGCTGTGTATCCCCCACCTCAGCCAACACAGGGGTGATCTGCATTTGCGACCGTAAAGAGCTTCGAATGGAGCGACTTTGATGCTAGTATGATAGCTGTTATTGTAGGAGAATTCAATAAGCGGTAGATGGGTATCCCATGCTTTACCGAAGTCTATCACACAAGCTCTTAACATGTCTTCCAACGTTTGAATGGTTCGCTCGCTCTGTCCGTCGGTTTGTGGGTGGTAGGCCGTACTCATGTCAAGCCTAGTTCCCAATGATTTTTGTAGAGACTGCCAAAACCGTGAGGTAAATCTACTATCTCTATCGGAGATAATGGATATCGGCACACCATGGAGTCGTACAATCTCTCTGATGTACGTTCTAGTCAGCTTCTCCATCTTGTCGGTTTCTTTTATTGGTAGAAAGTGTGCTGATTTGGTCAATCTGTCTACAATTACCCATATTGTGTCAAGACCGCCCGATGTCTTAGGCAGCTTGGTTATGAAGTCCATTGTTATTCGTTCCCACTTCCACTCAGGTATATCCGGCTGTTGTAATAGCCCGGATGGTTTCTGGTATTCGGTTTTGACCTTAGCGCAAGTCAGGCACTTGCTCACATAGGTAGCAATCTCAGCTTTCATGTTCGGCCACCAGTATAATTTCTTGAGGTCCAGATACATCTTACCCGACCCGGGATGGATGGAGTATCGAGTCTTGTGTGCTTCATTCATGACGACATCTCGGAGTCCACCGAACTTCGGTGTCCAAATCCGGTTCATGATATAACGTGCTCCATCATCCTTGACTTCTAAGTTTTTATCCATTCCCCTTAATGTCTCTCCTGCCACCTTTTCTGGTTTCAAAGCTTCCAGTTGAGCTTCCTTGATTTGTATGGTCAGGTGGGAATGGATTGTCATTGTTAAGGATTTTACTCGGCGGCCCGAGTACTCCTTCCTGCTTAGAGCATCGGCCACTACATTGGCCTTGCCCGGATGATAACGAATTTCGCACTCGTAGTCATTCAACAACTCCACCCATCTCCTCTGTCGCATGTTGAGCTCTTTCTAATTGAGGATATGCTGAAGACTTTTGTGATCAGTGAAGATAGTGCATTTCGTGCCGTAGAGGTAGTGTCTCCAGATCTTCAAAGCGAATACCACTGCTCCTAATTCCAGGCCGTGCGTAGTATAATTAACCTCGTGCGTCTTAAGCTGTCTTGATGCATACGCGATAACCTTCCCTCTCTGCATGAGCACACATCCGAGGCCTTGATTCGAAGCATCACAGTACACTATGAAGTCCTCGGTTCCCTCTGGGAGAGACAAGATCGGTGCGCTGCATAGGGCTTGTTTTAACGTTTGGAAAGCAGTTTCTTGTTTATTTTCCCACTTGAATATCACACCTTTCTGCGTCAAGGTGGTGAGTGGTTTCGCAATCTTGGAGAAGTTTTGTATAAATCTTCGGTAGTAGCCAGCAAGCCCAAGGAATTGTCGAATTTCGGTTGGCGTCTTGGGTGCTGACCAATTCTCGATTGCCTTGATCTTGGAGGGGTCCACATGTATGCCTTTCTCACTTACCACATGTCCAAGGAAATCCACTTCTCTAATCCAGAATTCACACTTAGAGAACTTAGCATAAAGCTTCTCCGCTCTTAGCGTCTCTAGCACTTGGCGTAGATGTAGGCGATGCTCTTCTTCGCTTCGCGAGTAGATCAAGATATCGTCGATGAATACGATTACAAACTTGTCTAGGTAGGGTCGACACACTCTATTCATTAGGTCCATGAATACCGCCGGTGCGTTTGTTAAACCGAAGGACATCACCACAAACTCGTAGTGCCCATAGCGAGTTCTGAATGCAGTTTTGGGAATATCTTCTTCTTGAACTCGTAGCTGATGGTAGCCTGACCTTAGGTCGATCTTTGAGAAAAAATTTGCTCCTTGGAGTTGGTCGAAAAGGTCGTCGATTCGGGGCAGAGGATATCGGTTTTTGATGGTGAGCTTGTTTAGTTCCCGATAGTCGATGCACATGCGAAAGGATCCGTCCTTCTTCTTTACAAAAAGGACTGGTGCTCCCCAAGGTGAGAAGCTTGGTCTGATGAACCCTTTGTTCAAAAGCTCGGTCAACTGACTGGACAACTCCTGCATTTCTGATGGTGCGAGGCGGTATGGAGCTCTGGCTACGGGGGTAGCTCCGGGTATTAAGTCAATTCTGAAATCGACTTGTCGTGCGAGTGGTACACCAGGAAGATCCTCTGGGAACACATCCGGGAAGTTACACACTTCGGGGATGTCCTTGATGTCTTTCACGTCTTGTTTCTTGTCTACTACATGGGCTAAGAAGGCGTGGTACTCCTTCCGGAGATACTTTTGGGCTTTGATGCATGAGATGATTTGTAAATTCGCACTAGGTTTGTCACCATAGATAAGAAGGGTTTCGTCATTTGGTAGATTGAGGCGAACGGCCCTTTCGTAACATAGAATGTCGGCACGGTGAGGAACTAACCAATCCATCCCGATGATTACGTCGAAACTTTTTATGGTGACTGGCATCAGGTCAATTTTAAATGTATGGTTGTCTAGAGTGAGAGTACATTCTGAGTATATATCGCTAGTGCGTTCTACTTTCCCATTTGCCATTTCTACTACATAAGTATCCTTTAGTGATTGGGGATTTTGTTCAAGTAAATGTTTATATTGGTGGCTCACGAAACTCCTCTCCGCTCCACTATCGAATAGTACGCATGCATAAGAGTTATTGAGGAGAAACGTACCGGTAACCACCGTGGGATCCTCGACTGCTTCCCCATGTCCTATTGCCAGGACTCTTCCTACTCCACCAGCATTAGGGGCTTGTGCTTTGGGGCAGTCTCTTTTGAAGTGACCTGCGTCTCCACAGTTGTAGCAGGTCCGGGTTGCCCCCGTATTGGCGACTTGGTTGATTGGTTGAGCCGGCGCTTTACAGAAACGAGCAGTGTGCCCCTTCCTGTCGTAGTTGTTACAGTGCATCTCCCTACAAGCACCATTGTGGTGAAAGTTGCACTTGTTGCACTTAGGTAGTTTTCCCGCATATGGCTTCGGTGGTGCTGGAGTGGTAGCAGTAGTGGCAGCATTAGTGGCAGCATGGACAGCAACAATTTGTTGCTTCTTAGCGGGGTCCTGTGCTGGTTGGCTCTTCTTTTCGTTCCAGAACTTCCTTTTGTTGTTTCCCCCTTTTGATTTATCAGTGGTGGTGGTTGTAGTATTATGACCGGCTCGGTGGTCAACAAGTTGTTGTGCCAGCTCCCTGGCACTGTCAAAAGTAGTTGGCCTTGAAGCCAGGACACTACTTTGCACGTGGAGAGACAGTCCCCAAAGGTATCGCTCCACCTTTTTCTCCTCCGGAGTAACCATTGTTGGGCAGAGGAGAGCCAATTCATTGAATCGGGTGGTGTAGGTTTCAAGGTCAGAGCCCGTCATCCTGAGGTTCCAGAGTTCTTGTTCCAGCTTTTGAATTTCACCTCTCGGGCAGTACTCCTTCATCATCAACGTTTTTAGTTCTGCCCAGGTTATGGAGCTAGCCACTTCGAGAGTAAGTGACTTAACCCGACAGTTCCACCAAGTAAGGGCCCGGCCGGTGAAGGTTAAGGTTGCGAACTTAACTTTGCTCGCTTCGGGGCAGGAGCACACCTGAAAGACTACTTCGGTCTTTTCAAACCATTGCATCAACGTGATGACTCCCCCGCTTCCATTGAAGTTGTCGGGTTTGCCATTTGTGAAGTCTTTGTATGAACACTCTTTTGCACGCCACGTACTGTCTCCGTGGTTAGAGTGTGTAGCTCCCGATCCCGAACCACCAGCTCCGTTGGTCCCTATCTGCGACATTGCGGCCGCTACGGCTGCTGTTACTGCAGCCTGGAACATCGCGGGATCAAACTGTGGAGGCGGCGGCGGAGGAGGTGTTGCTGTGTTGCTGGAAGGTCTTGGTCTTCTTCTTGGCGGCATGGTTCTGTCATAAGTCGTAAACCAATGTACTTTTAGTAAAAGTGTATTTATAGGGAGAGAAATCTTTTATACATAAAGTATATTATTACGTTGTTTTCCGGTATGTTTACGATACATACGATTTTATACTTTTTATTGACCCAATACATTGGGTTATGAGGTAAAATGAAAGTATAAAATATTTTTATTATAGTAACACAAAATACTCCTATAGTATTTGTAAATGTTTAGTTTTGAGTTCTTAAAGCATTTAGTTACTTTATAATATTCATCATACTTTTAATGAGAATTTATAAGTCCTTATCTTACCCGTTCGGCTAACGACCCTCCACCGATCAAGGAAGCGGTGGGTGAGAGTGGACACCCATTAAGTTGCCATTTTATAGGCAACAACCTTATACCCCCCTTATAGACCGGCTTCGTGAATGAGGCGTACTAGCGGTAAGACGATTTTGTTAGATTTGTTGTCCATCCTGACCATCCCCCGGTATATGCAAGTCAATTCCCGGACAGATATAGTTGATCATGCTATATCCTTCCCAGACTTGATTTACATATACCAAGGCATACCCATAATGTACAACTCCTCTTCTTTTATTTTATGTTCTTCTAGTTATGACACTATGTGAGCATGTATGCATGTATTTATACTTTTTAATAAAAAGAATCATTTATTTTCTAAAAGTATATTTATTTGAAAAATGCACAAATCAGAGACTATTAGTCCCAATTGTGTTTATAGTTTGTATATCTTATGTGGTTTGATATACTTAATTCACTATAAACTGCGCTCTGATACCAATCTGTCACACCCCCAAACCAAGGATGGCGGAAACGTCCGGGGGTGGAGGACTTCATGTATAGTATCATAACAGCAATTGTAATAGTAATTCAAGCAAACACAACCAACATATATATATATATATATATATAATTGAAAAAAATTACATCATTGTATGAATTACATGTTTACGAATCAATCACAATATGTTGATAAAATATGAAATAGTAGACGCCTTAGCGTCCCATCCTCAAATGCACTTGATTACCTGTTTAATGATTTCCTGAGAATACAAGTTGTTTGAAAAAGTGTCAACACAAAGGTTGGTGAGTTCATAAGCTTCTGTTTGGTATTATTAAAAGCCTTTCGTTTGTAAAAGTAGTATTTGTGTTAGAAAAATCCAATATTTTCCTTAATGTGTAAATGTAGTCTTAAAACCCAAAGACCGAAATGTACAAGTAATTTGTCATATTTATAGTAAAACAATGCAAGTTTAAATCGACATAAACTCGTTAAATTTTTAATGAAGTTCCCGTAAATTCCAATGTTTGTTAATACTTTATGTGAGTTTATTATAACCATACTATGACCAAGGTTGCCTAAAACGACGTTCTTCAAGCGTCGGAAATGTTATGACATTTGTCACCCCAGACCTATCGGTCTAACTGTTGCATGCAGTTTAGGTGTGGGTTTGTCAAACCCAATATAGATCTATACACAAGTATCACGCTCTCCCTTAAGGAGACTCTGGTTACAATACAGGACTTAATGGTAATTTGAAGTAAATGTCTCACAAAGTCATTAACGGAATTACGTGTTATGAAAACTTGGTACCGTATGGTCGTACCTTGCTTAATGAAAATATCCTTTGTATAAATGTACCCTTTTTAAATGTATGTGTTATGTAATGTATCATAAACTATACCTATTATAGTTTATCAACCAAGGGTAGTACGTGGTAATGTATGCAAACTATATTCAAAATAGTTTATTTTATGTTTGAATGTATCGATTGTACTTTGATTATAATCACTTGTTATTCTTTATATTTTATATGACCAAATCCAGTTGTAAACTGATGTGTGTCTAAATATTAAGATAAAATATCATATATTGCAGTAACATATAGTCACATAAAGATATACACCTTGCTCAACATGTTACAAGGTGAAATGAAATTAACAGCAACTTTTCGTTAAAAACAGTTTCTGTTACCGTTCTTAGAAAATTTATAGAAAACTCATCACAGCTCTAAATCCAAATCCGCAAATTTTGAGAGTTTGGAATATGAGTCTAGTTTGTTCGTAAATTTTATCATGATTTTTAGTGATCTCTAACAGAGGTGAAAATGTTCATAATCACAGACTGGTCCGGGTTTGCCTCTGAAATGACAGGCAGTTTTGTAAAAATCACCATTAATTGTAGAAAAATCATTTGGAGATGTGCAAGTAGTCATTTTAAAGCTAAGAGTTTGAACTACTTGCACCTGAAACAGCTTTGAAAACTAAAATATTTAAGTTGACCAAAACAGTCCGTGATTAACGTCCATCTTTTCTGATGCAATCTGTTAGAAAAAGTTTAATTGTGTTCTTGATGATTTTACTTGTATTCCCTCCTTAAAACTTAAGAAAAACATGTAAATGTATGGGTATGAACTCACCTTATGTGGTTTCAGTAGATGAAAGTGAGAGAAAGGAAGTGTTCAGCTCAAGAACACTAAGAAGATGTCTTGATGATTCGAAAATCTAACACCGAATAAGATGGAACTTGTGTAAGATATCAATAATTTGAGTAGAATGGAGTTTAATAATTATGTGAATGATGAAGATACTTACTAATTGAAGAAAGAAATCCCTGGAGAAAGCCTTGAAGTTCTTGAAGTTAAGAGAAAAGATGAGAGAATTTTGGAGAGTGTTCTTGGTTGCTAAGTGTAGAATGAAAGAGTTTTTATGGAGAATGAGGAGAGAGGATCAATCAACCAGCTCTTAGAACGTGGGAAGAGCTGGAGATTGGCTGTAAAGGTCCACTAAGGAGACAAGGGGTAGTGGGAAAGAGTGGCTGATCATAGAGTGAGGTGGTAGTGGGTTGCTTTTGCCATAAATTAAGGAAAAGCAAATATTCCCTCAATAATTAGATCAATCACCAATTCTTTTAATATATTTTATAAAAACCCTGGAGATTTATATATTTTGGGGCCTTAGTTTATAAAATAAAGTTTTGGGTGAAAATCCCACGTTAAAATAATGAAAAACGGAGTTAAAACGAAGTCGTAGTCGAAAAACCGGTAAAAAGGGCCTGTCTGCGAGGCTTCGCTTCGGACCTTCGGACTTCGGACACGGCTTCGGACACGGCTTCGGACGGACGGGACTTCGGACACTGGTCCTTCGGACCTCGGACCTCGGACTTCGGACCTCGGACCTCGGACACAGCTTCGGACCAGAAGCTTTGGTTTCAGATCCTTAAAGCTATTTTACTCGTTTTTATCCCGTTTCAAGCGATTTTGGACCCGGTTAAGGGTCGAGATGACCCAAATGATTACAAAAAGTTAAAGTAACTTTTGAGAGAGATTTGGGAGAGATTTGGGAGAGATTTCAATTAGAAAGAGATAGAGTGAAAACGATTTAGAGAGGTTTCGTTTGTGATTAATTTGAGTGTCCGGCTTCACAACGCAAGGTTCGTAAACCCCATTAAACCGTGTTTTAGTGTCGTACACAATCCCGATGATTGTGCAATAGTGTTTTATCGCTTTGGTTCGTTGTTTAGCACTGTTAAGGCTAAGGAAAATCAAACACATGAACTTTCCAAATGATGATTTCTCATTAAAATAGCGAATTGTATAGTGATTACATAACGTAAACCCTAGCATACAAGGGTTATTGGAGTTGGCCGGTTTGACTTGTTGACTTTGAATTTACCGAAATTTGACGGTTGTCACAGAAACTCCGATTCTCAGTTGGAGACCTCGGAAGCTCCCACTGTATCACGACCTCTATCTTGGCTGGATCGACCAGAATATCCTCCTGGTTGATAATGTGCCCAAGAGATTGCACCTCGCGTAACCAGAACTCACATTTGGAGAGCTTTACAAAAAGTCTTTCCTCCACTTAGATTCGGCTAAGTCTTCACGACACGCGAGAATTAAAGGATTCCCAATCCCTTTGTTTTTTTTCCTGATGATGACAACCTGAGCCTACCAATGCTGGCTATCAATCACCAATTTAACCCTGAGATCCCCCATCCTCTGAAATCTTGAAGAGTACTCTTGGAATCTGATCCAGTCTGACACCTCAATCCACCTGTCATGTTGACCATTGGAGGTCTAAATTCTCACTATGGCTGACGAATCCTCGTCCTCACTTCCGAGCTTGCAGCACTACTGAACTCTAACTGATTACAACCCATGCGAAAGTACATTCCTCTTGAACATCCACATTCAAACACTCATGCATCTGACACTCGCAACCGAATCCACTATCTTCATGCTACCTGCCCTTCCCTAGAATCGGTTGGGCATTGAACTCCAAAGTTCTTCCTTAGACAGCTAACGACCATACCCAAACAACGATAGAACCACTGAACTCTGACTTCACTGGAGAACCATCGCTCTAATCCTGACCCAACGTTCACTGAATAATACTCTTGAACAGATCCCGACAAGGATCCGGGATGAGAACGTACACGCGGAATCCACTCCGCAAGATACACCCCTCTGTAGGTTAATCAAGGACTTCCGGCATGCAGATTGGCATATTAAAATCCTTGATAACCCAGACAGTAGCAGAAACCGACCTAATATCTGACTTGTCCAAACTCACTCAAAGTTCTGAAGCGGTACGGATTCCCAATATCCACTTGCAGTGGCAAAAGATGACATACTCGTGAATATCTAACGAAATCCTGATCTTGATGATAGGAACCAACTATAGAATCTTTCTTCCCAAAGGATTCTAAGGGTCCACAGACCTTGGGTTTCAAACGAACCCCTAACTTTTCCCGCGACAAATCTGGCCCAAAAGGCCCCGAGACAACTACCGAGAGCTTCTAAAGTCATACCTTGGCTGAACGAAAGACCACCAAGGTTCGTTCCCATAACTCTATAAGTAATCTCCGATGAGATGAACTCTTGTGATCGCGCATTGCCTGTCCCAGGCCATGATCCTGAGCCGGAACCAGAATCTGAATCTCACTCTTGGGTGCTTAACACCATTTTGAACTGACATTCCAAGGATGCGAATAGACCCAAGAATCCTTACCACCTTCCGCTGGCATAACCAACCCCGCTACCTTGTAGCAGCCTAAGTTCTTGGAGCGACAAACTCCCTCATGCACTCTCATGTACGTGCTACACCGACTCCGGCCCTGCTGGCCTCTCACCCGATGATCAGAAGTCATGGGTCTCTCCCCGGAACCCTCTACTATACGCACCTGGCGCAACCCTCTCTTCCTGAGGCTCTGAATCGATCTCGCATCTGAAACCTCTTGGAAATCATATCCTTCAGGGTCTGACGCCCTGTTACGGTCACCAGCTCACTTGCCAATGGCTATGCTGAAACAACTGAAACATCCTCTGTCCCCCAACCAGGTCACTAACTTCCCCTGAAGCTTCTCAGATTCTCCAAGACTCTCACTGATTCGAGTATGGATCCTGTGCTTTCAGTAGTACGGGCCCAATACTACCTTCCACACGTATCCATACTTTCCTCAGCAATCCTCCCGGATCCTCCAAGTCACCTCCTCAAACTGGTACTCTGAATGCTCACTAACAACACAACCAAACCCAATAAAGCACTTCCTAGGCTTTCCTAGGTTCCCGTACCCACCCAGTCCTCTGCTGCTGAAGGGCTTCCCACTAATGTCAATTAGCTACCTCATGAATATAGCTAGCTCACATTACTAAGAGTCCCACAAAGCACAAAGCAAGTATCATTCAGACAATGGAAAATCTACCATCATATTCCAATCAACCCATTCTATCCTCTACTCAGGGATCTATACATGCAATTCAAGGCTCATACAATCAGGCATAACCTAAACAGGCTATCCTATCACTAACTGATCACTACTAGCATGCAAGTCTACAAGCACATATAATAGGCATATAAGGCATCATCATAGTCCCTCAGCCCTAATCTAGCATGCAGTTCTCATAATCATATCATATCATAACATATCATATCACGTATGGGTATCTTGGGGAAAAACTTACTTGAGCTCGGCTAATTGCACGCATCACACACCTTGTTCTTTTCAAAGTTCTGTTCTCTTTTCAAATTCTTTTCAAACTTCTTTTATAAAATGATTTTACTTTTGAAAATTTTCATACCGAGTCCTTAGTTTGAGTTCAGACACACCCGAGAGTGTACCTGAATCCCTCAAACCAAGGCTCTGATACCAACTTGTAACATCCCAAAATTCAAGGCCAAAAATTTCATTTTTAAATAAGTTATTACATAAAACCTCTAGTATAAAAACATTCATAATCAAGTCTCATGTCAAAACCAAAGTGTTAATAATCAAAATATAATATTATGAAACCATATCAGAGTGTAATCCCATGGATCTCGTGTGCGGAAAACATAGTGTGATGCGCTGCGACCAAGCCGTCTCCTTTCCTTTGAAACAAAGTACCTGAAACCAAAACTGTAAATCGTAAGCACGAAGCTTAGTGAGTTCCCCCATCATACCACATACCACATAACCTCCTCGGTATCTTTCAACAGGTATCTGTCATCGGTATCTTTCAACCGGTATCTGCCTTCGATATCTTTCAACCGGTAACAGTTGGGTTATGAGCATTCTAACACTCCTAAGTGTACATGCAACCCTAAATACCTTGGATCTATGTTTTCTCTATTATACATACAATTATGAACATCCAAGGTATTATCCTAATCTAGCATACAAAATAATAAATATAACAAGATAGAATACATACCTCTTTGATGTAGAATGTCTTCATGAAGCTTGAGTGCCTAGTGCCCCAAGTGTGACACCTCAAATGGTTCACAAAACACCAAATACACTTGGAATAACTTGAGAGAAACTTGAACACTCTTTGAAATCATCTAGCCCTCACACTCACACATTAGTGCACGATTTCTTGAGCCATGGGATTCTTTTATATGGTGGCTATTAGGGTTACACCATGTAACTCATAACTTTACCCATTCCTTATGCTCCATGGATTTTAACCTCCATGGAGTATCCATGGGTCACCCCATGGACTTAGTCCAACATAAGGAATCTTGGATCACAAGCCCACATATATAAGAATGAATGATTTACACAATCAACCCATATATTTAATTAGTCTCCTTTTTGATCACTTAATTAATTCCAAATTAATTCTTGATCAATACTAATTAAATAACCTTATTAATATATTAGAAATTATAATATATTAACCAACCTTAAGTGTTATTTCTCTCATTATAGTCTATCCAAATGCATGATGCCATATAACCCAAATGGACCATGCCGGGTCGGGTCAAGTCTTACCAATTATAGTTATGGACTTAGACATTAATCCAACAGTCTCCCACTTGGATAAGTCTAAAACTATTATTGCGTATGACTTCAGGAACCGATCAGCAATCGTAGCTCTCAAAAGCTTCTGTCGAACTCTGACCTTGTCGATGAACTCTGACCTTTGTCAATGACTTGTCCATTAGATAAGGGATCATATATTCCTCCATTCTAGATATCATATGGACTGAGACATGGATTATCAATCATTCTCTCTGTCCATTTGTTGTTTCCCGATTTCCGATTCATGATGACTGACTGATTGAACAAATCAAATCAGTCCTGGCTTGGCCAAGCACTCACATGTATCATCTTTAAATCATCGAGGGGCCCACAGATATCGCTTTTATCCCGAAAGTAAAAGGAATGGATAAACTTCGACTCATATGGCTTGTTCTACTACTTGTTGAATCATACACAAAGGCACGTTTTATAACATCGAGTTACCAATGCGTTTTTGTGCAATCAATGTATAACCAACTCATAGTAACAACTCATATCTCTAGGTTTGAAGAATATAAGATATTATCGTCTCATGATCACTCGTGATAAAATCCATGAAGTGATTCAAATGAGCGCGGGTTGAATCCAATACTCAGAACTTATGAGCACTCATGAGTGTTGTAGCACCACTTTGTCCACCAACTTGGACCTCTACAAACCAACCCATGACAGTCTTGATTCATATCTACTTCCAACATATGACCGACTGTGGATGGTTTGAATAACTTAATCATTCAGGAAGAGCGACTTAGTTATTCTGGAAGTGAAAACATGCAAAGTGAAACACAAGAATAAATTAATCAAATATGGTATCAAACCCTATGAATATAAATAAACACTTTTATTTATCACCATACTGATTACTCATTATTCATTGTTTCGGTTTTATCAACTTTATACTTGAATTTAAAACAATAGTTGTCCCATGCTCCAAGCATGTACACTATGTTTTCTAAACACTAGTCATGCCATACACCAAGTATGCATACTATGTTTGTCTATGATCTTTACTTTGTAAAATAGATCAATTGAACATCACTCCAATGATCCTCTTTTCACAGTCCCAAATCCTTACTGCAAATGCAAGAATTCCAAATTCATGCCATTTACTGAAATCTGTTAGATTCTAAACTTATATGCATTGATCCTCTTAATGATTATGCACGAAGTCAGAAAGACTTGACAACAATCATTACAGAGCATTCCAAATGAGATCAGCTCCTTGGAAACATCCTTCTTTCATTAAGTTTCCTAATCTTACACAGATTGACTAATTTCTAACTTTGAAACATTTCCATATTCCATTTTGACTATCACTTCTGAACAAGAGTTGCCTCCTTACAGATTATGTCAATATGGTCCTTCCAGAATTAACATTATACTTCCAACTGTCCTTGAGCAACCAATCTTTGGTAAACCTTAGATTGTCCTCGACAATTGCTTAATCATTTTAGTCATATCCAATTCTAGACCTTTTCCCTTCATAATGCCCCAGGCATTTGGAAAATTTTAGAAAGGATGAATATAGCACATGTAATCGATCCTATATCCGAAGCATATGGGACACGATTCATGATGTCTCACATAAAGACTAAACCAGTCTTTTGCTATAATATTTCCATTTCAATTTGCCAAGTTCTCAAAATTCAAATTATGAAAAGGGATGCCGTAATCATAATCGAATTTTAGAACGCAAATAATGGACCCATATATAGAATTTCCTTATGTTGAGCCATTCCAACATGAAATTCATATATATATCCTTGATTAAATACGATTAAAATCTCAATCTAAGCTTTTAGAATTGAAATGAAGTATAATTTCCTCTCCCTTAATTATAGCAAAACAACTTTTTCAACCCCTGCAACCTCACGAATTGAAACTTTTGTTTTCTATAATTAACATTGCTAACTTGCAACCTTTGTCATAATTATCATGCTCCCACTAACATGATGATTATTAGCATAACACTTATGCTCCCACTAGCTTTGACATGTACTCAGAAATCAGCTGACTTTCTTACCAAAGTTCAGATTTCTGATACTAGATTGTTTTGATAAAACTTTATCAAAATCATACACCTCTCTTAGATAGCTCACATGTGTGTCTAAACAATTTTAGAACTATGAAAAGGGATGCCGTAATCATAGTCTCAATTGTTTAGACCTTTGCCACTTCTCACAAGTCCATGTTAGTGTGCCGGTAAACCACACACGCTCCACTAACGACTTTGAGAATGCAAATATCACAATTGCTATCTAGCTAAAATCTACTTAGTGAAAGTGTTTCCTCACCATCATTTTCATGAATCGGAGAGAAACCTTATGACACTTAGATTTAATAGTGTATGTGTTCTTATCCATGTGAATTTGTCAAAACCATAATCACAAGACAAGGTTAGTGACAAATCCAAACTCATATTGATTAAACTTGTGCAATCTTAAATTCTTGCCATTTGGCAGCTCAGGTGCCTGCCATTGCTTCCAAGTAGTTGTGTAACCAATTGAGAACTCTCAGAACTCCTATGCAAAGCCAACTTGAATAGGCACAAAAATTTCAACACGATAGGTTATAAACCTCAAGTCGTGTGCTAGTGAAGGACTTTAGGTTTTATTCTTGATTAAGTCTTGAAACTTTCAAGAGCTTTAAGACTCCCACTGTCCTCTTGACATATAAGACTCCCTTGTCAAATATTCAAGAGATAGTGCGGATTCTTTATCAAGACTAACACTTTACACAATTGGCCTAAGTTGGTCTCTGTTTTATCCAAAACATCACAACTTACCAATTTCAAATGTACAAGAGTAGATAACCATTTACTCTTACATTTGACTAGTGTTAACAAACCCTCTTTAAGATATGTCACTCAAGTTACAATCTTGGAGTATGACTCTAAGAATTGTTTTGGAACGAAGTATGACTCATCTTTTTGATTTAACCATTTCAACAATTCATGACTCCTCTTCTTACTCATAAGAATGCACTAAGATGACTTTAGAGGACCAATTGTGATATGGTATCTTAATCATTAAGATGATCATAAACATGATACTAAAGTACTCTCCCATCTTCTCAGATTTGAGAAACTTTTATCTTTCTGCCATACTTTGATTCTTCTTATTTGTTCTGTCTCACATTGAAACTTCTCCAATGCTACAAACTTATACTTAAACTTATAAGTATAACCATATTTACTAAACTTAAGTAAATCATGACGAATAGTCTTCTTGATCTTTTGTGGTGGACTTGACCAGTGCACAAGAATGTGTACTCGATCCCTTAGTCCTTTCCTTATTCACATAAGGAATTAGTCTTAATTTTCCAAGCTGAAAGTTCTCATTCATCATACTATACAACTTGCATGATTCCAAGTTTCGGTCCAATTGAACCTTGGGTGATGAGAATCTTTCCTTATTTGGTAATATTAGACACTACCACAACCGAAAGAATCAAATCCATTTTTCCAATATTGCTATCAATGGAATCTTATAAGCAACAACTTTTCACAAATGCCATTGTAAGGATACTTAAAATAAATAAAATCAAAACCTTTTTCTTTTATTTTAAAACTTTGCGGAAAAACTTATCCTTACAATCCATATGAAAACCTTGTTGTTATCTATTCCTAAGCAATATAAATATCATAACTCTTAAGTAATAGCCCAAAATTCTGATCACCGAACCATGCGATTGAAATCCATCTTCGCGATCAGAATCATCATGTACTTAATAGAGTTAGACAATGGACTTTACCTGAAGTAGAGCCAAACTTATTGACTTTAACATCCTTAGGTAAATTTGGCAGCTTCGTAACCAATGCCCCTTCCTTTGGCAATAGTTACCTATGGACCCTTGATAATGAGACTATCTCAGACTTCGCCTCTCTCTTTACCATTGGGTCAACCGAGTTGACTATGGCCGATCCCTTTCCATTGGGAAGAGAGAGCTTTACTGGATATCCAATGTCATCATTGTCAATGTCCATAGCGTTTTAGGAAGTTGATCTTAGCAAATAGATAAGATCATTAAGGGTCTTGTCTTAGTCTTTTTCATAGGATTCCCAAAAGAACTCACTATGTGACTTAGAAAGTAGTTGAGCCACCAACTTTCTCAAGACTTTGACACCCAACTCTCTCGGCTTGTCAATATGTGACTACATCTCCAAGATGTGATCACACCTAGACCTTGCCTTGCCAATAGGGCTTGAGTGACCTTAAACTTTTTAGGAACTTGTGGGTTAGGGAGAATAATTGGAGGAGGTGAAAGAAGTATGATATCCATGGGACATCATCTTCATTTAGGAAAGCTTGTTTCAAGAGATTTGGGAAGATCATACATGTCTAGACCAGACATCTTTTTGGGAGATATTCAAGATAGTTGATTTAAAGTCCTTAATATGACACCCAATATGAAATATTAAGGCTAGGACCCAACAAACTATTTTATAACTTAGAAGAGGGATGCCGTAATCCAAGCTATAAAATATTTGAAGGTAGGTGAATGACGATTCACCAATTTCCACCATGAAAAACGAAATAATTTATTAGGTTTTAATTGGATTTGAAAGTCCTAGATCTTTGAGATTCATTGAACTGTTCAAAGGCATGTTTCAATCTCGAGTGTGCCCTTCAGGTTTTGTGACTGGGATGCCGAGGATCACAAAACAAGGTGTGAATAACCATGAAAATATACTTGGTACCCTTAATATTTACCCCTTAATCAGTGTGCCGGTTAACCACACACGCTCCACCGATACTATGATAAATATTAAGTTACCCTTTGTCTACCTTATTAAGTCCAGGTTAGTGTGCCGGTTAACCACACACACTCCACTAACGACTTAAGCAAAGTGCAAAGTGTAATTTCATGGGTTAGCACCAAATTCACATTTTCCTAAGTAACTAAGATTGGGTATTAATAAGAGTTTAGTTACTTAGTATTTATCATTAATACTTTTAATGAAAGGAGAATTATAGTCCTTGTCCTACCCGTTCGGCTAACGACCCTCCACCAGTCAAGGAAGCGGTGGGTGAGAGTGGACACCCATTAAACTGCCATTTTATAGGCAGTAACCTTATACCCCCCCTTATAGACCGGCTTCGTGAATGAGACCTACTAACGGTAAGACTGACTTTACTCTTATACATATATATATATAAATATTATTAACTTATAATATTATAAAGTATAAGGGTTGAATTTTAACTTTTAAAATTCTAAGGGCTAACTTGGAATTAAAGTATTCATAAGTGAAAACTTTTCAAATTCCAAAACTTGAGGGCAAGTTTTGAAACTATTCAAAACTAATTAATTCCATAACTTATGAGTTTAAAGTAGTTTTAATTAAAAAAAAAACTCTTCAAGTTCCATATCTTGAGGACAAGTTATGGAAGACTTTAAACTAATTAATAAAAAAAATAACTTTTTTTTTATTGTAACTTATGGAACTAATTAAGGTTACACTTTTTTTTTAATTTAATTTAATGAAGAGACTCTTGAACCTCCATAACTTGAGGACAAGTTATGGAGTCATAAAACCATTTAATTAGAACTAGACTCTTCATTTTGTAACCTTTGCCAACTTTTATGAGTTTTATGATTCTTAAATGTGACTTTTCATATAACTTGAGGACAAGTTACAAAAACACACTTTGGAATCAACTCTTAGATTAAAATGGATTGAAAACAACTATTTCACACAACTTTTCTATTAATCTAAGAACCTCATAAGAACAAGATAATTCAAATCATCAATCTTCAAGAAATTAGCATGAACATACAAACTAATACAAATCTTGAAATTATGACAATTATCTTAGAAATTGGATTAGCATGAACATTACCACATCAAAAACAAGTTTATAAGTCCAAAAACATCTTAGGGTAATGTTCCTAGTCCAATTCCAGCCAAAACAATCGAATATATGCATCCAACTCGATTTTTCAGCTACTTTTGCAAGTATAACAAGAAAACAAGCCTAGGCTCTGATACCACTGTTGGGTTATGAGCATTCTAACACTCCTAAGTGTACATGCAACCCTAAATACCTTGGATCTATATTTTCTCTATTATACATACAATTATGAACATCCAAGGTATTATCCTAATCTAGCATACAAAATAATAAATATAACAAGATAGAATACATACCTCTTTGATGTAGAATGTCTTCATGAAGCTTGAGTGCCTAGTGCCCCAAGTGTGACACCTCAAATGGTTCACACAACACCAAATACACTTGGAATAACTTGAGAGAAACTTGAACACTCCTTGAAATCGTCTAGCCCTCACACTCACACATTAGTGCACGATTTCTTGAGCCATGGGATTCTTTTATATGGTGGCTATTAGGGTTACACCATGTAACTCATAACTTTACCCATTCCTTATGCTCCATGGATTTTAACCTCCATGGAGTATCCATGGGTCACCCCATGGACTTAGTCCAACATAAGGAATCTTGGATCACAAGCCCACATATATAAGAATGAATGATTTACACAATCAACCCATATATTTAATTAGTCTCCTTTTTGATCACTTAATTAATTCCAAATTAATTCTTGATCAATACTAATTAAATAACCTTATTAATATATTAGAACTTATAATATATTAACCAACCTTAAGTGTTATTTCTCTCATTATAGTCTATCCAAATGCATGATGCCATGCAACCCAAATGGACCATGCCGGGTCGGGTCAAGTCTTACCAATTATAGTTATGGACTTAGACATTAATCCAACAGTAACTGCCATCGGTATCTTTCAACCAGTATCTGCCATCGGTATCTCTCAACCAGTAACCGGGGATTATTCCACCCCTATCACTATCACGTAACAAAATATCATAGATATACTGATCACATACTAAGATCATAACCATACAGATAACAGACTAACACATCATAAGCATACAGATAACATGCATGGGTTCTGTTTACCCCTTCGTTATCTTTCAACCGGTAACTGGGGCTATAACCCCCTATCACTATTAACATAAGGCATCCTAGCATATAAGACATAACATATAGTAGCATACCAGATAATTATCACGCATACAATTATCTAACAAACAACTCCTACTAGTGGGCCGACATTGTGGCCTTAGACCCACTTCTACTGGAAGGTAACTCACCTCATACTGCTGAAGTCCCGTAGACACAACCCTACGCTGCTGAAGTCCGGCAGACTCAACCCCAGCTGCTGGATGACAGATTCCCGATCTGTCAATATCAAACATCACCCAATTAATAATTGGGTCCCACTACATAACCATAAATACTTACTTTGGATAATTACTACATTACCCCAAGCTTGGCTTATTCAAGCCCAAGGCCCAATCCATAGGCCCAAAGTCAACTAGGAATCAAAGCCCAACACATGGCCCAATTTTCCAAATTGGGCCTAGGCTTATACATGGTCTTATTCTAAGGCCCAACCTCATATAATCATTAAGGCCCAAACTGTGGCCCATCTATGACCCAATTTTCTAAATTGGGCCCAAACCCCTTACATGGGCCTTACCCTAGGCCCATTAAATTATTCTATACTATTTGCTTGGTCTTGGATGGCCCATCTAATAACCCAATCATCAAGGCCCAACAATAAACCCAAGTGAAACTAGGGTTTCACATGAAATGATGATTAGGGTTAAGTTTCCTACTTAACCCATTAATGACTTTATCCATTAAGGACTTAATCCATTAAGTCCAATATTGCTTAGATTAATTTCAGCCAATGATTATTATTTAATATTCCAAGTTATTAATAATTCCCGTGTGTCTCGATTAATTCCCCAAAATTAGGGTTTTGATGGCATTAGGGTTTTCCAAACCCTAATTAGGGTTTCCAACCCAAATACTAGCCCATTTATTAATTTGTTGGGCTTTTAGATCAATTAGGGCTTTATTGGGCCTATTAAGCCCACTAAAATATTATTAAGCCCATTAGGGTTTTATTGGGTCCATTAGAGTCCATTAAGCTTCATTGGGCCCATTTGAGCTTCTTTGGGCCCATTAGGGTTTCAAGCACCCCAAACGAATCAACACCACGAGGCAAAGCACACCGCCACCCGACACGGCGGCCGGTGGCGGCATCCACCACCCTAGGGTGGTGGTTTCCAATTTCTTTCCATTATTTCGCTTTTGAGTTACAATTACAATGAAAATACCAAAGCAACACACACACTAACTAAGCTAAACATACACACACAAACCGCCTTGAGGTGGCCGGCGGTGGTGCATGGCGGCAGCCACCACCCTATGGTGGTGGTGATGCCTTTTTCCGAGGACTCCGGCCAACTCACACACGCCCAACCACTGAAACACATGCATCTTCACGTCCTTTGCTCGGAAATAGAAACCAACCACCCACCTGGCGATGAAGGGTAGCGACATCACCATAGGAAGGCGGTAGCAGCCACCATGGTCGGCGGCCATGATGGTTCTTCACGGCCCAACTCGTCTGGAGCCTCCTTACACGGACACGGAGCGGCAAACGCTGACCGGAGCAGCAGTGTTACAGCGGTGCACTTCGTCGGAGCAGAAAAGGGAGGGGAAAAATGGGAGAGGTTCGCTCTCCATAACCACGAACGGCAGCAGCGACAACCATGGATCGTTGTCGTCGCCGGTGACGGAACAGGAGCAGCTGCGACGTCGTTGGTGCATCGGCAGTGGTGGCGGCGCTTCGGTTGCGAGGTGGCTGGAGGTGGGTGAACCCTCACGTGGTCGCGACTGAAGAAAGGAGAAGGAGGAGATGAATGGAGATCCGAAGGCGTTGTCGTCGGATGCTGATCGGAGACGACACAACGCCGGCGCCGGCGAAGGAGGTGAATGGTGGCGGCTGGAGGAAGGTATAAGGGTGGGTGACGGCTGCCCTCATATTAGGGTTAGGGTTTTTTGGTGGTAACCGGCACATGCTAGGCTTTATACCCGATCCCACTTCTAAGTTTGCCATAATGGCAGTTCCGGCCCCTCCTCCATAAATCCTTTCATTAAGAGTCTATAAATTTCCATTTAAACCCTGCCCCTTCAATTCCTTTACAATTTAAGTCCAAATTTTACTAAACAACCTCTCTCTCAACAAATCCTTTTCAAAATCAATCCATATTTTATCTTTTTAACCCCTAATTCTCAGTTATGACATTTTCAGCCCTTCCACCTCATTTTCCTTTTTAAATTAAATCCAAATAATTACCATGGAGCCCCCGACTTCAAAAATTCTTTATAATTAATTCAGAACTTATATTTTTAACCCCCTAAGCTTTCAATTATTTATTTTAGGGCTATTATTCGTTCCTTAATTTCTTTATTTATTTAATAAATAAACAGGGTGTTACAGACTGGGATGCCGAGGATCACAAACAAGGAGTGAATAACCATGCAAATTAGCTTGGTACACCCTATGTTAGAACCACCTAATCAATGTGACGGTTAACCACACACGCTCCATTGATTTATGATTAACATCAAGTTACCCTTTGCCATGCATTGTCAGTCCCAGATTAGTGTGCCGGTTAACCACACACGCTCCATTAACGACTTAACAAGGGTGCAAAGTGCAATTTCATGGGTTAGCACCAAAGTCACATTTTCCTAAAGTTACTAAGATTGGGAATTAAAGTTTAGTTACTTTATATTTATCATTATACTTTTAATGAAGGGAAATTAGAGTCCTATCCTACCCGTTCGGCTAACGACCCTCCACCAGTCAAGAAAGCGGTGGGTGAGAGTGGACACCCATTAAACTGCCATTTTATAACCTTATACCCCCCTTGTAGACTGACTTCGTGAATGAGGTCTACTAACGGTAAGACTGACTTTTAATCTTATACATATATATATATAAATATTAAACCTATAATATTATACTAGTATAAGGGTTGAATTTTAAACTATTTAAAATTCTAGGGTTTGGAACTGAATGTGTCAAAAGAAGACTCTACATTTACAAATTCCAAAACATGAGGGCAGGTTTTGAACAATTCAAAAACTTTTGGAATCCATAACATATGAGCTTAATATAGCTGTAATGAAGAGACTCTTGAAATCCATAACTTGAGGACAAGCTGTGGAGGTAATAAAACAATTTATGGGAAAAAGATTCTTCAAGTTTATAACCTATGGTTTAATAACTCTTTTAAAGAAAAAAAACTTTTGGTTTTCCATAACTTGAGGACAAGTTATGGAATCCATTAAAGGTCATTTAGATCATCTAATAAACTAACAAACATGTCTAGCAAGAATCATGATCTAGATTAAACTCATACGAACAAGACAATTCAAATCAAACAATTTTCATGTAATTAGGCTAACCATTAAACTAATACAAAACATGAAACTTTTGACAATTATCTTATGAATTGGATTAGTATGATCATTACCACATCAAAAACAAGTTTATACGTTCAAAAACAGCTAAGGGTAATGATTCTAGTCCAATTCCAGCCTTAAAACTCGAAAGTATACTATCAGGGGCTCCAACTCGTCGAGTGCATGAACCAACTCGACGAGTTGGATGAATTTACACATGGACTCATCGAGTCACTCAATGGACTCGTCGAGTCCCCTGTTGAGACAACAAAAATTGTCGATTTTCAAGCAACAACATCAAGTATAATTGAAAACAGCCCTAGGCTCTGATGCCACTGTTGGGTTTTGAGCATTCTAACACTCCTACCGTGTACATGCAACCCTATGTGCTTTGGATTTGATGAGTTAATAACTCTTGTAAGATCAATTAGATCCTTAACAGGTAAAACAATAAAGAGAATAAAGATTGAACGCCGAATGAATCAAACGAGTGTAGAATGATTAAAACAGTCACACCTCAACTATAGAGGTGTGCTAGGGTTACAGTACAATTATGGAAATAATAATAGCAAAACCTTAATAGAATGATGCATGCATGCACCTTAAATACTAAACCCTAATATAAAATCACGACTGGCCAGGCCCAGATTGTGTGTACATAATGGACTATACACTAAAGCCCAAGGACGCAACACCATAGACACAACAATCTCCCCCTTTGCCTCAATTGGGGTGAGACTTCACTTCGGTTGAGCAGGTGTAACTTTCTTAACAGTCTTGAATAGCTTTGGTATGATGGCAAGAAGAGTTTGACGAAGGTTAATGTACCTCCGAAGCATATCCGTAAAATATTTCTTGTCAGCGTCACTATTCTGAGGACACCTGTATATGATATCGATAATATGCTCCAAGAAAGTAGTGGAGAATAGGTGTTTGTCATCCAGAGCAAACAAGAATTTCTGTCCTTCAACTCTAGTAAACATGACCGTATGGTACTTCAGGTCAATTTTACCCATTTTCATCTTGTTGAGGTCGCTTACCTTCCCAATTGGAGTTACAATGGGCTTCTTTCTTAAGGCAGTGGCGATTTCCTGATCCATCTTTATAACCTCATGAATATAGGAAACTAACATTCTCTTGATGTGATCGATGATGGGCTCATATTCCTTCTGATTAGTGAGCAGAATGTTGTTTAGCAAGATCCAATCATGGGGATTCAAGTTTGGTAGATCAGCAAGAGATATCATATGGACTGAGTTATCAAAACCTCAAGTCACCCTGAACTTGACATTGATGAAATTCCCCGTTGAGGTTGGCTTCAATACCTTGACAGTTGTGATCTTTTGTGCGCTCCACATCAGGTATTGAGGTTGTGAGAATGCAAGATAGATGTCAATTAGATCTCGATCAACCTTCGGATCTGGAGAGGGAATTGCTGCAATAGGTTCAAAGCAGTGAAAGACAAATGCCCTTCTCGTGATAGGCATGTCAAACTGCGAGTCCTTCGAATTTTGTCGATCAAAAGAGACCACTGGTTCGAGCCAATGAGTTCTAGGGGACTCAATTGCTTTTTTGATTAATATCTCCAATGACCATAAAGGAAATAGAATATTTCTACTTTCCAGTAGGTCATGAGCTTCCTTTTGCTTCCTTTCCTTCGCTTCTGCTTCTTTTGCAACTCGATGGGTTTCATCAAGTTCCCTATCGCGATGCTTTCGCTTTAGAGCATCTGTTTCTGTTTCTTCTTCATCATCACTATCATTGAGAATATTTTTCCCCTGTCCTTCACACTCGAACCCGAAGCTACATTACCCTTCGGTTCAGTGGTGACTTTCGGTTGGGAAATAGGTTGGCTTGTAGGAGGTTGCGATTTATCCTGATTCCCTTCTCCCCCTTGTTTCGGAGGGACAACGGTCTCCAAAACACCCTCTATCCTGCTTAAAATTTCAAGAGCTGGGCGTAGCTTTTCAGCTAGATGCCTTCGGACTGAAAGAGTGAGAACCGAGTCGTGAGCTTCGAGGATATTTAATAAGAGGGCATGAACATCTCTAACACAACTTTTGACTACAGTACGCTCAGACTTGAGAGCATCAATCTCCTAATTCGCTTGTTTCAGTTTCAGGGTTTGAGTCTTCAGCTGAGTTGTTTTTAGAGCAAGTTCATCCATGACTTTGCTCTCTAAAGCGAGATCAGCCTGAAGTTTATCCAGTCGCTCATTGACAGATTGCTGAAGCGCAGTGTGGTCAGATTTGAGACTTGTGCGAACCTCTTCAAAGTGCTTATTCTCAGCTTGAAGTGATTTAGTTAGAGTTGCAACAGAGGCATTAACTGTTTCACCATTCTTTTGTGCAGCTGCCTGTAAAGACTCAAGAAACAAATTAGCGTCATTAATTAGTTTTTTGAGTTTTTCAGTCACCTGTTTACAAAATTTGGTTGATTCATCAATAGCAGTTGAGGCTTTGGAAATTGAGGAATCATGCTCCTTGGCAAAAGTTTCCATCATGACTTTTACCGCTGTCTCAAAGTAGGAATCATGTGAAGAGGAAGAGGAGGCCATTAGCTTGTCAAGCTTTTCGTTCAGGTCCTTGAGATGCCTCTTCATGATAGGAGCATCATCATTTTCATCGCTTTGAACTCTGTAGAGGCTAAAGTAGAATGAGTCAAAGTCATCACCCTCTCCACCGAGAACAGTGTTGGTTTCGGTTGATTGAGTTGGAGATAGGGGTGAGAGGTAACAGGGGTTTCGGTCACTGAAGTTGGTGCCCCTGTATCAGATACGTTGACACGAACTTAAGGTTCGGTCGTTTTGGTGGTTGTTGATGTAGATTGGGAAAAGATTGGAGGTGGGAGAGGGGTAGTTGAAGTTGGTTGAGTTGAACCTAGTGGAGGGAAAGGTGCAATGGTAACTGGAACTGAAGTATGATATGGAGATGGTGGAGGAGTGGGAATAGAGTCATTGAAGTGTACCTCGTGAGATGGAGATGGTGGAGGCGAATCTCCCCTTTCGCCTTCAGAATGAGCTCCTTCGCTTTCGCTTGACTCCTCTCGGATATGATCCGAAGGAACATAATCGGAATCGCTGTTGGATGGACTCCTCAGTTTCTTGGTCATCTTCTTCACCTTTCGCTTCTTTGGTTGAGAAGTAGCTGCTTTTTTAGATTTTCGCTTTTTGGGCATGGCAGCTTTAGAGGATGGACCCTCCTTCTCCCCCCTTCTCGAATCAGTCTTTTTACTCCTTTTCGCTGGTTTGTCTGCCTCTTAAATTGACTTTATCATTTTAGGAGTCAGCTGCCTCAGCCCCGAAGAAGGTAGCTTCTTGTACTCCTGGATCACGTTGCTCTCCTCAGAAACACACCTATACATTGACTCTGGGATGGATCCATTAAATGGATATTTGGATGGATCAGTGATGTTGATCTTCGTCGTGTGAAAAGTTAATTGATGAGAGTAGGGAGTCTGCCATGGTTAGAATGCGAAACCTTTCCATTGCCCAGTGAGTAACGATTGTCCAAAACCTCCCACATGAGATTTCAGAATGACGGGAAGCTGAGTTGAGGCTTTGCACCAGTTGAGTCCAGAGAATAGACCCATAGTCCAAGTTGATGCCATTGTAGAGACCATAGAGAATGGTCATGAAGGACTTGCTTGCACCATCAGAACCATCAACCATTTCCGATAAGCCTTTGAACAAAAGAGTGAACAGGCCATTCCATTGAGGAGGAAGGCAAAACTTCTTAACCTTGGTGACAGTTGTAAGCACTTCAGTGTACCCCATATTGTAGAACATGGAGAACAGTTGAGTAGTAGTGATGGAGTCGGGGTTTACCATTGAGGCATCGTAGGCAAGCCCTAAGAGCGAACATAACTGAACCGTGGAAATCGAAGTCTTTTGATTGAAGATCTTGAAGAAAATCCTTTCTTTAGCTTTGTCATAAGAGGCCGTTGAGTATAGTTGAGAGAGCAGAGACAATGGAACTGATTCTACCTTGTTTAGAGCAATTACAAGTGGTGAATATTTGAGACATTCAACCACTTGAAGCATGTAGGAATAATACTGGAAAGGAGTAGGATCAATGATCAAGTTTTGGTTTGGCTTGATTGTGAGCAAAGATGATGAAGCAGTTTGTTCTTGAACTGAGGATGATTCGGCCATTGATGAAGCTTGGTGAAGAAGAAGATGAACAGTAGTAAGAGAGAAGTAGCCGGTGTTTGCTTGAGAGGATTTTTGGAAATGGTAAAGAGGTAAAAGTGGTATGAGAAAACCCTTTATACGATTACCAAGAGAGAGAGAAATCCGGTTATGAGGATTGCATATCTTTTGACTTGACGCCTGAAAAAGTGCGATATGAAAGCTGTGTTTCCCAAAAAGTGGTCAGTTGGCGTGATAATAGCTGCCGTTTCAAATTCACGCGCCTCTTTCGTCCTTATCCTTTCACCGCCTCTTTAACTTCGAAACCGTTCAAATTCTTTTTGAAAATGCTGACTCACCCTTTTTACTTCATACACATTAAGTATAGTTCGGTTCCATATCGAATAGATTATCTCAACATAATGAACCGAAGCTACAAGTCTGAAAATAGCCACGATCAACACGATCAAGAATTGGGAAAATCGTAAAGATCTTCGTGCAATAGAATGGAAAAGATAAAGAAATAAAACGAATTATTTGTGGGATGTAAGTGATGTCAATTAAGACAGAAATAGTGGATCCCGGGCACGAATCTTCTTCCTTCAAAGTCAAGAGAGACTTAGAAGTGACTGTGTGGTTTCCCGTTGAAGTACGATCAAAAGCTTATTAAGAAGCATTGAAAGGCATCTTTTTAGTGTAAGGCTAATAGGGTGGTTTCGCTTCAACCGAACTTCGGTTCTTGATATAAGACCGAAAGTGGATGAAATACTTGTGAGGCCAGTGTAGCCTATTAAACAAGTAGGTTTGAGTATTTTTTAGTGACTTGATGATAAAGTAGAAATCTTAAAAACAAAATTAAACTGGATCTTTTTGGGTAGAAAAGTCTTGGTGTTAGACACTTTCATAAAGACCTCGCAAAAATTAAAAAGTGATTTCATAAAAATAGCAACCGAAAGTTGTCATTATTTAACATGCGGTGAAAACTAGAACATTTGATTGTTCACCATCAATTCTTCGTAGGTGTTGGATTTTGGGTTTCACATAGTACGTGGTGAAACGAAACTATGATCATAAACACAGTTGTTGTGTAACCGTAAACCTCAGTGGTAATTGCTGACTTTGTATCCATATGACCCTTGAGGTGCAAGACGCTGCAACTATGTATTCGGCTTCGGCAGTAGAAAGAGACACACATGTTTGTTTCTTCGATTTCCAGCTGACTAGTTTTCCATCAAGGAACTGACACCCGCCAGTTGTGCTCTTTCGGTCCAATCCACATCCTCCAAGATCAGCATCAGAGAATGCTTGAACAAAGAAATCGGATTTTGCAGGGTACCAAAGACCGAGAGACGAGGTTCGCTTCAAATACCTAAAGATATTTTTCACAGCCACCATATGAGGTTCTCTTGGATTAGCTTGGAACCTGGCACAGTAGCAAACAGAAAACATAATATTTGGTCTACTAGCTGTTAGATACATTAGAGACCCTATCATTTGACGATAGAGGGTCATATCAGCAGCTAGTTTTTCCATAGATGGTGTTAACTTCGTTCCGAATGCCATTGGAACCTTTACTTTAGAATCTCTCGTCATGCCAAAATTCGCCAGTAAAGTCTTCGTGTATGCCTCCTGGTTAATAAATATACCTTCTGGTCCCTGTCTAATGTTTAGTCCAAGGAAAAAGTTAATAGGACCCATTGAGATCATCTCAAATTTAGTCTCCATCAATGTTCAGAATTCAGCTGTTAAGATTGGATTTGTAGAGCCGAAGATGATGTCATCTACATAAATCTAGACGATCATTAGGTGTTCACCCTCTTTCTTGTGAAAGAAGGTTGGGTCAACAGAACCTTGTTTGAATTTAGACATTTTAAGAAAGCGAGTTAGTGTTTCATATCAGGCTCTTGGGGCTTGCTTCATACCGTAAACTGCCTTGTCTAGAATGTAGCAGCGATCAGGGTACTTCTCGTTCACAAATCCAGGTGGTTGCTCAATGTACACTATCTCTTCTAGTTCCCCATTCAAGAATGCACACTTGACGTCCATTTGAAAAACATCGAAGTTCTTGTGAGCAGCGTAGGCCAGAAAGATCCGAACTGATGCTAACCTTGCTACTAGAGCGAAGGTTTCTTCATAGTCTATTCCCTCTTCTTGACAATATCCTTTCACTACTAGCCTTGCTTTGTTTTGAATCACGTTCCCTTCTCTTTCCATTTTATTCCAAAATACCCACTTCAAACCAACCACGGATGCATCCTTTGGAGTAGAAATCAGTCTCCAGACTTTGTTTCGCTCAAACTCATTGAGTTCGTCTTGCATTGCCTGTACCCAATCAGCTGTACCCAATCAGAGTGATCAAGTACAGTGTTCACTGTCTTCGGTTCAATCTTGGAGACAAACGAATTAAACATACAAAATTCCACTTGAGAGAATAATGTTGTTTGCTTCGCTTTCAGTTGAGAGCGTGTAAGAACTCTTTCTGATGATTCACCAATAATTTGAGTTTTCGGATGATCTTTTGTCCATTTTGTGAGAGGAGGGTAATTTGGATCATAAACCGGATCCAATTCAGTGTTTATCTCTTCCTCGAATTCTGATTAAGTGTCTTCATCATTTACATTATGATTCTCCCCCTCGAATGACGTAAAAACTTCAACTTCAGGTTCAGAATTCTCCCCCTCGATTGGACTTTCATGGTCTATATTTAGTGATGGGTTCTCCCCCTGGAAACGCGAATCTGGTTGCACTAGAGTTGATGAACCCTTCCCCTGGAGTGCAGAACTCCCTTTTGTAGGGTCAGTTGGGTGTTGTGGTTCATTATTGTCTTGAGTTTTGCTTGCCATGGCTTTTACTACTTCAGCGATTACATTCTCCAAATTGTTAACCTTATTGTCATCTGCCTTTGCCTCAGACATACGGGCATTCTCTGGTTAATCAAAGAGCAAGGAGTACTCTTCAAATAGATTAGAAATTGGAACCGAGACTTGACTGGTTTTGGGAAAGATTTCTGCCATTGGTTCCTCGCTTGATGGAAGTTTCTCCACATAGTTATCATCAAACGTGACATAATAGGTTTCCTCAATTTTCTTGGAACGTTTGTTTAGAACACTGTATGCTTTTGATGTAAGTGAATAACCAAGAAAAATCCCTTCGTCTGCCTTGACATCAAACTTGTTTCGGTTCTCTTTGGAGTTAAAGATGAAGTATCTGGAACCGAAAACGAGAAAGAACTTGACGTTTGGCTTGTGATTATTCAAATTTCATATGGAGTTATTGAAAGTCACTTGTTGATAAATGTCACACCCCCGAACCAGAACGGCAGAAACGTCCGGAGGCGTGTGACGTCATTGTGTAGTATCATAACAATTGTATATAAATGAAACATAGCAACCAAACATCATACACAAATATAACAAGCTTACATTGTTTACATCGTGTATATGTTCTCAAATTTTACACAAAAGAGACATGAGTAAGCAAATTTCCAAAATATAACAAAATAGTCTTGAATCCGCGATCAACAACCTGCTTATTGGTTTCCTGAGAATACAAGTCGTTTGAAAAGCGTCAACATAAAATATGTTGGTGAGTTCATAAGCATTTTCGTATAAAACTTTGATGATAGTTTAGACATCCAGAAAATCCGATATTTTCTTATCAAAATAGTTGAAGTCCTTGTTTCAAATGGAGTATAGTTGCATGTGTGTCTTAGGTCATTGCTTTTGATTCGTTTAAATCGTTTCCCCAGAAAATCCTATATTTTCTGATGTGTAAAAATAGTAGCTTTGATAAAAACATAACACATGTGTGGGAAAAGTTTCGCTGAGGGAGCAGAACATAGTTAATTGTAAAGTCAGAGGTGAAAACTTTTACACATATTTCTGATATATTCTAGTGAGTCGTTATAACCATACTAATATGACGGAGTGCCTGTTATGACGTTCTTCAGGTGTCAGTTTTGTTCAAGACATTTGTCACCCTAGACTGGCCGGTCTAGCTGCAGCGAACAGCGAAGGTGCGGGGTGTCAACCCCGTATAGATCTATACACAAATTCCCGCTCCCCCTCCAGGAGAATCTGTTTATAACTCCTTACAGAACTTTAAGCGTACACTATTATATATAATATATGTACCATGAAGATTTGTCTGACTAGAATACTAACAGTTTTGAGCAAATCGTTGAAAAATCCATTATTTACGAAATAAACAATAATGGTACTTGTTGTCTAGATATTTCGTTTAGTTTTGTTTCGAGTCGTTTTGTATAAAACCATGACTTGTGTGAGTTTTATGACAGCAGCTTTATGACACACAAATATTTCTGTCATAAAGGCTCTATGTGTATATTTTCTTGATGCAATATTGATATCAAATATTTACAAAATTTCCCCCTATTAGTTTGCGAAATGTCATTTATAGAACATTAAATTCCAATTTTAGAACTCCTAGACTTAGTATCTACATTTCAAGGTTTATTTCAGTAACTTGTGCTTCTAGTTACTAATGCAAGAATACAAGGGAGTATGTTGAACACACCCAAAAGCTTGGAAGGCTCTTTTTGTAAATTGTTCCCTTGTTTAGTGAATAAAATATGATTTATTTTCATGTGTTTTGTGAAACCACTCGTTCACAGAGGGTTATAAAATAATATTGTTTCAACACACAAACCAAACATATGTATACATGCAATTACTCAAGAGTTTAGAACAAGAATTGACTTGTACTCTCCCCCAAAAACGAATAAAAACTTAGAAAAAGTGAGGTATGAAGCTCACCTTGGTTAGTTTGCTGAGTGAGTTGGAGAGATGATGAGGAAGTTTCCAAACTCCAAAAACTTGGATGGTTCTTTCGATTTAGAAGTATCCTAAGAATAATTTGTGGGTAAATATTATGTTATCTTAAGAATATTGTGGAAAATTACCTAGTCAAAGAAGATGAAATACTTACAAAAAGAATTCTGGGAATTCTTTGATGGTAGGAGACTTGGTGCTTGAAGGACTTGAGAGTGTTCTTTGGGAGTTTGCTGCAAGTGAAAAGTGAGGAGTGGAACTTGAGAAGGAAGGAGGTTCACGTCCTTAAATAGGGAGATGAAAAGGGTGATTTGACATTTGCATGGAAGTCTGATATGTAAAACCCATTCTCAAAGGACAATAGATGTTTCCTTGAGATCTGCATGGGGAAATGGAAGATATGCATGGGAAATGAAAAGATTTTTACCACTTCAACAAGTCAAACCCTATTTCTCTTAGAGTCTCATTAAACTTCTTAGGTTTTATTTTATACTTAAAATAATTTATTTTGACATAAAATAGGGGTTTAAGAGGCTTAGGACATGAAAAATATGAGTTAGGAGGGATTCCCAGCGTCATAATGTCCTAAAATGATGAAATGGTCCGGACATGGTGAAATCCGAAGTGGGGACATGCTTCTGCGAGGGTCCGAAGTGCGTTAGAGTGGGTCCAGAGTCGCTCAACAAGTTTCGGAGTCATCAGCCTGGTCCAGAGTCGATCAACGAAGTCCGAAGCATCTTCTCCGGATCCAGGGTTAGGTGCGAGACGAGCAGTCCGGACAGGGGGTGCGAAGTCAATGGTTCCGGACCGAGGCACAAGCTGACCAGGAGATTCCGGAGCAATAGGAAGGGTCCGGAGTCACTCCTTCCGAGGCACTCCATGTCTGAAGCAAGGATGGAAGTTCTAAAATGTGCTTTATCTTGGCTCCTTAAGAGGCATTCCGGATGAGAGGTTCAGGACCAAGGGATTTAGGAACAAGGAGTTCAGGACCTAAAGGATTTAGGACCAAAAGGATTTAGGAACAAGGAGTCCTTTTAGGTCCTCTCCCTCGGTTTTGGGTTGTTTTCGACTGAGGAAGGCTCATAGAGAGATTTGGGAGAGATTTCACCTACTTGGAGAGATTTAGGAGAGATTTCTCCTACTTGGAGAGATTTTGGGGAAATTTCACATACTTGGAGAGATTTGGGAGAGATTTTGTTTGGAGCCTTTACTAGTGTTTTTCCTTGTTATGCAAGGTCCTTAGACTTAGTAACATTCCATTTTGAGTGTTATATACCTCAAAGGGCACTTAATAGTACCTTATAGAGTTGCTACTTACCTATATCAGATTAGGGTTTTAAATTTTTAACATTTGAAACTTGCAAGGGTTACTTCGCATTACATTTTTGAGTCATACATTAGAAAACATCAAATAATGCCTAACACATAAGCACAATTTGAGTTGATCAGACTGATTCGTTGACCCTGACTTGACTTTGATTGGACCAGAAGTTTGTCGGTTGTCACATCATCCCCCGCTTGAGGGAATTTCGTCCCCAAATTTTGCTTTGAAGTAACCTTCAAAGGTTCGCGAACAGGTGAGGGTACTTCTGTCTCATTTGATCTTCGCGCTCCCATGTGAATTCTGGCCCCTGTTTGGCATTCCAACGAACTTTTACAATTGGGATGCGACTTTGCTTAGTACGCTTTACTTCTCTGTCCATGATTTCCACGGGCTCTTCAATGAATAAGAGGTTCTCGTTTATCTCTATCTCCTCCAGTGGAATGGTGAGGGTTTCATCCGACAAGCACTTTTTCAAATTCGATACGTGGAATACGGGGTGCACATTACTGAGTTCAGGGGGTAGTTGAAGTTTAGAAGCCACAGGTCCAATTCGAGCGAGAATCTCGAACGGTCCGATGTATCGTGGGTTTAACTTCCCTCGTTTCCCAAAGCGAACCGTCCCTTTCCAGGGAGAGACTTTTAGTAACACGCGGTCACCCACTTGGAATTCCAGCGGCTTCCTTCTGTTGTCTGCGTAACTTTTCTGTCTATCCCGGGACGCTTGGAGTCGCGACATGATTTGGACAATTTTCTCGGTTGTTTCTCGGATGATATCAGGTCCAGTGAGGGTGCTATCCGGTAATTGCCCTTTTCCAGTTGGGTGCCACCCACCTCGGCCCAACAAAGGGGTGATCTGCACTTTCGGCCATACAAGGCCTCAAAGGGGGCGACTCCTATGCTTGTGTGGTAGCTGTTGTTATATGAAAATTCAACTAAGGGCAGGTGAGTATCCCAGGCTTTGCCAAAATCTATAACACATGCTCGAAGCATGTCTTCTAGAGTCTAAATAGTCCGCTCGCTTTGGCCATCGGTCTGAGGGTGGTAGGCAGTGCTCATATCTAGTCGGGTTCCCATTGCTTTCTGGAGCGACTGCCAAAAACGAGAGGTGAATCTACTATACCGATCAGAGATAATAGATATGGGGACTCCGTGAAGTCTCACTATCTCCTTCAAGTATATACGCGTCAGCCTTTCCATCTTGTACGTTTCCTTTATTGGCAGGAAATGGGCGGATTTTGTTAATCGGTCAACGATCACCCAGATAACATCCAGACCGTCAGCCGTCTTTGGTAATTTGGTTATAAAATCCATCGTTATCATCTCCCATCTCCACTCAGGTATTTCGGGTTGCTGAAGTAGACCCGAGGGCTTCTGATATTCCACTTTAACTTTGGCACAAGTGAGACACTTGCCCACGTAAGTGGCAATCTCTGCTTTCATATTCGGCCACCAAGAACGTTGGTTGATATCCAGGAACATATTGTCAGAACCTGGATGGATAGAGTATCTCGTTTTGTGAGCCTCATTCATTATCACATCCCGAAGTCCACCGAACCTCGGTGTCCAGATTCGGTCCATAAGATAATAGGCTCCGTCTTCTTTATTCGTCAGATTCTTTTCCATCCCACGTAATGTTTCATTGGCGATGTTTTCTGGTTTCAGGGCTTCCTTCTGGGCCTCTTTGATCTATGTGGATAGATGGGATTGGATGGTCATTGTCAACGTCTTTACCCAACGACCCGAGTACTCTTTTCGACTTAAGGCATCGGCTACCACATTTGCTTTGCCGGAATGGTACTTGATTTCGCACTCGTAGTCGTTTAACAGCTCGACCCATCTTCGTTGTCTCATGTTTAATTCCTTTTGATTCAGGATATGCTGAAGGCTCTTGTGGTCAGTGAAGATGGTGCACTTCGTACCATATAGGTAGTGCCTCCAAATCTTTAAAGCGAAGACTACAGCTCCCAGCTCTAGGTCGTGAGTGGTGTAGTTTACTTCATGGGCCTTTAGTTGCCTTGAGGCGTAAGCGATCACCTTCCCGCGTTGTATAAGCACACAACCTAGCCCTTGATTAGAAGCATCGTAGTATACTACAAATTCCTCTGTTCCCTATGGCAAGGACAGTACTGGAGCACTGCAAAGGGCTTGTTTTAGGGTGTGGAAGGCAGCTTCTTGTTTGTCATTCCAAACGAAGGGTACACCCTTCTGAGTAAGAGCGGTGAGGGGCTTGGCTATTTTTGAGAAGTTTTGGATGAATCTTCGGTAGTAACCGGCTAGGCCTAAAAATTGACGGATTTCGGTTGGGGTTCTTGGAGTTGTCCAGCCTTCAATAGCTTTGATCTTGGCAGGGTCCACATGTCTTCCCTCTTCACTGACTATGTGACCCAAAAATTCTACTTTACGAATCCAGAACTCGCATTTCGAGAATTTTGCATAAAGCTTTTCTGCTCTCAATGTTCCCAAAATCTGTCGCAGATGTTGGCCGTGCTCTACTTTGCTCTTAGAGTAGACGAGTATATCATCAATGAAAACAATCGCGAAGTTATCGAGGAATGGCCGACAGACTCTGTTCATTAGGTCCATAAAGGCTGCTGGTGCGTTTGTGAGACCGAATGACATGACTACGAACTCGAAGTGTCCATAACGGGTCCGAAAAGCAGTCTTTGGGATATCCTCCTCCCGGACTCTTAGTTGGTAGTATCCGGATCTCAGATCTATTTTGGAAAAGTAACTGGCTCCTTGGAGCCGGTCGAATAGATCATCGATTCGGGGAAGTGGGTATCGATTCTTGACGGTGAGTGTGACATCCCCTAATTTCTCGGCCAGAAAAGACCGATTTAATTTATGCTTTTTAAAATAAAATCAGAGAAATCTTTTCAAAACATATTGCGGAATAGGTCCCCAATATAAAACATGATAATGTTTATCAAAACCCTTCTTTAAGAAGGTATATATTTTCCATATATATCAAAACCTCGGGATGTCATGTTCCGATACAGATCAAAAGCATAAACAAGACATTATAAGCCTTTCAACAGTTATTTACAACTACTGGCCTATAATCAAAAATCTCTCATCGTCCTCCGACTATGCTCGGGGTCCACTACCTGTAATCATAAAAAAACTGAGTGGGTCAGGCTTGGGAGCCTGGTGAGCATATAGGGTTTTCAACCCACAATAATAATAATTTATTAATTTCACCAATCAACAATAACCCTGATTACCCATTCCCGTTGTCCTCACTTTACGTCCCTAAACACCTAACACAAGGGACTTAGCCTAAGGAATATCATCGGGTTGGACACTACTGCTAAGGGGACTCCTCAGCCATACATGTCCTAAAGGCAACCATGAGGGGGATTGGAGTACACCAATGAACATTTAGTTCATCAACACCTACAAGTTGCGAACTTGCTAGTGTACCACTGGACTGTCTAGAAAGGTTCGTGATCGTCATCTATACTCCGCTAGACGACTACAACAACACCAACAACAACACCGATAGCGAGGCCTCTCATCATTTTAACACCCACCGACTATTTTGTCTACCCATGTTCTATCCAACATATTTGTAGATAAAATACATATACAGTTTAAGACTTGTATAAAACATCAATTCAACAGTCACCTCAAATAAACAATTAACATATTTACACATAACACGTATTTTAAGGTAAATACTTCATATCTATGTGTAAATTGAAATTAACTACACACTCACATGTTTTGATGAAAATCGGGCAGCAATTCGTTTCCTAAAACGATCGTTTCTAATAAAACCGGGAGTTTTATTGAGAAACCAGGCTCTGCAAAAGTCGGGCTTCGAAACCGAAAAGATAAATTTTCTGGGCTTCACGGGCACTTCGTGGCGTATTACGGGGCTTATAATCGATACCGGGGCTTCGGGGAATGTTAAGATGAAGAAAATATGAAGAGAGGGGTGAAAAATGGTGAAATCCCAAAAGTACCCGAGAAGGCTCGCAGGACCCTTCTATTTATAGGGGGTCCGAAGTCGGTTCTGGTGGTGGGGTCCGCAGGCGAGGGTGCGCAGGTGGCTGCACGTGCAAAGGCCTCGGTGGCAGCTGCTGATTGGACCGAGGTCTAGTGGTCCATGTGCGAGGCTCGGAGGCTAAGGCGTGCGAGGCTCGGTCCAGCTGCGAGCTTCGGATTGGGCCTCCCTTCGGTCGAATCAGAATCCGACACGCAGCTACTGTTCATGCGAGGGAAGGTGACACGTGGCTTCACATGACTCACCAATCTCGTACACGTGGCACTCTTTCAGCGAAGGTGACGTGGCAAAACGTGACTATGCGAATTTTCTCGATTTTCGCGCCAAAACTTCTAAAATCCATAACTTTCGCATAAGAACTCTGTTTTTGACGTTCTTTATATGCACGCGTAGGTAAAATTACGCTCTACAACTTTCGTTTAGACTTCGTCGGCTAATTTTGATTTTAATTTTCATATTATTATTTTTAACAGACCGGGACAGGAAATCCGTTAAAAATTCATAACTTCTTCATCCGACGTCCGTTTTCATCAGACTTTTTACCGTCATGCTACTAATGACGAGACCTTCGATTCTCGTTTAGGTCGTGTCGGCTAAAAATCACTCGATCTAAAATTCGAGTTTTTAGCTGTCTACTGCTAAGCTGAAACTTCGAAAAATCATAACTTCCTCATACGAAGTCAGATTTGGGCGTTCTTTTTATACCTACTCTCCGTTTAACGAACACTACAAGTTTCGTTTAGATCACTAAGGCCAAAAAGTAGTTTATCGAAAACTCACTTTTTACGACATTCAGCACCGAGCCGGTTTTGTCGTGAAAATTCGACAGGTCATAACTTCTTCGTTATAACTCGGATTTCGGCATTCTTTATATATCCGTAATCCTTGTCATGACCACTACAACTTTCTTAATAGATATCGGCTTTATCTAAAATTTAATTTTGACGCTCATTTTTATTCTTAATTAATTAACTCCTAGTAATTAAGCATAAAACACATAAAACACATAGAATTCACATAATTCGTTTTTCATTTCTTCAAAATGAGTTACAAAGGTTAACCTAGACTATCCCCTTAATATTAATGCCTAGGCTAGAAACACGAGTGTTACAATTCTCTCCCCCTTAGGATGATTCCGTCCCCGGAATCACACATCACCAAACAACTGCGGGTAGCGACTCATCATGTCACTCTCCGTGTCCCAGGTGATATTTGGTCCATTCGTATGTTTCCAGCGCACAAGCACTAAATCAACCATCTTGCGTCGCAACTTCATAGTCTTACGGTCAACGATTTCCTCAGGTTCTTCAATCAACCTCTTGTTTTCATCCAACCTTAACTCAGAAATCGGAATTATGTTGGGCACATCTCCCGTGAACTTCCTCAAAATAACACACATAAAATGTGTTATGAATACCCTCCAGTTCTTCCGGTAATTCTAGCTTGTAAGCTTGATTCCCAATCCTCTGAAGAACTTTAAATGGCCCAATAAACCTTGGACTCAACTTTCCTCTTTTACCAAATCTTATAAGTCCCTTCCACGGCGAGACTTTAAGTAAAACCGAATCTCCAACATCGAAGGATATCGGTTGTCTTTTCTTGTCGGCATAGCTCTTTTGTCGATCTTGAGCAGCTAACATCCTCTCCCTTATCACTTTCAGCTTTTCAGCAGTCTGATGGACTATTTCAGGTCCCAAAAACTGCTTTTCCCCAGCTTCCAGCCAACATGATAGCGTTCGACATTTTTCCCCATACAAAGCGTGATAAGGTGCCATCTTAATGCTTGAGTGGAAACTATTATTATAGGAAAATTCTACTAGAGGTAAGTGTTCATCCCAGTTACCTTGGAATTCTAGGGTACATGCTCTCAGCATATCCTCCAATGTTTAAATCATTCGTTCGCTCTGACCATCGGTTTGTGGATGGTAAGCTGTACTCAAACACAACTTGGTACCCAATTCCTCTTGTAGACTCCTCCAAAACCTTGAGGTAAAACGGCTGTCACGATCGGATACAATCGTTAACGGAACACCGTGTAGCCTCACAATTTCCTTCACATAAGAATTCGCAAGTTTATCCATAGACGATTTCTCGTTAGCGGCTATGAAATGCGCACTCGTAGTGAAGCGATCAACGACCACCCAAATCATGTCGTGACCGTTCCTTGTTCTGGGCAGTTTAGTCACCAAATCCATGGTAATGTCCTCCCATTTACCCATGGGTACAGGTAAAGGTTCTAAACTCCCATACGATTTCTGATGTTGTGCCTTAACCCTAGCACAAGTTACACACTCAGCCACATACTTAGCAACATCGAGCTTCATTGTCGGCCACCAGTAATAGGGTTCTAGGTCCCTATACATTTTCCTACTGCCGGGATGAATCGAGTACATGGTTTTGTGAGCTTCTTCCATCAGAAGACCTCTTACTCCTCCCGTCTTAGGTACCCAAATCCTATCTTTGAATACCTTTAATCCTTGACCGTTTGTATCAAACACCAACGTCTTTCCCAAACGTTCCTCCTTCCGGTCATTTTTCTCCAAAGCTTCCTCCTGAGCTTTCTTTATACTTTCCACAATTGTAGAGACAACTTCAATCTTCAGCGCTCTTGGCCTTCTCTTTTCAAGATTTACCTTTCGACTGAGAGCATCAGCAACAACATTTGCTTTACCAGGGTGGTAAAGTATCTCACAGTCGTAGTCCTTGAGTAGTTCGAGCCAGCACCACTGCCTCATGTTCAATTCCTTCTGATTAAAGAGATATTGAAGACTCTTATGATCAGTGAAAAGTTTACACTTAGTACCATAAAGATAATGCCTCCATATCTTTAAGGCGAATACTACCGCTGCTAACTCCAGATCATGAGTGGGGTAGTTCTTTTCATGTTCTTTCAACTGCCTCGATGCATACGCTATCACTTTATCCCTTTGGATCAGAACACATCCTAACCCAACTCCAGAGGCATCACTATCGACTGCGAAGTCATCAACTCCTTCAGGTAACGAAAGAATCGGTGCTTCACACAATCTCTTCTTTAACTTCTCAAAGGCTTCCTTATGCTTCTCATTCCAAGCATAAGTAGCTCCTTTGTGGGTCAAAGCTGTTAATGGAGTAGCGATCGAAGAAAAGCCTTGGATAAATCGGCGATAATATCCGGCTAATCCTAAAAAGCTTCGAATCTTCGTGGGACTTTATGGTTGTTCCCACTTCATCACAGCTTCAATCTTTGCTAGGTCAACCATTATTCCATCTTGGTTAACCACATGACCTAAAAATTGGACTTCTTGAATCCAAAATTCACATTTGGAGAACTTTGCATACAACTTCTCCTCTTTCAGAACTTCTAGCACTTCTCGCAGATGCTTTTCATGCTCCTGCTTGCTTTTCGAATAGATCAAGATATCGTCTATGAATACTATCACGGATTTATCAAGGTATGGTTTACAAACCCTGTTCATCAAATCCATGAAAGCTGCTGGGGCATTGGTTAATCCGAACGACATAACCAAAAATTCATAGTGTCCATATCTTGTTCTGAACGCAGTCTTCTCGATATCCTGCTCCCTCACCTTTAGTTGATGGTACCCCGACCTAAGATCGATCTTCGAAAAATAGCTCGATCCTTGCAACTAATCGAACAGGTCATCGATCCTCGGCAACGGGTACTTGTTCTTTATCGTCGCTTTATTCAGCTCTCTGTAATCGATGCACATTCTCATGCTCCCGTCTTTCTTTTTTACAAATAACACAGGGGCTCCCCAAGGTGATGAACTAGGTCGAATGAAACCTTTGTCCAATAACTCCTGAAGTTGTGTCATAAGTTCTTTCATTTCGGTTGGTGCTAATCGATATGGTGCTTTTGCTATCGGCGTCGTTCCTGGTAACAAGTCGATACGAAACTCTACTTGTCGATGAGGGGGCAATCCGGGAAGCTCTTCGGGAAAGACTTCCGGATAATCACACACCACCGGAATATCCTGCACCTCCTTCTTTTCCTTCTTAGCATCGATCACGAACGCTAAATATGATGTACACCCCTTGGCCAAACACTTTCTGGCTTTCATTAGGGAAATGATTCCAGAGTTTACTCTGCGTTTGTCTCCATACACCATGAACGACTCTCTCCCTGGCGGGTTTACTTTTACTATTTTCTTCCTACACAATATTTCGGCGTCAATGGCGCTAAGCCAATCCATTCCTAAAACTATGTCGAATCCATTTAACTCGATAGGCAATAATTCCTCATGGAACTTATTCCCATCCAAGTCATTGAGGATATTTTTCATACGATGGCTAACAGGTACAAACTTGCCACTAGCAATCTCGACTAATAAGGCATTAACTAGTCTATCTACAGTCAAAGCTAGTTTTCTACCAAATTCATGCGATATAAAGGAATAATTGGCTCCAGAATCAAACAAAATTTGGGCAGGCAATTCGTTTATGAGAAAGGTACCTGAAGCGACATCGGCTTCTTCTTTCGCAGCTTCGAGTGTCATCTGAAAGGCTCTCGCCTTCGGCTTTGGCGGCAGATTGGGTTTCGCTGCGTCTTTCTTCTTCGGGCAATCCCTCAAAATATGCCCTTCTTCATGGCACCCATGACAGACGTTATTAGTGAAGGTGCAATTATTGGCATAATGCCCTGGCTTTCCACACTTGTAACAAGTGAGTTCCACGCTGCACTTCCCAACATGTTTCTTCTTGCACCTGTCACACCACTTGGCTTCGGCTCCTCCTCCGAATTTTCTCGAACCAGACTTCGAGAATTTGTTCTTTTTGTTGGAACCTGACGTTCCTTCAAACTTTCTCTTTTCGCCAACTTCAACCTTGCTGGCGGCTCTCCCCTTGATCATATCTTCAACAGACTTGGCAGCCCAGATAGCTGCCACCAAAGTAAGTGCCTGACGTACTGGCACCGCATACTCCCATGGAAGTCCCTTTGCGTACCTGTCAATTTTCGCCAGCTCATCTGGGACAATACGCAAAGCAAACTCCATTTTGTCTGTGAAGTTATTCATATACTCGTCAACGGTCATACTCCCCTTCTGCAACGTTAGAAATTGGTTTTCTAACTCAAGTACGTTTTGGGCCGAGCAGAACTTGCGCTTAAAGTGCACCAAGAACTCTGCCCAAGTCATTTGTAGTGGCTCATTAGGGCTTAAGGTTTTCCCCAATGTGTTCCACCAACGAGAGCACTACCCCTGAACTGACGTACTACAAAGGTAGTTTGTAACTTGCCTTGGCAATCACAAGTCATGAAAGCCAACTCCATTTTCGAGATCCAGTCCATAACTCCGACATGATCTTCTTTTCCAGTGAAGGTCGATGGCTTGCAAGTCATAAAGTCCTTATACTTGCACCTATTTCTCTCCACTCTGCCCTCGTGGTTATTCCTCCTAACCACAAGCGGTTCACTATGACCAACCGATCTGCTGTTGTTCCCTTCTTTAGATCGATCGTCATTTAGTTCACGTTGTTCAACAGGAACTGAAGGTTCATCCCTGTTGTTCAGCAACATTTGCCTCAACTCCTCCCTCTGTTCAGCCATCATGGTCTGAATCATAGCTCGTACTCCAGCCATGGTGATGGGTTCGGGTGCAGCTCCTACTATCGGCACCTGTTCCACCACTTGAGGTTGAGGTTGTTGGTTTCTGTTTGCATTTCCCGCTCCACTTCGAGTTCTTTCCATTACAATATATATACCGAATAAGGCAAATTTAGATCTTTATCCTTGTTAGACATGTCAATTCCCTTATCACTCCGAAACATTTACATGTTAGTTCTAATCTCGTAATCATACTCTTAGAATCCTACACACATAAGGTTTCTAGATCCGGTCGGCAACAGACCATAGATCCGAACAAATAATGGCATATATGGCAACATATAACATTTAGCACATAAAGGCATTTTAGGCACCTTTCCTAAAATAAACTAGTGCTCATGTCTAAAATATGGTAGACACTCACCTCACAATCATCACTTAGCATTCTAAGTTTAAGTCTAGAAATCGTAGAATATTTCTTAGTTCGCTTACACTAATGCTCTGATACCAACTGTGACATCCCATAATTTCTCGGCCAGAAAAGACCGATTTAATTTATGCTTTTTAAAATAAAATCAGAGAAATCTTTTCAAAAGATATTGCAGAATAGGTCCCCAATATAAAACATGATAATGTTTATCAAAACCCTTCTTTAAGAAGGTATATATTTTCCATATATATCAAAACCTCGGGATGTCATGTTCCGATACAGATCAAAAGCATAAACAAGACATTATAAGCCTTTCAACATTTATTTACAACTACTGGCTTATAATCAAAAATCTCTCATCGTCCTCCGACTATGCTCGGGGTCCACTACCTGTAATCATAAAAAAACTGAGTGGGTCAGGCTTGGGAGCCTGGTGAGCATATAGGGTTTTCAACCCACAATAATAATAATTTATTAAGTTCACCAATCAACAATAACCTTGATTACCCATTCCCGTTGTCCTCACTTTACGTCCCTAAACACCTAACACAAGGGACTTAGCCTAAGGAATATCATCGGGTTGGACACTACTGTTAAGGGGACTCCTCAGCCATACATGTCCTAAAGGCAACCATGAGGGGGATTGGAGTACACCAATGAACATTTAGTTCATCAACACCTACAAGTTGCGAACTTGCTAGTGTACCACTGGACTGTCTAGAAAGGTCCGTGATCGTCATCTCTACTCCGCTAGACGACTACAACAACACCAACAACAACACCGAAAGCGAGGCCTCTCATCATTTTAACACCCGCCGACTATTTTGTCTACCCATGTTCTACCCAACATATTTGTAGATAAAATACATATACAGTTTAAAACTTGTATAAAACATCAATTCAACAGTCACCTCAAATAAACAATTAACATATTTACACATAACACGTATTTTAAGGTAAATACTTCATATCTATGTGTAAATTGAAATTAACTACACACTCACATGTTTTGATGAAAATCGGGCAGCAATTCGTTTCCTAAAACGATCGTTTTAATAAAACCGGGAGTTTTATTGAGAAACCGGGCTCTGCAAAAGTTGGGCTTCGAAACCGAAAAGATAAATTTTCCGGGCTTCACGGGCACTTCGTGGCGTATTACGTGGCTTATAATCGATACCGGGGCTTCAGGGAATGTTAAGATGAAGAAAATATGAAGAAAGGGGTGAAAAATGGTGAAATCCAAAAAGTACCCGAGAAGGCTCGCAGGACCCTTCTATTTATAGGGGGTCCGAAGTCGGTTCTGGTGGTGGGGTCCGCAGGCGAGGGTGCACAGGTGGCTGCACGTGCAAAGGCCTCGGTGGCACCTGCTGATTGGACCGAGGTCTAGTGGTCCATGTGCGAGGCTCGGAGGCTAAGGCGTGCGAGGCTCGGTCCAGCTGCGAGCTTCGGATTGGGCCTCCCTTCGGTCGAATCAGAATCCGACATGCAGCTACTGTTCATGCGAGGGAAGGTGACACGTGGCTTCGCATGACTCACCAATCTCGGACACGTGGCACTCTTTCAGCGAAGGTGACGTGGCAAAACGTGACTATGCGAATTTTCTCGATTTTCGCGTCAAAACTTTTAAAATCCATAACTTTCGCATAAGAACTCTGTTTTTGACGTTCTTTATATGCACGCGTAGGTAAAATTACGCTATACAACTTTCGTTTAGACTTCGTCGGCTAATTTTGATTTTAATTTTTATATTATTATTTTTAACAGACCGGGACAGGAAATCCGTTAAAAATTCATAACTTCTTCATCCGACGTCCGTTTTCGTCAGACTTTTTACCATCGTGCTACTAATGACGAGACCTTCGAGTCTCGTTTAGGTCGTGTCGGCTAAAAATCACTCGATCTAAAGTTCGAGTTTTTAGCTGTCTACTGCTAAGCTGAAACTTCGAAAAATCATAATTTCCTCATACGAAGTCAGATTTGGGCGTTCTTTTTATACCTACTCTCGGTTTAACGAACACTACAAGTTTCGTTTAGATCACTAAGGCCAAAAAGTAGTTTATCGAAAACTCACTTTTTACGACATTCAGCACCGAGCCGGTTTTGTCGTGAAACTTCGACAGGTCATAACTTCTTCGTTATAACTCGGATTTCGGCATTCTTTATATATCCGTAATCCTTGTCACGACCACTACAACTTTCTTAATAGATATCGGCTTTATCTAAAATTTAATTTTGACGCTCATTTTTATTCTTAATTAATTAACTCCTAGTAATTAAGCATAAAACACATAAAACACATAGAATTCACATAATTCCTTTTTCATTTCTTCAAAATGAGTTACAAAGGTTAACCTAGACTATCACCTTAATATTAATGCCTAGGCTAGAAACACGAGTGTTACAGTGAGCTTGTTCAATTCTCGATAATCTATGCACATTCTAAAAGACCCGTCTTTCTTCTTGACAAACAGGACCGGGGCTCCCCAAAGTGAGAAGCTCGGCCTGATGAATCCTTTGTCGAGAAGCTCACTTAGTTGACTAGATAACTCTTGCATCTCGGCAGGAGCTAACCTGTAAGGTGATTTGGCGATTGGGGTGGCACCAGGCACAAGATCAATTCAGAATTCAACCCGGCGTTCGGGAGGTATCCCAGGCAAATCCTCAGGAAATACATCGGGAAAGTCACATACTTCTGGAATATCGTTGATGCTTTTCTCCTTCTTTGTTCTATCCACAACATGAGCAAGAAAGGCGTGATTCTTTTTGTGTAGACACTTTTGTGCTTGGATACAAGAAATGAGTCGGAGGTTTGTGTCGGGTTTATCGCCGTAAACTACTAGAGTTTCATTGTTGGGTAGGTGAAGGCGAACGGCCTTCTCGTGACACATAATTTCAGAATGGTGGGGGCTTAACCAATCCATGCCCACAATCACATCAAAGCTCCTAATGTTAACATGCATCAAGTTGATTGGAAAAGAGTGATTATTTAACGTTAGTGTGCACCCTACGTAAACGTCGTTGGTTGATTCTGTTTTACCATTTGCCATTTCGACTGTATAGGTTTCATTCAATTGGTGGGGGTTTTGATTTAGCAGATTTTTGAACTTGTGACTTACGAAGCTTTGCTCAACACCACTATCAAATAAAACGCATGCATAAGAGTTGTTGAGGAGAAACGTACCTGTCACCACTGTTGGATCTTGCACAGCTTCTCCTTGCCCCATGGTCAAAACCCTTCCTGCGTTCTGATTGTTGTTCTTGGGGCAGTTGCGTTTAAAATGGCCGGTTTCCCCGCATCCATAACATGTGCGGCTGGCTCCGGCGTTGTTGTCGTTGGGCTGCTTGTTTTGCTGTGGGGGCATCTTGCAATATTGGACAGTGTGTCCCTTCCAATTGCAGTTGGTGCATTGGAAATCCTTGCATGCGCCATAGTGGTGGTAGTTACACTTGTCACATTTGGGATTAGAACCCGCGTATGACTTTGTTGGCGTTGTTGTGGTTAAAGCTAAGGTGGTTGGGGCTGGTGTGGCTGGAGCTGTAGCAGAATGGACTGCTACTGTCTGTGGTTTCTTGGATGGCCCTGGATTCTGTCGCCCTTTTCTCTTGTTTCCCCAGTTCTTCTTGCTCCCTCCATCTGGTTTTGCTCTCTCCCTCGATTGTTTTGGTACTTTTCTTATCACCGTGATCATAAAGTTTCTTGGCCAATCGCTTTGCACTGTCGTAGGTCTCGGGTTTTGAGGCAATCACGTTACCTTGAATTGGAGGCGTCAGTCCCTAGATAAGTCGCTCAACTTTCTTTCCTTCTGAGGTAATCATACCGGGACACAGAAGGAATAGTTCGTTAAACCTTGAGATGTACGCGTCAATGTCTGAGTTTTGCACAGTGAGGTTCCATAGTTCTTGCTCAAGTTTTTGTACCTCCCCTCGGGGACAGTACTCGGCGATCAACATTTCCTTGAATTCTTCCCATGACAAGGCGTTTGCAACGGGAAGTGTCATGGCTTCAACGTAACCATTCCACCATGACAATGCTTGATCAATGAAAGTGCAGGCTACGAATTTGACTTTACTCCCTTCTGGACATTCACAGATCTTGAACACCAACTCAACCTTCTCTATCCACCGCTTCAAAGCTATGACTCCTCCAGTACCGTTGAATGTGCGGGGTTTTGCATTGGAAAAGTCCTTGTAGGTACAGGCCTTCACAGGTCCTTCATTCATCCCTTGGTGCAAGCTTCCCGTCCCCTGACAATTACCACCGTTGTTTCCGTTTTGAATGTGGGCTAGCGCTGCTATTACTGTTGCCGAAACTGCCGCTTGAAAAGCAGCAGAGTTCATTTCCGGCGGGGGCGGCGGGGGTGGTGTTGTGTTGTTGTTCCTTCGGATCTGCCTCCTCGACATCTTTCTGTCATGGGTCAGAAGGACAATGAGTATCCAATGTAATTCGTTTCACGATTTTCTTGTTTATAGAATGGTATCGATGGTTCGGTGCGTGCAAACAAGGGTGTGTATAAATTTAACATGTAACAGTAGAAATAAAGAACACAACAGATAACAAAATACATATCCACTTTTCATTGATAACCATTTCTTGAGTACATGAAAGTTTGCCTTATATCGGCATACAATGCACACAGTGAAATAAAAGTTAATGTGAAAGTACATAGGGTAGTTCACAAGGAAAGTCGATGGGGTACTAAATAAACAAGTACTAATTGCGGCGAATAGAGTCTGGTGGGGCTGTTGATGAGGTAGACGCTCCCTGGAGTTCGGCTAACTTGCGTTCGGTGATCCGAACACGCTCTTTGTAAGTCCCTGATCAGCTTGTGTATCAATCAAATCCGTTTGATGGTGCGGAATCCCAATCAAACGGATGATATCAAATCAAATGAAGAAGAGAAGGAGAAGAAGAAGATGATGAATCTTGTATTATTTGATGATTAGATTGCAGATCCAAATACAAGATTCACACACACTAACACACACTCACTTCTCTCTAACTTTCTCTCTCTAGAATATGCTATTAGTCGTACCCTCCTCTACCCATTACATCTATTTATATGGACCTCCAGCCGTACACAGCCACAAAATTACGGAAAAGTACATTTACTTAGAAAAGCAAAGTATAAACCATATTTTTGACCCAACAATCTCCCCCTTGGTTTATAACTTTCTTTTCTAATTGACCCAACAAGCTCCCCCTTAAAAGTAGCTGGCCTTTCTTGTTAATCGCCATTTGGAGCTTGGCTTCAGCGTTTATCTTCGATTTCTTCACAGCTGGGAATTTCTTCAAGATTTGACTCTGAACGCACATTGGGTGAGGAGGCTTGATGTACCGATTCTTGAAATATAGCGCTTTCAGCTTGAGAATCTTCAGAGAGAACTTCAGAGAGAACTAATCTTCTGGATTACTTCAGCAGGTTCTAGATAGCAGCAAATTGATTGAGGAGGCTCAATGCAATCTGTCACATAATCTTCAAGAACAGCTTCACCTTGCTTCTGGGGTTGAAGGATTGAATGTTTAAAGAATAATCTTCATTTCTTGCTCCTTCGAATGAAAATTCTTTGATGATCACGGATGAAGCCTTGGCTCAGAAATCTCGATACAGTCTCCATGAGTCTCATCTACACCTGAATTCACTTTTCAAGACAAAACAAAACTAAAAGAAAACTTAAAACAGAAATAAAACAGAAATAACACTATTTTTGGATTTTTAATATTCTGATTTTTGTTTGATTTTTGAATTTTTCTGATTTTTGTTTGATTTATGAATTTTTTTGATTTTTTTTTGTTTGATTTTTGAAATTTTTTTTTTATAATTTTTTTTTAATTCTCCCCCTAAAATTTTGCATAGAGGAAAACTATGAACAAATTTAACAAAAACAAAAATATTTGGGATCAAAGTTGTGAGACAGTCTGAACTTGTTTATCAGTACCTTCACCTTCATGAATAGATCTGGTCAATTGCCGGTATTATGGTCCACTTAAACACGAAGGATATTGACAAACTTTTCTAAATAAACCATTTAGCTGACGATGACCACGGGTATTGTTGTCCACTTAAATTAAGCAGCGAGATCTACAGACAACCTCTAAATGGTTCAATTTTAGTTGCACTAGAACGTGTTCCCCACTTCCCGATATACCCTGGTTATCAAGAACTTCCTAAGGACTCCTTACTTTAGGTGAGTAAACAATTATTAAGGAGGAAGACAGATTTAGAGATAGATGCATATGTTGTGTCCTAGGTCGGATCTCTTTCAATCACGCAGAGGGGACAACATATGACTAACTAAGATAGAGGGATTGAGAGGTAGAATGTTGCATATGCTGTGTTCCAGGTCGGATATGTTTCAATCACGCAGAGGAGACAGCATATGTCTAACAGATAGAAAGAATTTCATAGATAAGGAGGTGCGTAGAAATAGAGTTGCATATGTTGCATTCCAGTTCGGATCTCTTCCAATCACGCAGAGGAAGCAACATATGACTGACAGATAGAAAGCAAGAAAATAATTTCCTACAGACCTACTTTATCAGAACCCCCCAGTCGCCCTATCAGAACCAGAATTAAGGACATAAGTCCGTACATCAAGGAAAAGTTAAGCCACAGTTCTAGATGCGTATTAATTTAGTGTATCCTGTGGGTTACCGTGTTTATCTTACTGCTCAATCTACCCGAGCGTCGTATGGTCAGTCCAAACAATCCTATCTAAATCCACACTGTCAAATCCTTCGTGCCTACCAGCACATTGATCACAGAGTCTATACAATTTAGATTTAGTCCTTTACACATGTTTTAGACTGCGCGTTATCACTTTCTTGATATCACTTCCCAATAATACCTACTAACGAAAAACTATAAGAAAGAAAATAATTGTCTTCAAAATGAATCAGTGTAAGATAAACTCAGGAGTATAGAGAAGAAAACGCAAACCGTAATTCACCGATTGAATTCACGTCCAGAAGGTCTGAGAACAGCATGCATAATCTCAGAACAGATCCGAAAATTCTTCATGTCATTAAGAACAAACCCCATGTGTGATCCCTTCATTTCTTCCTTTCTTTCCTTTCCGGCAAAGGACACATACTCTCGAACAAAGTTCTGAATGTTGTACAATTGAGAGATGCCTCCTATCATGTGCCAGGAGCAGCCACTACCAACAAACTGAAGTTTGATGATATGCCTCCATAGCTTCTCCGACACAGAGCGGGATCAGTTGGTCTTTGGAACCTAGTCCATTTTGAAACTGGGTCGACCTTTGTCATCATTGCAGGGTACTCTCTCCCATGACATATCCTGCTTATCACAAACAGAAGATGAAGAAATATTAGAGTCATTAGTTGATTTGGGAGAGTGAGCCTTTGGTACCCATCTATAGTTGGGTTTAACCCATTTCTTTTTCGATCTGATGGGTGGCTCAGTACTTGCTTTTCATCTTGACGTCGGCCGTTGAGATGACTTTGATTTTGGCTTCACGGGAGTATCTCTTGGATTTGGCTTCTTGGCCGGCATTCCCTTCTTGCCTTTGGGATTCAGATTCTTGGCCTTGGGGATTGAGTTCATGTCCTTCGTCGCATTCCAGTCGCCATTGTTTGAACGTGGCCTCGAAGGGTTTCTTTTGAAGTATCTCCCTCTTGGTGCGTTCTTCCACCCTTGTGCATAGTAGGGAACGTATGCGCGATTAGGACAATTTCTGGCAATGTGTCCAGGTGTTCCACAGTGAAAACAAGTCTTTTTCTTCACTGTGAAGTTGTTTCTTCCTGCCGCTGGTGGCGTGTTCTTGCCTTGTCTCTTATTGTTCCCACAAGCACACTTGCAGCAGACACTCTGTTTCACTTGTCTCATCTTCTGCTACTTTACCTTCACATGAAGTAGAAACATTAGAATCATTCAGCTCAACACTTTCTGGCACAACTTCGGCAGAATTATCAAAGATATCATCAAATATATCGAAAAAATTTAAGTCATCAGACTTTGACACAATTTTACTATCAGACACACTCTCTTCAGCTGCTTGCTTGGATTGACTCAGTGGTTGATCTGCATAGGAAGTAGAAACATTAGTATTTTCAACCTGAATACCTCCTGACACAAATCCAGCTGGTTTTCCATATTTGAGATGTGCCTCTCTGTCCATTTCTTCTTTGGTCAAAGGGTTATACTGATAGGTGTGATTAAAAGGAGGAGGCACTTTATCATACCCTAGACCCTTTTGTTGGTTATCTTTGAATTTTAAACTATGTTCTATCATGGACGCAACTACTTCACTTGACACATAAAATTTTCTGAAATTAAAATCTGCATTTTCAAACTTATTTTTCAATGTGTCAAGTTCAGCAGTTAACTCAGCAAGTTGTTCTGTCACATATCTATAGTTAGCACATTTATTGTTGTACTCTTCTTGAAGTTTTCTAAAATCTTTGGTTTTTGCTTCTAATTGTGCTTTCAGAGGTTTCTGTCCTTTCCTAAGTTGATAGCCTTCGTATCTCAGGTCCTCAACTTCTCTTTTTAATAAATCAATTTGTTCCCGAAGAAATTTAATCGTAGTTTCACAAGCTAGAGTACATGAAACTTCAGTGACCGGAATGTTTGAGGAACTCATTTTTTTTTAAAAAATATGCCCTTTGACTAAAAACCAAGAAAGTCAACCTTAAAAGTCAAATTTAAAAAGTCAAACTTAAAAGTCGAACTTGAAAAGTCAAACCGAAAAGCTAAATTTGAAAATTTAAAAGTCAAACGAGAAAGTCAAAGGTTAAAGTCAAAGGTCAAACTTGAAAGTCAAAGTCAAAATTTTTGGTAAAAAGTCAAAAATAAAAGTCAAAAATTAAAAACTAAAATTTTTGGTAGAAAATGGAATTTAAAAATAAAAGATTTTGAATTTTGGGCAAAAAATGTTAAATTTGCGAAATTTGGTTCGAAAGGGAGTCTTTATGAATTAAATTTGGAAGGAGAGGAACAAAGGACTTGCTATTCCAACCGGTAAGAAGCGAGATTTAATAGGGAGGAGACCCGGGTTCGATCCCTGGCACCTCCATAAGTTGTCCGCTCCCTTCCTTTTTTTAATAGACGCTGCGAAGACTCCTGCTGGCCAAGACCCAGGCTGCTGAACAAACACGTGCGAGGTGCGAAGGCGAGGATGCTGGACCGTACACGAGACCCAACCGCACACTCCGAGGCCGCACACCCCGGGCCGCACACCGTGCCGCCGCACACACCGAGCCGCACACCTTCAACTGGCCGCACACCTTCAACAGCTTCGCGAAAAAACGACGTTTTTCATCCTTTTTTGCTCTAAAACTCGATCAAAAACTCGTTTTTATGAAAAATGCAAAGAACAAACCCCCCTTATTTTTCAGAGATCTATCCAAAAACGCAAAAATATTTTAAAAATATGATCAAATAAGGTCCAGATCTGACAAAATTGATTGATACAATCCAAGCTCTGATACCAATTGTAAGTCCCTGATCAGCTTGTTTATCAATCAGATTCGTTTGATGGTGCGGAATCCCAATCAAACGGATGATATCAAATCAAATGAAGAAGAGAAGGAGAAGAAGAAGATGATGAATCTTGTATTATTTGATGATTAGATTGTAGATCCAAATACAAGATTCACACATACTAACACACACTCACTTCTCTCTAACTTTCTCTCTCTAGAATATGATATTAGTCGTACCCTCCTCTACCCATTACATCTATTTATATGGACCTCCAGCCGTACACATGTGTACAGCCGCACACCCTGTGTACGACCGTACACAACCACAAAATTACGGAAAAGTACATTTACTTAGAAAAGCAAAGTATAAACCATATTTTTGACCCAACACTCTTCCAAAGCGGTGTGTCATTCCTGGTATTCTCTGACTTCGGCTCGTTCAGTGGTAAAATCTTCCATGAGTCGTTCTAGTGGGTAGAAGTCTCGCTCTAGGTCTTGCGTGCGAGTGTCCATGATCTGCATAGCTGCCTGCATTTGTCTTACCCGCTCAGCGGTTTCTTGACCTTGGTCACCGATGTCTCTCATACGTCTGACCATAACAGGGAGTGCTCGATCCGCTGGCCCTCCATGCTGAAGGTTGTAGTAACCTCGGTTCATTCCAAATGGTGGTTGCTGACCCTGTCGTCGACCCCATCTCTCGATCTGATCAGCCCAAGGAGGTGTAGGGCCATTGTAACCCATCCTATGAGGTGGTACCCTAACCACATAGGGAGGGTTGATAACTTCAGACTCTGGGTCTGATTAATCGTCTTCTTCCACCTCTTCCTCTTCATCTTCCTCGACTTCTTCATCGATGTCCTCCTCTTCAAACTCTATCGGTTCCTCGGGATCCTCCATGGGTTCTTCGGGGTCTTCCCCTGGGTCTTCCTCTATCCATCCACCATTCCCTTAATTGGGGAAATAGGGATCTCCAGGGTGATGAAATCCTGCCATAGTGTCTGCACGAGAGGTGATAAATGTGTAAGGGGTGTATGTGTGTGAATAGGTTTCTCCAAATACTCCTATAGTATTTTATTTGTTTAAGTTTGGTTCCTCATAACTTTTGGAATTTGTTTTAGTAAGTTCCTAGTTCATTAGCCACCATGATCACTCCCAAACACATGTAGGTCGTATTCTGAATAAATATAGTTGATCGGGCTATATTTACCCCTAATATGACTACATAACTGCCTGGGTTTAACCGTGATGTCCAAATCTTCTAAAAACTTTTGTTTCGTTCTTGTTATGATACTGTCCTAGCAAGTATGTATACTTTTAGTCAGAGTGTTTTAGTCCCATTGTATTTATAGTTGTATATCATGTATGGTTGGATATACTAGTTCACTATAAACAATGCTCTGATACCAATCTGTCACACCCCCGAACTAGAACGGCGGAAACGTCCAGAGGCGTGTGACGTCATTGTGTAGTATCATAAAAATTGTATATAAATGAAACATAGCAACCAAACATCATACACAAATATAACAAGCTTACATTGTTTACATCGTGTTTATGTTCTCAAATTTTACACAAAAGAGACATGAGTAAGCAAATTTCCAAAATATAACAAAATAGTCTTGAATCCGCGATCCGCAACCTGCTTATTGGTTTCCTGAGATTACAAGTCGTTTGAAAAACGTCAACATAAAATATGTTGGTGAGTTCATAAGCATTTTCGTATAAAACTTTGATGATAGTTTAGAAATCCAGAAAATCCGATATTTTCTTATCAAAATAGTTGAAGTCCTTGTTTCAAATCGAGTATAGTTGCATGTGTGTCTTAGGTCATTGCTTTTGATTCGTTTAAATCGTTTCCCCAGAAAATCCTATATTTTCTGATGTGTAAAAATAGTAGCTTTGATAAAAACATAACACATGTGTGGGAAAAGTTTCGTTGAGGGATCAAAACATAGTTAATTGTAAAGTCAGAGGTGAAAACTGTTACACATATTTCTGATATATTCTAGTGAGTCGTTATAACCATACTAATATGACGGAGTGCCTGTTATAACGTTCTTCAGGCGTCAGTTTTGTTCAAGACATTTGTCACCCTAGACTGGCCGGTCTAGCTGTAGCGAACATCGAAGGTGCAGGGTGTCAACCCCGTATAGATCTATACACAAATTCCCGCTCCCCCTCCAGGAGACTCTGGTTATAACTCCTTACAGGACTTTAAGCGTACACTATTATATATAACATATTTACCGTGAAGATTTGTCTGACTAGAATACTAACAGTTTTGAGGAAATAGTTGAAAAATACATTATTTACCAAATAAACAATAATGGTACTTGTTGTCTAGATATTTCGTTTAGTTTTGTTTCGAGTCGTTTTGTATAAAACCATGACTTGTGTGAGTTTTATGACAGCAGCTTTATGACACGTAGATTTTTCTGTCATAAAGGCTCTATGTGTATATTTTCTTGACGCAATATTGATATCGAATATTTACAAAATTTCCCCCTATTAGTTTGCGAAAAGTCATTTATAGAACATCAAGTTCCAATTTTAGAACTCCTACACTTAGTGTCTACCTTTCAAGGTTTATTTCAGTAACTTTTGCTTCTAGTTACTAATGCAAGAATACAAGGGAGTATGTTGAACACACCCAAAAGCTTGGAAGGCTCTTTTTGTAAATTGTTCCCTTGTGTAGTGAATAAAATATGATTTATTTTCATGTGTTTTGTGAAACCACTCGTTCACAGAGGGTTATAAAATAATATTGTTTCAACACACAAACCAAACATATGTATACATGCAATTACTCAAGAGTTTAGAACAAGAATTGACTTGTACTCTCCCCCAAAAATGAATAAAAACTTAGAAAAAGCGGGGTATGAAGCTCACCTTGGTTAGTTTGCTGAGTGAGTTGGAGAGATGATGAGGAAGTTTCCAAACTCCAAAAACTTGGATGGTTCTTTGGATTTAGAAGTATCCTAAGAATAATTTGTGGGTAAATATTATGTTATCTTAAGAATATTGTGGAAAATTACCTAGTCAAAGAAGATGAAACACTTACAAAAAGAATCCTGGGAATTCTTTGATGGTAGGAGACTTGGTGCTTGAAGGACTTGAGAGTGTTCTTTGGGAGTTTGCTGGAAGTGAAAAGTGAGGAGTGGAACTTGGGAAGGAAGGGGGTTCACGTCCTTAAATTGGGAGATAAAAAGGGTGATTTGACATTTGCATGGAAGTCTGATATGTAAAACCCATTCTCAATGGACAATAGATGTTTCCTTGAGATCTGCATGGGGAAATGGAAGATATGCATGGGAAATGAAAAGATTTTTACCACTTCAACAAGTCAAACCCTATTTCTCTTAGAGTCTCATTAAACTTCTTAGGTTTTATTTTATACTTAAAATAATTTATTTTGACATAAAATAGGGGTTTAAGAGGTTTAGGACATGAAAAATATGAGTTAGGAGGGATTCCCAGCGTCATAATGTCCTAAAATGATGAAATGGTCCGGACATGGTGAAATCCGAAGTGGGGACATGCTTCTGCGAGGGTCCGAAGTGGGTTAGAGTGGGTCCGGAGTCGCTCAACAAGTTTCGGAGTCATCAGCCTGGTCCGGAGTCGATCAGCGAAGTCCGAAGCATCTTCTCCGGATCCGGGGTTAGGTGCGAGACGAGCAGTCCGGACAGGGGGTGCGAAGTCAACGGTTCCAGACCGAGGCGCAAGCTGACCAGGAGATTCCGAAGCAATAGGAAGGGTCCGGAGTCACTCCTTCCGAGGCACTCCATGTCTGAAGCAAGGATGGAAGTTCTAAAATGTGCTTTATCTTGGCTCCTTAAGAGGCATTCCGGATGAGAGGTTCAGGACCAAGGGATTTAGGAACAAGGAGTTCAGGACCTAAAGGATTTAGGACCAAGAGGATTTAGGAACAAGGAGTCCTTTTAGGTCCTCTCCCTCGGTTTTGGGTTGTTTTTGACTGAGGAAGGCTCATTGTGACAACCGTCAAATTTCGGTCAAGTCAAAGTCAAACAAAGTCAACAAGTCAAACCGGTCAACTCCAATAACCCTTGTATGTTAGGGTTTACGTTATGTAATCACTATACAATTCGCTATTTTAATGAGAAATCATCATTTGGAAAGTTCGTGTGTTGAATTTCCTAAGTCTCAAATGCAGTAAACACTGAACCAAAACGATAAAACATTATTGCACACTCATCGGGAGTGTGTACGACACTAAAACACGGTTTAACGGGGTTTACGAACCTTGCGTTGTGAAGCCGGACACTCAAATTAATCACAAACGAAACCTCTCTAAATCGTTTTCACTCTATCTCTTTCTATTTGAAATCTCTCCCAAATCTCTCCCAAATCTCTCTTAAAAGTTCCCATAACTTTTTGGAATCATTCGGGTCATCCCGACCCTTAACCGGGTCAAAAACCACTTGAAACGGGGTAAAAACGGGTAAAATAGCCTTAAGGACCCAAAACGGAAACTTCATGACCGAAGCCTCTCATCCGAAGGGATCAGGATCTGAAGCTCCCAGGATCCGAAGCTCTCAGGCCGAAGCCCCAGGACCGAAGTCCTTGTCCGAATCCGAAGTCTCGGCCCCCATCCGAGAGGTCTCGCAGACAGCCTATTTTTACCGGTTTTTCGACTACGACTTCGTTTTAACTCCGTTTTTCATTATTTTAACGTGGGATTTTCACCCAAAACTTTATTTTATAAACTAAGGCCCCAAAATATATAAATCTCCAGGGTTTTTATAAAAATATATTAAAAGAATTGGTGGTTGGACTAATTATTGAGGGAATATTTGCTTTTCCTTATTTTATGACAAAAGCAAGCCACCACCACCTCACTCTATGATCAACCACTCTTTCCCACTACTCCTTGTCACCTTAGTGGACCTTTACACCCAATCTCCAGCTCTTCCCACGTTCTAAGAGCTGGAGGATTGATCATCTCTCCTCATTCTCCATAAAGTCCTTTCATTCTACACTTAGCAACCAAGAACACTCTCCAAAATTCTCTCATCTTTTCTCTCAACTTCAAGAAATTCAAGGCTTTCTCCAGGGATTTCTTTCTTCAATTAGTAAGTATCTTCATCATTCACATAATTATTAAACTCCATTCTACTCAAATCATTGATATCTTACACAAATTCCATCTTATTCGGTGTTAGATTCTCGAATCATCAAGACATCTTCTTAGTGTTCTTGGGTTGAACACTTCCTCTATCTCACTTTCATCTACTGAAATCACATAAGGTGAGTTCATACCCCTACATTTACATGTTTTTCTTAAGTTTTAAGGGGGGAATACAAGTAAAATCATCAAGAACACAATTAAACTTTTTCTATCAGATTACATCAGAAAAGATAAACTTCGATCACGGACTGTTTTGGTCAACTTAAATATTTTTGTTTTCAAAACTGTTCCAGGTGCAAGTAGTTCAAACTCTTAGCTTTAAAATGGCTACTTGCACATCTCCATATGATTTTTCTACAATTTATGGTGATTTTTACAAAACTGCCTATCATTTCAAAGGCAAACCCGGACCAGTCTGTGATTCTGAACATTTTCACCTCTGTTAGAGATCACTAAAAATCATGATAAAATTTACGAACAAACTAGACTCATATTCCAAACTCATAGAATTTGCGGATTTGGATTTAGAGCTTTGATGATTTTTCTATAAATTTTCTAAGAACAGTAACAGAAACTGTATACAACAAAAAGTTGCTATCAATTTCATTTCACCTTGTAACATGTTGAGCAAGGTGTATATCTTTATGTGATTATATGTTATTGCAATATATGACATTTTATCTTAATATTTAGACACACATCAGTTTACAACTGGATTTGGACATATAAAATATAAAGAATAACAAGTGATTATAATCAAAGTACAACCGATACATTCAAATATTTAATAAACTATTTTGAATATAGTTTGCATACATTACTACGTACTACCCTTGGTTAATAAACTATAATAGGTATAGTTTATGATACATTACATAATACATACATTTAAAAAGGGTACATTTATACAAATGATATTTTCATTAAGCAAGGTACGGCCATACGGTACCAAGTTTTCATAACACGTAATTCCGTTAATGACTTTATGAAACATTACATAACACATACATTTAAAAAGGGTACATTTATACAAAGGATATTTTCATTAAGCAAGGTACGGCCATACGGTACCAAGTTTTCATTACACTACACGTAAATTCGTTAATGACTTCTGTGAGACATTCGATTCAATTTACAAATAAGTCCTGTATTATAACCAGAGTCTCCTCGAGGGAGAGCGTGATACTTGTGTATAGATCTATATTGGGTCTGACAAACCCACACCTTAGCTGCATGCAACAGCTAGACCGACAGGTCTGGGGTGACAAATGTCATAACATTTCCGACGCCTGAAGAACGTCGTTTCAGGCCAACTAGGTCATAGCATGGTTATAATAACTCACATGTGGTATTAACAAACATAGAATTTACGGGGATTTCACTAAAATCAAACGAGTTTATGTCGATTTAAACTTGCATTGTTTTACTATAAGGAACGAACACTACTTGTACATTTCGGTCTTTGGGTTTTAAGACTACATTTACACATTAAGGAAAATATTGGATTTTCTGGAACGAACACTACTTTTACAAGAAAAGGCTTTCATAAACTCACATTAAATATAAACAAACATAGAATTTACGGGGATTTCACTAAAATCAAACGAGTTTATGTCGATTTAAACTTGCATTGTTTTACTATAAGGAACGAACACTACTTGTACATTTCAGTCTTTGGGTTTTAAGACTACATTTACACATTAAGGAAAATATTGGATTTTCTGGAACGAACACTACTTTTACAAGAAAAGGCTTTAATAAACTCACATAAAGTATTAATGAATATTGGAATTTACGGGAACTTCATTAAAATTAAACGAGTTTATGTCGATTTAAACTTACATTATTTATTATAAGTAAGAAAAGTTACTTATACATTTCGGTCTTTGGATTTAAGACTACATATACATTTTAAGGAAAATATTGGATTTTCTAAAACAAATAATACTTTTATAAACGAAAGGCTTTTAATAATACTAAACAAAAGCTTATGAACTCACCAACCTTTGTGTTGACACTTTTTCAAACAACTTGTATTCTCAGGAAATCATTAAACAGGTAACCAAGTGCATTTGAGGATGGGACGCTAAGGCGTCTACTATTTCATATTTTGTCAACATAATGTAATTGATTCGTAAACATGTAATTCATACAATGATGTAACTTTTTCAATTATATATATGTTGGTTGGGTTTGCTTGAATTACTATTACAATTGTTGTTATGATACTATACATGAAGTCCTCCACCCCCGGACGTTTCTGCCATCCTTGGTTTGGGAGTGTGACAGATTGGTATCAGAGCACAGTTTATAGTGAATTAAGTATATCAAACCACATAAGATATACAAACTATAAACACAATTGGGACTAATAGTCTCTGATTTGTGCATTTTTCAAATAAATATACTTTTAGAAAATGAATGGTTTCTTATTAAAAGTATAAATACATGCATACATGCTCACATAGTGTCATAACTAGAAGAACATAAAGTAAAATAAGAGGAGTTGTACATTATGGGTATGCCTTGGTATATGTAAATCAAGTCTGGGAAGGATATAGCCTGATCAACTATATCTGTCCGAGGAGTGACTTGCATATACTGGGGGATAGTCATAATGGGCAACAAATCTAACAACCTAACTACACCCTACCGGGAATACTTTAAGAATCGAATCTAAACACCTAAAAATACTATAGGAGTATTTGGTGATACTATAACCAACTTATGTGAAAACTAAAGACCTCTATTAGTAGGCCTATGATAACTGAGTGCATACGCCAAGGTTATACATAATTAAAGATATTATAGACTCAGAATCTATGACTATTGCTCTACTTCCTGTTCCTTGTTTGGTTGTGGACTTAGAGTAGAGTCATTTATTCGAAAGTCTATTCTATCTCAAATTATGTATAACTGATATGCACTACGTGATTATAGACGTAATTAATAAGGATCACCCCTATAAGTAATTATAGGATTAGGCGTCTATTAATTATCTCTTCTACCCCTATTCTCGCACGAGCAACATGATGTGTAAATTTTAACGCCCATACAAAACCTACTTCTACCCACTACCATAACTCCGTCTCCAAGACGTTAACAGAAACACCAAGAATAGTTCACTAAAGTGCGAAATTATACATGTGTATATAAATGGTAAAGATATTTACTAAAAGGTTTATCAATGAAATAGGCATGTATTTTATTTCATTGAATCTCACTACTTGGTATTACAAACAATTTACAACTGGTAACTCTAAGATTCTTTAGGTGTACCTCGAAGTTATGTGTAATTAAGAAATGATTGACCTAGAAATGGCGAGTCCGCCTTAGGACCTGTTCCTTGTTTGGTTGTGGACTTAGGGTAGACTCATTAGGATCAACAGTCTAATAAAATTTTAATTACACATAACTGGGGGCATGTCAAAGTGAATCTTAGGAGTGGATCAGACATGGAACAAATCACAAGATTATAATCAAGTTATTCCTACTAAATTCATAAGTCTATTTATATAGACCTCTGGTATAGAGTCGTCGGCGTAGTCGTGTCGGCAATCTAGAATATGGCTAAATACATAATACAAACTATAATACCCAAATTATACAAAATTTTCTGCATTAAAAATCAATAGACAAATACATAAAATGAAATTAAAAAGGGTATCAAACTATCAAGAGAAAAACACATACAATGTAGATTAAAATCCACTAATTATAACGAAATGGCTAAGGATTGTTAAGTCCTCTCTTCTTATAAATAGCGTTGAAGCAAGCTTGCCTAAGCTTCTTTGTTCTTTCTGTCAATTCCATACCTGGCAATTTCTCCATCATCTTCTTGTGCCCTTCTAACGTCTCTATCTCCTCCTTTAATCCCAACTCCTAATTTTTTTTTAGGTAGATGCAATATATTTTTCATGTGAGTTCACAAAATTTACAATGAGTTAAGTTTATATAAATATAAATCAGGAGATCGTAGTAAATCAATTGATTTGATGTGGCATATGCCTAGGACCTACGTTTAGTTATAAAGAAACTAACAATTAAAATTTTAGAAAAAAAAAAACCAAAACTACTTTGGTTACCAAGTGCATGAGTAATGTATAGAAGGTTATTATCATAATTTACCTTGGCATTTTCAATGAGGGATTGAAGGCTCTTAAGTTTTCTATGAGGCCATCTGTTTATGTTTAGCTCTCTGCATCTTTTCTTCAACACTGTTAAACTTATCCCTAGTTCCTTTGCTGCCATGATTATCGGCATCTCAAAGTACTTCTCTATCTCTTCAAACTCCAATGGTCTCAATCTCTTTGCCACCTTCCGGCCACCGTGATCAGTGGTGGCAGCACTAGAACTACATGTAGCCTCACCACCGGATTTACAGTCTTCACTGAAACTAACCAATGGTAAATTACCATCCTCCCAACAATCCCATAAGCTTATATCTTCAAGGGGATCAAAATCGTGAAACTCATTTCTAGAAATGATGTTTTGATCTTTGTTAAGTACTGTGGAAACGTTCTGATCGAGCACTTCATGCAATTTTTCCGACAACTCGTAATCATGATGGTTGAGCATGTCACCACTGCAAAAATCCAAAAACTCAAGATAATCAAATCCAACACGATGAAAGACTCTTTTTGATCACTACAAATCCAAACCATGTTTTGATCAATGTCGACAAAATCACTTTTCTGTGCGTAAGATGGTGTAATGAGTGACGTTTATATATACCTGAAAAGATCTTGATGATCAAAGTACTGAAACCAATCGAGGTCATCTATGGGGTTTTGATGATCTGCAGGTGGATCCATTTGTGAGGGAGAAGTTAAAAGTCGCGGTAAGAATGTGATGATTTATATAAGTAAAGTGGGAGAAGTAATTAATAGCAAATTGTTGGGAATGCAACAAAACAAGTTAAGCACTTCTGAAAAATTTATAAATGATTTCGGTAACACTCGCGGAATATAAACTAGTGAAAATTACAAATGAAATTGAATATATATAGTCTATGATGTTATGGTTATTGTGTATCTAACAAATGAAGAGAAAATGAATATATATATATATATTCTTTGAGCCGTAACCTTCTTCTTCAATTCACACACATATACGTATATGTTGCTGCAAATTATGACTTGTGTGCCTCATGCATTTAATGCATCACATGCCTACTGCATATTCTTGACTTTGAAGCTACGTACCAGTTTCCAATTTCCCCAGTAGCACAGTTTCATTAGAAAGTACTCCAAGCCTTCACACATGAACCAGTTAAAAAGTACTCCAAGTCTTCACACATGCAAATTATGACTTGTGTGTCGCTATAGGTATGTCGTTGGCTCTTGTTAAAAACCTATAGCGACAACAAGTCATCGTAATAGATTAAACCTGTGGTGACGACAAGTCGTCGCTATAGGTAACTAATAAAACTTTATTTTTTTTTACCCCGAAAATATGATTGACAAAATCTATCCGACGAGACCCTCGTGATACCTCTTGACGAAATTGAAATCAACGAGAGTCTCCACTTCGTGGAAGAACCGGTAGAAATCATGGATCGAGAGATCAAAAGAACAAAGCAAAGTCGTATTCCCATTGTGAAGGTCCGCTGGAACGCTAAACGAGGACCCAAATTCACTTGGGAACGTGAGGATCAGATGAAACAAAAGTATCCACATCTCTTCCCAAACTCTTGAAATCCCAGTCAAAATGAAAATTTCGGGACGAAATCCTTCTAACGGGGGGATTATGTGACAACCGTAAAATTTCGGTCAAATCAAAGTCAAACAAAGTCAACAAGTCAAACCGGTCAACTCCAATAACCCTTGTATGTTAGGGTTTACGTTATGTAATCACTATACAATTCGCTATTTTAATGAGAAATCATCATTTGGAAAGTTCGTGTGTTGAATTTCCTAAGTCTCAAATGCAGTAAACACTGAACCAAAACGATAAAACATTATTGCACACTTATCGGGAGTGTGTACGACACTAAAACACAGTTTAACGGGGTTTACGAACCTTGCGTTGTGAAGCCGGACACTCAAATTAATCACAAACGAAATCTCTCTAAATCGTTTTCACTCTATCTCTTTCTATTTGAAATCTCTCCCAAATCTCTCCCAAATCTCTCTTAAAAGTTCCCATAACTTTTTGGAATCATTCGGGTCATCCCGACCCTTAACCGGGTCAAAAACCACTTGAAACGGGGTAAAAACGGGTAAAATAGCCTTAAGGACCCAAAACGGAAACTTCATGACCGAAGCCTCTCATCCGAAGGGATCAGGATCCGAAGCTCCCAGGATCCGAAGCTCTCAGGCCGAAGCCCCAGGACTGAAGTCCTTGTCCGAATCCGAAGTCTCGGCCCCCATCCGAGAGGTCTCGCAGACAGCCTATTTTTACCGGTTTTTCGACTACGACTTCGTTTTAACTCCGTTTTTCATTATTTTAACGTGAGATTTTCACCCAAAACTTTATTTTATAAACTAAGGCCCCAAAATATATAAATCTCCAGGGTTTTTATAAAAATGTATTAAAAGAATTGGTGGTTGGACTAATTATTGAGGGAATATTTGCTTTTCCTTATTTTATGACAAAAGCAAGCCACCACCACCTCACTCTATGATCAGCCACTCTTTCCCACTACTCCTTGTCACCTTAGTGGACCTTTACACCCAATCTCCAGCTCTTCCCACGTTCTAAGAGCTGGAGGATTGATCATCTCTCCTCATTCTCCATAAAGTCCTTTCATTCTACACTTAGCAACCAAGAACACTCTCCAAAATTCTCTCATCTTTTCTCTCAACTTCAAGAACTTCAAGGCTTTCTCGAGGGATTTTTTTCTTCAATTAGTAAGTATCTTCATCATTCACATAATTATTAAACTCCATTCTACTCAAATCATTGATATCTTACACAAATTCCATCTTATTCGGTGTTAGATTCTCGAATCATCAAGACATCTTCTTAGTGTTCTTGGGTTGAACACTTCCTCTATCTCACTTTCATCTACTGAAATCACATAAGGTGAGTTCATACCCCTACATTTACATGTTTTTCTTAAGTTTTAAGGGGGGAATACAAGTAAAATTATCAAGAACACAATTAAACGTTTTCTATCAGATTACATCAGAAAAGATGAACTTCGATCACGGACTGTTTTGGTCAACTTAAATATTTTTGTTTTCAAAACTGTTCCAGGTGCAAGTAGTTCAAACTCTTAGCTTTAAAATGGCTACTTGCACATCTCCATATGATTTTTCTACAATTTATGGTGATTTTTACAAAACCGCCTATCATTTCAAAGGCAAACCCGGACCAGTCTGTGATTATGAACATTTTCACCTCTGTTAGAGATCACTAAAAATCATGATAAAATTCACGAACAAACTAGACTCATATTCCAAACTCTCAGAATTTGCGGATTTGGATTTAGAGCTTTGATGATTTTTCTATAAATTTTCTAAAAACAGTAACAGAAACTGTATACAACAAAAAGTTGCTGTCAATTTCATTTCACCTTGTAACATGTTGAGCAAGGTGTATATCTTTATGTGATTATATGTTATTGCAATATATGACATTTTATCTTAATATTTAGACACACATCAGTTTACAAATGGATTTAGACATATAAAATATAAAGAATAACAAGTGATTATAATCAAAGTACAACCGATACATTCAAACATTTAATAAACTATTTTGAATATAGTTTGCATACATTACTACGTACTACCCTTGGTTAATAAACTATAATAGGTATAGTTTATGATACATTACATAATACATACATTTAAAAAGGGTACATTTATACAAAGGATATTTTCATTAAGCAAGGTACGGCCATACGGTACCAAGTTTTCATAACACGTAATTCCGTTAATGACTTTATGAAACATTACATAACACATACATTTAAAAAGGGTACATTTATACAAAGGATATTTTCATTAAGCAAGGTACGGCCATACGGTACCAAGTTTTCATTACACTACACGTAAATTCGTTAATGACTTCTGTGAGACATTCGATTCAATTTACAAATAAGTCTTGTATTATAACCAGAGTCTCCTCGAGGGAGAGCGTGATACTTGTGTATAGATCTATATTGGGTCTGACAAACCCACACCTTAGCTGCATGCAACAGCTAGACCGACAGGTCTGGTATGACAAATGTCATAACATTTCCGACGCCTGAAGAACGTCGTTTCAAGCCAACTAGGTCATAGCATGGTTATAATAACTCACATGTGGTATTAACAAACATAAAATTTACGAGGATTTCACTAAAATCAAACGTGTTTATGTCGATTTAAACTTGCATTGTTTTACTATAAGGAACGAACACTACTTGTACATTTCGGTCTTTGGGTTTTAAGACTACATTTACACATTAAGGAAAATATTGGATTTTCTGGAACGAGCACTACTTTTACAAGAAAAGGCTTTCATAAACTCACATTAAATATAAACAAACATAGAATTTACGGGGATTTCACTAAAATCAAACAAGTTTATGTCGATTTAAACTTGCATTGTTTTACTATAAGGAACGAACACTACTTGTACATTTCGGTCTTTGGGTTTTAAGACTACATTTACACATTAAAGAAAATATTGGATTTTCTGGAACGAACACTACTTTTACAAGAAAAGGCTTTAATAAACTCACATAAAGCATTAATGAATATTGGAATTTACGGGAACTTCATTAAAATTAAACGAGTTTATGTCGATTTAAACTTACATTATTTATTATAAGTAAGAAAAGTTACTTATACATTTCGGTCTTTGGATTTAAGACTACATATACATTTTAAGGAAAATATTGGATTTTCTAAAACAAATAATACTTTTATAAACGAAAGGCTTTTAATAATACTAAACAAAAGCTTATGAACTCACCAACCTTTGTGTTGACACTTTTTCAAACAACTTGTATTCTCAGGAAATCATTAAACAGGTAACCAAGTGCATTGAGGATGGGACGCTAAGGCGTCTACTATTTCATATTTTGTCAACATAATGTAATTGATTCGTAAACATGTAATTCATACAATGATGTAACTTTTTCAATTATATATATGTTGGTTGGGTTTGCTTGAATTACTATTACAATTGTTGTTATGATACTATACATGAAGTCCTCCACCCCCGGACGTTTCCGCCATCCTTGGTTTGGGGGTGTGACACTCATAGAGAGATTTGGGAGAGATTTCACCTACTTGGAGAGATTTGGGAGAGATTTCTCCTACTTGGAGAGATTTGGGAGAGATTTCACATAGTTGGAGAGATTTGGGAGAGATTTTGTTTGGAGCCTTTACTAGTGTTTTTCCTTGTTATGCAAGGTCCTTAGACTTAGTAACATTCCATTTTGAGTGTTATATATCGCCGAAGGGCACTTAATAGTACCTTATAGAGTTGCTACTTACCTATATCAGATTAGGGTTTTAAATTTTTAACATTTGAAACTTACAAGGGTTGCTTCGCATTACATTTTGAGTCATACATTAGAAAACATCAAATAATGCCTAACACATAAGAACAATTTGAGTTGATCAGACTGATTCGATGACCCTGACTTGACTTTGATTGGACCAGAAGTTTGCCGGTTGTCACAAGAAAGGAGCGGTTCTGTGTATAGCAAGAAGCTGCGATGGCATCAACCCAAAAATATAGTGGAAGAGAGGCGAAGCTAAGCATTGTTCGGGCGGCTTCACACAGTGAGCAGTTTCGCCTTTCAACAATCTCGTTCTGCTGTGGAGTATAAGGAGAAGAGAAATTATGAGTGACCCCCTTTTCGGTTAGAATTTCTTCAAACTCCTTGTTTTTGAATTCCAACCCATTGTCACTTCTCACTTTACAAACCACCTTTCGTAGTTAAAGTTCCACTTGCTTTATAAATGCTTTGAGTTTAGATGTCGCCTCTGATTTCCGTCTAAGAAGGAATACCCAGGTGAAGCGTGAAAAATCATCAACTATGACAAGAATGTACTTACTACCACCGACACTCTCAATTACCGAAGGACCACATAGATCGATGTGGAGGAGCTCAAGGGGTTCGATGATCTTTGTATTGACACGCATGGAATGACTTTTTCGGCTTTGTTTTCCTATTTCACATGCAACACACAAATGTTCTTTGTCAAACTTGAGAAGTGGAAGCCCTCGCACATGATCGCCAAGAACCAGCTTGTTGATGTCTTTGAAGTTAAGATGCGAGAGCCTTCGGTGCCACAGCCATCTTTCATCAGAATACGCTTTCGTTAGTAGACAAATTGCAGGCTTCCCTCGTATTGGGTTCAGATTTAGCGGATACATTTCGCCTTTTCGTTTGGACTTCAATAGAACTGTCTTTGTCTTCTTTTCCACGATCTCAGACCCCTCATCATCAAACGAAACCTTCAGGCCTGTTCCCACTACCAGCTGAGAAACGCTTATGAAATTGTGTTGCAATCCCTCTACATAAGCAACTTTTCAGATTGAGAAATCACCATTTTTGATCATGCCATAGCCTTTAATTGTACCGTAAGAGTTATTTCCATATTTAACATTTCCACCATCTTTGAGTGCTCTAAATTCTCTCAGTTCTTCCTTCCTTCCTATCATGTGACGTGAGCAGCCACTGTCTATGTACCATTCTTCGTCGAACTGCTCGTCACTAATAACCTGCAAAAATCAAGCAGATTTAGGAACCCAAAGTTTCTTGGGTCCTTGTGAGCCTTTTACAGAGAAGGGAACTGCAACAGAAAGATCAACCATATATGTTCGTTTTATTAATGTGTTTTCATCTTTCCTTTTTATGGTAAAAGATTTAATTTTGTTTGAATGAGATTGTGTATTTTTAGTTTGATTCTTAACAAAACTTTTCTTTTGATTCCTAGGGTTAGGAGACGTCTTGTTCGTTTGTGCTTCAGATTCTAAGACGAGCTTTCCCTTCCCTTTAACATCCTTGTGAGGAATTTTCCTTGGTTGAGAATGAGGAGGATTGGATTTAGGAGCGAAATTTGGCTTTCGGTTCTTTTTGCTGCTAGGTTTGGGACCGAGACAACTTCTTCGGTTCTCGTCTCTGGATGTAGGAGCGAAACTTTTCTTTCGGTTCATATAACTGCATGATTTGCAGTGAGTGCATGAGTTCACATTCGCCTTTGGATTGGTTATTGTTTCTTTTCGAACATAATTTGAGTTTTGGGACTGCCAAAACTACTTCCTCTCTTTGAGATTCTTTTGATATCTCCTGTTCCTCTGACGTTACTGTTCAGAAAGTTGCTTTTGAGACTTGTGGAAGTTGACTCTAGGCTTCGGTCTTTCTTCACGAGTTTCGCTCTTTAAGGAAGAGGTTTCGCTTGTCAACTTAGCAGTTTCGCTTGGAATTTCTTTAGTACCACTTGTGCTTGGTACATCAAAGCTTGTAGGCTTGTTGTGTGGTTCTGCCACATATCTGCCTTTAAATCTCCATGAAGTTTTCTCAAATAAACCGACAGTCTCATCTGCATTGTCTATTGGGGCTGACCAGAAATACTCATCACATCCACCTACATTGTATTCGTTTACTAAAGCTGTGAGTTCCGGTGTTTGTTGTGGAGTAATTCCTGTGGTGGCGTACACCTGATTAGGTGTATTTTGAACTTTTTGGTACACCACAACCTTCTCTTTTAGGACTTTGGACTTGTCCTGGGACACACGAGCGAATTTTACTCAGTTTTCAGATATGAGACATTTTGTAGTTTCGGGTTCGCTTTTAAGAAATTCTAAGCAGTCAACATCATCCTCTATAGAGATCTCACTCATATCACTGTCCTTATCAAACTCAGAAGTATTTTCCACTTATCTTGTTTTCTGAGCTTAATTTGGTACTCAATGAGTCAAATTTCTACATAGTTTCGGTCTTTATTTTCAGTTTGTCATTCTCATCCAATAAATTTCTAAGCATGTCCTTATGGTCTTTGGACTGAATAAAGGACTCAATTTTGTCCAGACCTATTCTGTAGGCATCTGAAACCTCATCTGATGACACAATAGATTCACAGTTATAACAGTCAGCATCAATTTCATCCTCCTTTAATTGAAGGAAGGGCAAAATTATTTTGTTAATCTTTTTGCCTATCTCACAATGTAAATGCAGTTGAGTGATATTTGAATATAAACACTTAGCTATTAAACAAAAAATATTCCTTTGTTTCAAACATTTCAAATTATCACGCTGCAAATAAATAAGTTCGTCTCTAGCTCTAACTAACTCCGTTTCCTTCTTATCTATCCACATTCTTCTCTCCTCACTCTTGGAAGACACCCTGCTAATTTGATCAGTTAGGTTAGAATTTGCTAGGCGAGTTTGTTTTAGACTTCCACTTAAACTAGAACATTTAAATTTTAAATAATTTAATTCCTTTTCATAGTTTGTTGCGGGTATTTTAAGTGAATCGAGAATGGAATGTACCTTCTTGATTAACTGATCGCATTCGTTGATCTGCTCGCCCACTGGTTTGGCAACGAAGCACCTGTCTTCCCTTTCTCTCGCCTCATCACTCCCTTCATCAGTTGCATACCCTCTCATTTGTGACACTCCAGCAGTCACCATCAAGCATCTTCCAGCAAACTCATCCATATCTTCCTTTGCCACAAAATCCCTGCCATGCGTAGGCTTGCGAACTTCCTCGTCTTCAGAGTCGGTAGACCAGACCTCCACACCACCGAACTCATCATCCATAATGTTTTCCTGCACAATCAAGGCATTCATAGTATTGTTAGCAGCCTTTTTCTTCTTGATCTCTTGTAGCTTACGTAGATGGTAAGCTTCTTCGTCTTCATTCTCATTCTTCTCGGACATCTTCCTCAAAACACAATCTTTGGCAAAATAATTTTTGCCTCGAAAAAAGTGACATTCATAACCAAAGTCACCAACCAGCTTGCTTTCCTTCTTCGGTTCTTCCTGCTGAGGAGTATTCTCCGCTTCCTTTTTTGTCTTTTTAGAACTATAGCTCCCTTGCCAGTTTCGGTTCTTTGAAGTAGGGAACTTCTTGCGAGCGAACTTTTTAGGGTTTGAGACCATTAATGCATATTCTTCATTAGTGAGACACATTCAGGTAGATCCGACTCTTCTTCTTCTTCAGCTACATTCTTACCCTTCGAGATAAGAGCCAAGGATCCCATGCTTGAAACCACATTTGTTTCCTTTGTCACTGCACTTTCATGTGACTTCAGTATCCCCACAAGCGTCGCCAAAGAGTAGGTTTTGAATTGTTTATGAGCTTTTACAGTTGAAACCACCGCCATCCATTCGGGTCTCAAACCATTCATAAATGTGACCTTTTGCTCAATCACCTTCCTTTCAATACCATCCTTTATCATCTTACTGAGAAGATGATTGAAACGATCGAATGCTTGAATGAGCTTTTCTTCCGGTTTTTGCTTGAAATCCCCAAACTCTGAAAGCAGAAGAGTCTGGATAGAATGCTCTAGATCTTCATTAGTGGAATACAATTCCTTTAGCCTATCCCAAATTTCTTTCGCTGTTGTGCATGAACTGACCAGACGAAACGTGTCAGATTGTAAAGCAAATCTGATCATTCTCAGAGGCTTAATATTACTCACAAGCTTGTCTTTTTCATCTTGTGGAACTTCCTTTACATCAATCAAGAGTTGGTTGTACTCCTTTTGAGTCTTGATCGTCCTATTTGTACAGGAATGAACGAAGGGACCCAAAGTTATTGCTTCCCAGATCAGATAGCCATTATCTTCCGAGCCAATAACGTAGTCTTCAAAGTGGTGCGTCCAGACTTCATAGTCTTGAGTGTACAGAATCGGGATCCTAGTGGTGGATCCGATGCTGTTGGAGATATTGATCGGATTGGTTTGTGAATCTTCATGAGACATGATAATTTTGTTTGAAAACCTGCCAAGAATCAGACTAGTAAACAAAGTTTGGTTAAGATTGAGATCTAAGAGCTACGTCAATGATAAGATGACGAATCTAACAGATTACGATAATAGCGGAAAACCCTAAAACCTTCTTCAACAGAAGAGATGCGTATAGAATACAAAGTCTCCTGCTCTGATACCAATTTATGAGTTAATAACTCTTGTAAGATCGATTAGATCCTTAACAGGTAAAACAATAAAGAGAATAAAGATTGAACGCATAATGAATCAAACGAGTGTCGAATGATTAAAAGAGTCACACCTCAGAAGAGCTCGATAAAGAACTTCAACAATAGAGGTGTGCTAGGGTTACAGTACAATTATGGAAGTAATAATAGCAAAACCTCAATAGAATGATGCATACATGCACCTTAAATACTTAACGCTAATAAAAAATCACGACTGGCCAGGCCCAGATCGTGTATACATAATGGACTATACACTAAAGCCCAAGGACGCAACACCATAGACCCAACAGGATCTATGTTTTCTCTATTATACATGCATACATTCAATATTCCAAAGCATCATCCTATTAAGCATATCATTGAGTAACTATACTATAGAATTTTAGTTGGATGGCATACCTTTTGGTGTAGCTTGAAGTCTTGAACCCTTAAGAGCTTAGTGCCCTAAGTGTTGCACCTCAAATGGTTCACGAAACACCACCAAAAATTAGAATAACTTGAGAGGAGGTTACTTTCTCTCTAGAAATTGGCTTGCCCTCTTTGTGTATGAACTAGTGCCAACTTCACCAACGAAGGGGCTTCTTATATAGTGTGGCTCATTTAGGGTTACACCATGTAAACCCTAATGGGCATGACTTTCCATATCCCTCATGCTCCATGGGTTAAAACCTCCATGGAGTATCCATGGGTTACCACATGGGTTTAGCCCAACATGAAGAACTATGGATCATAAGCCCACATATATAAGAATGAATGATTTACATAATCAATCCCCATATATTTAATTAGTCTCTTTTGATCACAAAATTAATTCCAAATTAATTCTTGATCAATACTAATTAAATAATATGATTTCATATTAATATATTAGTTATTATAATATATTAACAAATCATAAGTATCCTTTTTCTCATTTGTCTATCCAATTGTTCCGATGCCATGCAACCCAAATGGACCATCCTACTCTCGGGTCAAGTACATACCAGTTATAGTTATGGGCTTAGACATCCAATCCAACATTAGATTCGACTAAGTCTTCGCAATACATGAGATTTGAAGGATTCCCGATCCTTCTTTCTGTTTATTGTTCGTGCGAGTATTCTATTACGGGCCCAAATCCCCAAGGACCACGCAACTCCTAAAGATCAAACAAACACTTCCTGAATCCCAACGAGACTAAGAATCTCAGACGCCTTGAAATGATGGCCCACCTATATCTTGAGGTTCGCATAACCGATGTCCAGGCTAAGCCTCAACAGTAACCCACTTTCCCTAGCGCTTCCAAAAGCTGACTCGAGCATAATGGCCGAGCCACCAATCCTGTCCATAGGCCTTCCGCATCATGTCCTTGAACCGATCTCGACCCTAGACCCAGATAACATTGAACGCTCTAAACCAGCAAAGAGGGAAACAACTTTTCACTAACCACCCTGTAACTCACGGTATGCAAATAGCATATAACAAATGTTTGAAGGTATAATCCAAACACAAGCAGGGAAACGAGCCCAGAGATACACTCACTAAACCTTGAACCGAAAAACTCCCTCGTGCAGTTTCCCACAAGAACTGTACTAAATCCGGCCCTGCTGGCCTCTCACAAGCTGACTCGAACTCTTGGGTCTCTTTCCATGACCCTCCAATATAGGCATCCGATATGGTCCCCTCTTCCCAATGCGCTCCAATCAATCCTTTCTCTCGCGCTCTAGAAATCATATCATTCAGGGCCTCGCACCCTCACATACTCACCAGCTCAATCGTCCATGGCCGAACTGCAGTAGCTGAAGTAATCTCTGCCCTAAATCGGGCTACAAACTACCCGCAAGGCATAGTCTCTAATCCCGAAAGTGCAATCGATCACACCATCAATCCTTGTCGCCTGATACAAGAGATCCAAGGAGAGCTCAAAACCATAGCAGTCCTTCCGCTAACTGGCTCTCCACCGGAGTCGGGACCAAACCCTGGTCCTTCCCCTTGCGTGTTCATCCGCATTTTGCACCGCAGCTATCCCCACGGTCCAATCATAACCAATAATTCTCCTTCCCAATACTACCTTCCACACCTATCCATAGTTTCCTCCGGAATCATCCTGAATCCTCTAAGCCACCTACTCCCATGATGTGCTAAATGTCTGCTAAACAGCGACACAATATCCACCGAAGCACCTCCTATTCTTCCCCTAGGTTCCCAACCTCACCCTGCCATCAGCTGCTGAAGAACTCCCCTATGATGCCATCCATCCACCTCCTGGATATCGTCATATATACTTAGTAGCTGACTCCCACCACTCAATATTTCCACAAAGCACAATGCAAGCAGCATTCGTGTAGTAGCACTTCGATCCAAAGAACTATCATAGAACATTCCGCCCACATATCGCGACTCGCGCTGTCCACATCCATCCATCCTTACTGTCGGCTATCTTATGCATGCAAATTATTCACAGAACAGGATCTAATAGACTGTCGAATAATCGACTCTACCCTAGGACCACAACTAGACAAGGAATAGGAAATAAGGCCAAATCAATTATTCTAAGGCTATAAGATCCTCACCATATACAGTTTTAAAAGCATACACTTAGCAGTTGATAATATCAATTATCATTCTCTATGTAGCATGTCATATAGTATCTCCAAGGCTACAAGCATCACATATCAGGCCAATCTATTGCTGACTACTCAGCACTAGCATACAAGTCTACCAGCTCATACAACATATAAAGGCATCTCCCCTAGCCCTAACTAGCATGCGATTCACAGATTCATAAATCAATTCATAACAGGTAACATATATGGGTATTCTAGGAAAACTTACTTGAGCTCGGCTGATTGCATGTACCACACCCTTTCTTGTCTTAGAAATTCTTTACATAAAAACATTTTTCTTTTGAAAACTTTACAGATCCTTAGTTTGAGTTCAGACTTACCCGAAAGTATGTCCGAATCCCTCAAACCAAGGTTCTAATACCAACTTGTAACGACCCAAAAATCAAGGGTAAAAATTTCATTTTCAATATAGCTAAAACATTGATACCATTTATTTCAAACATTTCAATTCATCATTAAGTAAAACATTTATCAGAGTTCATCCCAAAATCATTCACTGCGGAAATCATAGGTGTGTGCACTGCGATCAATCCGAGCCCTCCTTTTTCCAAATCGATGATACCTGAAACCATAAACAAAACTGTAAGCACGAAGCTTAGTGAGTTCCCCAGAGCATACCCCACACAATCCACGTAACCACATAATCCATATCAGCTATAACAACTACATAACCATAACAATCGCATAAGCATGCATACATACATATGGAGATGCCATGGAAACCCTCCAAGGTCTTATTCACATAACCACATAAATCATATCAAATACACAAGCCCTCCATATAAACAAATAGGGAAGCCATGGAAACCCTCCAAGGTCTTACATCGGGTGCCACTAGAACTCCCACGTGGTCTTAGTCCATTGCTATGGGAACCCCCATATGGTCTTAACCAGGAAAGCCATGGAAGTCCCCACATGGTCTTATATCCAACTGCCTCGGGAACCCCCCCGGGGTCTTCTATACCAATATCATATCAACATAACACATAATCAATTAAGAGTACACATACGCAAACACTATAAGCCATACATACAACATATAAAGGTGCCATGGAAACCCTCCATGGTCTTACACCGGATGCCATGGGAACCCCCACATGGGCTTAGCCTAGAATGCCATGGGAACTCCCACATGGTCTTATATCCCACTGCCTTTGGAACCGCCCAGTGTCTTCCATGCAAGCAACACAAAGTCAACTAGCACACCGCATATCACAGAAATATCTAGCATACCACATATCACATAATAGCTAGCATACCACATAAAACATATAAATAATTGCATTGGGAACCCCCACTTGGTCTTAGTCTAATGCCTCGGGAACCCCCCGAGGTCTTCCACATAATCAGCTAGCATATCACATATCATAAAATGGGCCGACCTTGGTGCCTTAGACCCATTGGTATGGTGAGGAGACTCACCTCGCACCGGTGAAGTCCCGTAGATGAACTTCCTGCTAGTTGACAGATTCCAGAACTGGTGGCATCCGACGGTGGTTATAGCATGTAATGGCGGACAGCAGCGTAAATCACCGGTGGGTTGTGATGACAGCCGCCACCTCACGGTGGTGGTGGTGGTTTCTTTTGGTCTACTTCCTATCAAACGCGTCGACATACGCGATCCGAACACATGCGAACCGGCGATGACTTGTCTTCAACAAAAACGGGTGGCGGCGTCGCCACCGGAGCTAAGAAGCAGCGCCGACTAACAGAAGGGGAATGGCGGCGTTTCGATGGCAAAGCTGTAGTGTTTACAGCCTCATCCGTTGGTCCGACAACCGGGTCGCGAGTAGCGCTGGGTAGCGAGGCAGCATGCGGCTGCCTGATCCGATCGGAATAATATACATGGCGTAGCCGGACGTCAAAGGAAGGAAGGCAGAGTGGGGGGTGGCGTCGCTGACGGAGAAGGGGGTTGCAACTCTGTAACATCCGGTTTTCCAGGTATAATATTTTATTATTTTAATTTGAGAATTTCAAGAAGGACTCGACGAGTCGGTGCCTTGACTCGTCGAGTGGAGACGCGGATAGGGACGCGGATAAATTACTGGACTCGACGAGTCGGGAATCTGACTCGCCGAGTCAGCGCTGATGAAGTAAACCCTAATTTCCCTGGCCTGATGCCTATATACGGACCTTATGGCCTCCCATAGCGGCCATATCTTCCAGGGAGAAACCCTAGAGAGCTTGTGAGCGTTTAAAGTGAGAGAGAGAGAGAGAGAGAGAGCCACCTTGAGCTTATTAGTGTGATTTTGCAAGAAGGGAAGGAGATTTCAAGCTAGAGGATCAAAGGAGGCTGCTAGATCTGAGGATCACATCCAGAGGGATTCATTTGGAGGTATCATATTCGACCTTTCCTTCCCTAATGATGTAGATGTTTTTATTTTGGGGCTTAGGGTTTGTAATACCTTCTTGAATGGGGTTTTAGGTGCAGCAAATCCCCTTTCTAAGCTTGTGTTGTAGATCTGGACCTTGTGAGGTCCAAAGAGCCCGAAAGTAGGAGGTTATAGTGGTGTAATCATTGGGTTTTGGAGCTTGAGAGCATTAATGGAGTCTTAATGGTGTATAGGGCAATATATACCCTGCATGAACCCCAAGATAGGATCTTTACGTAACTTTCAGATGCTAGGAGGCTAGATCTATGGTTTAGAGTTGCAGATCTGACCTCAGTTGATCAATTGAGAGGACTGTTGAGACGACTCGCCGAGTTCATTGAACCACTCGACGAGTCGGATCGGGTTTGACCCATTATCATTGACCCAGAGACAACTCATCGAGTTGGGAGTCAACTCGACGAGCTGAGTGAATCCTGGTGAGAACAGGGAAGAAACGCGATTGGACTCGACGAGTCACATGGGTGAACTCGACGAGCCGGGTCAACTCTGTCTGTTGACTTCGTGTTTGGGTCAGTTAGGGACTTTTGGACATCCAGAGGGGTATAAGGGTCTTTTACCTATCCTGAGGGTTAGAGGGTAATCAAAGGGACTTTATTTATAAAGGGGCAAAATAGTGTTCTTAATTGAGTTACTTTTTATATTGTTAGGTGGAGGCTAGTCCGAATTACCACGTGTGTATCTATTACCCACTAGTCACGAGGTGAGTCTTCTTACTATACATACCTTGAGTGGTAGTCTACGTGTGAACGGAGGGTCTTATGTGCATACTCTGTGTTTGAGATACCGATTATTTGTATGCTGTGATATTCTGTTTATTGCTTTGTGATATGTATGTTATGTTTATTTGAGTATTGAGCAGAGGGATCAGAGGATCCAATCTGAGTTGTGGACTGGAGGGTCCCACTGAGACACATTGACCAGAGGGTCTTATGGAGTTACAACCTCGAGTGGCTAATGAACTGTGTGTGGTATTTTGGGGAACTCACTAAGCATTTATGCTTACCGTGTTATGTGTTATGTGTTTTAGGTACTTCCGAGGACCGTGGGAAAGCTCCAGCATGATTGTACACCTGCATTGAGAAGAAGTGATGATCCTGGGTTTAGAATAAATGTTTTGGAAAACTTTGTGAATACTTTTGGAATTATGATATGACTTATGTTTTATGAATTTAAAAATGAAAATTTGGTTGAACATTTGTGGTTGTTAAAAAATCGACCGGTCCAAAGGAGTGGCAGTGATCGTCGGTTCCGAAGAGGCTAGGAGGTGGTATGCGGCGGCCTTGGAGCTTCTCAAGGTGGCGGCTGAAGATGCCACACATCGCGATGGCGGCTAGTGGTATAAGGACGTAGGGTTAGGGTTAGTATGAGAATGGGAGGTGACGGGTTCAAAGTCCCGTGTTCATTCCAAATTTTATACATTTTACCAAGTTCAGTCCCTCCCCACAACATTTTTTTTCAATTTAACTCCAAAAGTTACCCTTTAGTCCTCCCTTCCATAGTTCCTTTCATAAATAATCCTAATAATTACCAAGCAGCCCTCAGCACTTCAATATCTTTTCAATTTAAGTCCCAATCTTACCAAACAACCCCTGACTTCTGAATATCTTCACGAACTAAATCCCAGAAATACACTTTAGCCCCCAAATAATCCAATTTATGACATTTGGCTCCCCAAAACCAACAATCCACTAAATAATATCGATTTAGGGCGACTATTCGTTCATCAATTTTTTTTATCTATTCATTTATTAAATAAACAGAATGTTACACCTCCCAAGGTTTTATGTTGGAGATCCTAGCAAGGATCAAGGGCTTTCCTTGTAAACAACTTGTGTTACTTTGATTTACATTTCATACTTGCATTATTCTGAACACCACAGCCTCTCATACACTTTGGTCGATCTTAATTTGTTCATTTTTTGACCAAAGCAGTTTCTTTGTATGTTCCATTTCTAAATCAATAACCTACAAAAGCGTTACAAATTACTTGCAACTTTATGGTGATTGATTCATGATTGTTATTCTAATTCCATGTCACACCCCCAAATCGAATTGGCGGAAACATTCGGTGGTGGAGGACGTCATGTACAATATCATAACAAAGCATAATAGTAAAACAAGCAACAACATCCATTGCATTAAATAGAATAGTTAATTACACGAGTGCTCTTTTATAAAGTTTAATATGACACTAAAAATGTATAATCAAAATAATGACGAGTCTGGAATCCACTCCGTCTTCTCAAAAGCTGCATGAGTGTACCTGTCTACTGGTTCCCTGAGAATACAAGTTATTTTGAAAGAGAGTATCAACATAAATGTTGGTAAGTTCATAAGTATTTAGTGTCATTTGCTTAAACTTGCGTTGTAAAATGTTTAGGTTTGTATAGTAAAATAGTTTGTATCTTTCTTAGAAAATCCTATATTTTCTCCTTTTTATAATGAAATGCAGTCTCTTACCCGAGACCCGACTGTTTGTGTGTTTGTTCTGATATAACAGTGTAAAATGTAAAGTTTGCACTTTAATTTGTATAAAAGTATGTTTTTCCATATTAATACTACCTTTTACTAGGAAAATAGTAAGTTTTAACCCAGTGGTACTATCACTGTACAATAAAGTGGAAAATGAAGACTCTTCGTTGCATTTAATGTACCATACGCATTGGTGAGTCTTATTGCCTTTAAACCTGATTGGTTAATTAAGGTTAAATATGGAAGTGGTTATAACCATACTTGATCGACCTAGTCATATACACGCCTCTATTCGGAAGCCCAAATGGTATGACATTTGATCACCCGTGGATATGCAGGTCCCACTATAACTAGCAGCGAGGTATCGGATGGTCAATCCCGTATAGATCTATACTCAAACTCACGCTCTCCCTCCAGGAGACTCTGGTTACAAAACGTGGCACAACAGTGTATCTATGCCATGAAGTAGTTTCTCACATTCTAGTTATGTAACAATCATGTTTCTAACTTAGGCATTAATATTAAGGTGATAGTCTAGGTTAACCTTTGTAACTCATTTTGAAGAAATGAAAAAGGAATTATGTAAATTCTATGTGTTTTATGTGTTTTATGCTTAATTATTAGGAGTTAATTAATTAAGAATAAAAATGAGCTTCGAAAATAAATTTTAGATAAAGCCGATATCTATTAAGAAAGTTGTAGTAGTCGTGACAAGGATTACAGATATATAAAGAATGTCGAAATCCGAGTTATAACGAAGAAGTTATGACATGTCGAAGTTTCACGACAAAACCGGCACGGTGCTGAATCTCGTAAAAAGTGAGTTTTTGATAAACTACTTTTTAGCCTTAGTGATCTAAACGAAACTCGTAGTGTTCGTTAAACCGCGAGTAGGTATAAAAAGAACACCCAAATCTGACTTCGTATGAGGAAGTTATGATTTTTCGAAGTTTCAGCTTAGCAGTAGACAGCTAAAAACTCGAATTTTAGATCGAGTGATTTTTAGCCGACACGACCTAAACGAGAATCGAAGGTCTCGTAAATAGTAGCATAACGGCAAAAAGTCTAATGAAAACGGACGTCGGATGAAGAAGTTATGAATTTTTAACGGATTTCCTGTCCCGGTCTGTTAAAAATAATAATATAAAAATTAAAATCAAAACTAGCCGACGAAGTCTAAACAGAAGTTGTAGAGCGTAATTTTACCTACGCGTGCATATAAAGAACGTCAAAAACGGAGCTCGTATGAGAAAGTTATGGATTTTAGAAGTTTTGGCGCGAAAAACGAGAAAAATCCCCAAAACCGAGGATTTTCGCATAGGTGGACTTCGGCTACGTGTCCTCGCCTCGCATCTGCCACGTGTCCGAAAAAGTGCTGAGTCATCCGAGCTTCTGAGCTGATCCGAAGTGGTCCACTGAGAAGGCGACACGTACCCTCTATCACGTGTCCGAACCCTCAAAGCATGCCACGGATCCCCCCTACTTCGCACCTAGACCTCGGTCCAGTAAGAAAAGGACAGCAGCCCCTTCGCATGCACTGTGACAACCCGGAAAAATTTTGATTTTAAAGCCCAGTCAATCAACTCAACTAAGTGTCAAACTCATCGGTACTGAGTTCTAGCCCGCTTAAAGGTAATTCTAAGGAGTTTTAAGCCTAAAACACTTAAGGGATAAGTGTTAGGAAGTACCTGCTAGAACCACAGTGTAGCAAATCGAACCTTAACCTCATCAAAATGAGTTCACGGCCACAAGGCAATGAGTTTACGGCCGTAAACTCATGTGGCCATAAACTCAAGTGCATATATATGATACTTGGCCATTTCTAGTAATTTCTTCCTTCCTTGGCCGATTTTCCTTCAAATCCTCTCAAGTATCATCAAGACTTTCTTCCTAGATCTTCATTTATGTAAGTGTTCTTTCTCTAGTTTGTTGTTAATCCTTCTTAACTAGCTTCATCCTCATGATTCATCCATGCAAATCATGTTTTCTTAGATCTTCAAGAAACACCAAGAACACCAAGAACACACACTAGTGTTCTTGGCCAAAATCGACCATTTCAAGCTTCTAGATCGTGAGTACTCTTTCCTATACTTCATATCTACTAGGAAGCCTTGAATCACACCCTTGAAACATGCATTTCCCAAGAACATCTTGATTTTACGGCCCAAGATCTCCCTTGGCCGTAAACTCAATGTTGAAGCATGTATGGACCATAAACCCTATAAGATGCAAAGCTAGTGACCCAGAACCCTTCCTTGATGATTGTAGGACCTTAAACCACACTCACTTCATAATGTCCATGAGTTTACGGCCGTAAACTCCATGCTTGGCCGTAAACTCATCAAAAGCCTCAATGAAGGTGGTCTTTCTCATCCTAGTGTAGAGCAAAGGTCCCTAAAGCTTCCCAAGTCTTCAAACTTACACTTGTACATGAGTGACCATGAGTTTACGGCCGTAAACTCCCTTTAGCCGTAAACACATGGCCGTAAACTCATGTGAGTGTCATTCTACCTTCCTTTGTTGAATCACATGTGATTCCAACACTTGGTCAAGGTGTTTCCTAGTCCCGGAAGGTGTTTCCTTTCATATAGTTGTTTATAAACACTATATTCATGTCAATATGTGTCCTTATATGTCATTTAGGACCTACTGTGTCTCGGGACTTCATTCGTGGAACTTCTCATCCTTACACGCATACCCGTTTGAATCACCCACATCAGGTGAGTTCATACCCCGTAATGAATCTTTTAACTGTTTTAAATGTTTTAAAGGGGGGAATATGTGACATCCCCATTTTCACGGCCAGAAAAGACCGATTTTGTTTATGCTTTATAAAAATCAGAGTACTTATTTTAATAAAAATGTTGCGGAATTAGTTCCCAGTAAAACATGATAAATACATTATCAAAGCATTTCCGAAGAAATGTATTTTTATTCATTTTAAAACATTTGGGATGTCATCGTCAATACAGAAACATAAGCATAAACAGAACTTACATTCATTTACACTAGTGATCTACATCTCTTTTAAATCTCTCAGTGTAATGTAACTTCATATCGGCACCTGTGATTCAAATAAACTGAGTGGGTCAGGTTGGGAAACCTGGTGAGTACATAGGGTTTTCAACCCACAATAATATAATTACTATGTTTAAACAATTAAACAATCAACCCAATTACCCATCCCCGTTATCTTCTTTATTCTACCCTAAGAATCAACTATTCCTCGTTCATTTATTCCTAAGGATTATCCTAAGGAATCGGCACGAAATCCATCGTTGCCAGAGTCTACTCAATTGGCACTACGTCGCATAGTCGCCAGGTTTTAGGCACTAAGTCTCATAGTCGCCAGGGTTTATATAATAGGCACTAAGTCGCATAGTCGCCAGGGTTTAGGCATTACGTCTCATAGTCGCCAGGGTTTGTTTATCGACAGTATCGTTTCCGAGAATCCACTCGCAATACATGTCAATGGGTTTTTAGAGTACACCTGGTGAATACACAGTTCAAAACACCTACAGGTTGCGAGCCTGCTAGTGTCCACTGGACTGTCTAGAATAGTCCGTGGTTGTCATCCATACTCTGCTAAATGACAGGGCCAACACATGGGTAAAAGGCTTCTCTCATAGTTTACCTCTCACCCTTATCTCATGGTCTATATCACTTCTCATCATTTTATTTTTGTCACACAGCAACAATTTCATCTACCCATGTTTTACCCAACACATTTTGTAGATATAAAATACATATACAGTTTAAATCATTTAAAACATGTATAAAAATCTTTCACCAAGCACAGACGGAAAATATACAGACAATATGCACACAAAGCACGTAATTTATATTAAATACTTCATATATATGTGTAAGATGAAAGGGACTATGCACCCACTTGACTAGGTGGTGACTCGGCACTCGAACAACACTTCGTTATCTCAAAATAATTTTCCCTTTACAAAACCTAGTATCAATACCACTAGGGTTTAGTCTAACGTTAACCGCGACTAATTAATAGTCTAGCTATTATTATTGTTATATAAGCGTTAAACAACACTCTATATAACTCATAATAATAGCCCAAATAATTATTTTAAGATCCTAATAACATTACTATATTAAAACATAAGTTATACTAAAGATAGGGTAGGCATAGCTCACTTACAGCGGGATTTTCTTAAAACCGGGCTTCGCTGGAGCAGCGTTCCCAAGCCGAAAGGCTCTTCTTCTCGGAGCCGTCGGGCGCTCCGGGGCTTCCGCCTCGTGCTAGGGAGGTTCCCTAGGCTTTTCGGTGGGTTTCGGGGCTAGAGAGAAGTTCTAGAGAGAGAGGGAAGTGATGAGAGGTGTGAGGAAGAATGGAGGCTTCACCTCTTATTTATAGGAGGATGGAGGGTCACTCACGTCGTGAGTTTTATGATGCTCACGTCGTGAGCCAACTTGGGCACCAAGTCACAGCCTGGTGCTGACACGTGGCATCGCACATAGGGTGGAAATCAGCCGATTTTCATAAACTCACAACTTTCGCATACGAGCTCCGTTTTCGACGTTCTTTATATCCACGTGTAGGTAAAAATAAGATCTACAACTTTCATTTAGACTCCGTCAGCTAGTTCTCGACCGATCTTAAATTTAACAGTACGAGGAGATTAGACTGTTAAATGACCGCGAAAAATTCGTAACTCCTTCATACGGACTCCGTTTTCGTCTGTCTTTTTACCGTTGAGTTCCTATTAATGAGATCTTCAACTCTCATTTAGGTCGCGTAGGCCAAAAACCGCTCGAACTAAAATTCGAGTTTCGGGTCGTGCACTGCTATGCCAAATCTTAGAAAATTCATAACTTCCTCATACGAAGTCAGATTTGGGCGTTATTTTTTGTATGTTCTCGGTTTAACGTATACTAAAACTTTTGTTTAGATCACTAAGGCTAAAAATTCCTCTATCGTAAATTCACTATTTACGTCTCCCGGTGCCGTGTCGGTTTTGCCGAAAAACTTCGACGGGCCATAACTTCTTCGTTATAACTCGGATTTCGGTGTTCTTCATATGTACGGAACCCTTGAGACATATTCTACAACTCGGTTAAGATTATTTATTCTAAATAATCTTTTGTCGAAAAGTCGTTTTTCGACCCCTATTATCTCTAAATTGACTAGCCCGGATCTACGAGCGTTACAGAATACAAGTTGAACACAATGATAATTGTGTAAATATTTGTTATAAACATCTTTCAAAATGTTATTTATGTCATTTATAAGTTGTCAAAACATTTCAAAAACTCTTTTAAAGTTATGTTACTTTATAGTTATACAAAACGCCGTTTTTAAAGTACAAACATAACTTAGTAGATAAACGAGTCTTTTCAGTAACAGTCCAAGTAGAACATTAGTAAACTATAATAGGTATAGTTTAGGAGAATGCTATTCATTACTTCTAGTACAATGAAGCACACAAAGAGTCAGTTCAAACATGAGTCAAACACACAGTGAAGAGAAACAAACAATACCATACAGAACATACAGTGAAGAGAAACAAACAATACCATACAGAGAGAACACACAATGATGTGAAACAAACAGAACGTACAACATACAGTACAAAACCAACAAGTTAGGTTGCTATAGCATGAGAACACACACAAGATCTAATTATACCAATTGATCACTAACTCATTGTTTTAAACAAAAGGTGATAGTTATATTGGGTATACATGATCATATAACAAATGTGAATTACACGGATTGCAAGAATTTGCAGAGGTCGCGTTTGGTTCCCTTAATCTCTAGACAGGGAGAACGTTTAGTAGGGGTTCTAGCCTTCACATTATGACCGTATTAAAACAAACATGTTTTTAGGTCATCAGTACATCCGCATGTCATTATAAACGACAACTATGTACTTACATTTCCCATTACTTTCATAAAGTGACAGTACCACTTGAAAGTCAAACTCAAACTATTTTCGAGTTAAGATAGTTATAAACTAGGGAAAACATACATTTTTACAAACGACAAACGGAACAGTCGAGTCTAGCACATAACAGTAGATGCCTTGGTAGAAGGCTACGTTTAACAGAAGATGCCTTGGAACGAATTCAACCAATCTATTTCCTATCCGATTCTATATCTATGTATGCTCAGTATACATTAAGTCATCATAAGGGTACCAGGAATGGGTCAGGGTATAGGACACAGAGTCAAAGCACAGTTTTTCTAGTACAAAACATACTTTCCAAAATTAGTACTTTTGGGTATACAAAACTAGAAACTACCCAGTAAAGGGTTTAATCCATTTTATTAAACCAGTACAATTTAAAGGACCTTAGGTGAGTAACTCTATAATACCTTAGTTTATACATCATGTTTATATATAAAACTAATACCCAATAGGTAGTTGGATGTGTGCTTTCCGCCTTACTTCCTGTTCCTCGTTTGGTTGTGGGCTTAGGGCAGATTCATTCAATTAACTTTCTATCCGATATTAGATTATATATAGCAGTATAAACTAAGCTATTATAAAAGTAGTCTCTGTGGTCACCATTTTATTATAAGAAATATGGGTTTTCTTAAAGAACTTTTCATTAGATATAAAGGAACCATTACAATTAACTCCATGAGTAACAAGTGAATACACCAGGGTTATATATGACGATGATCTAACAACCAATGGGATGTGTGCTATCTGCCTTAATTTCTGTTCCTCGTTTGGTTGTGAGCTTAGGGCAGATGCGCACAATCGATTGTTTGTTTACTCTAAGTCTTATATAACTTGTACCCACTTAGTACCCATAGAAAGGGTTGTTGTGACATTTTACTTAAACTTCCATCAAAGTAGGAAATATAGGATTTTCTAGAGGAATAGGCGAACTTTTCAAAACAGAACTTACAACTTACAACATTTTACAACTACATGTTACAACCACATTTTCAACACCATTTTACATCTACATTTTCAACACCATTTTACATCTACATTTTCAACAACACTTTACAACTTACTCACATCACTAAAAACTTATGAACTTACCAGCTTAATTGCTGATCAACTCTTTCAAATAACTTGTATTCTCAGAAGACTATTAGACAGGTGCTCGTGCTGGGAATTCAGAAGATGGAGCATTATAGCTTCAAGTCTTGTTTTGTTATTTGTTAATGAATTCTATGTTTTGCGAACAGACACATTGTAAACACTTTCTTTCGAAATGAAATGGTTGTTCATTACTTGCTTACCATATACATATCTCGTGATACTAAACATGTCGTCCTCCACCCCTGAACGATTCCACCGTTCTGGTTTTGGGGTGTGACAGATTGGTATCAGAGCATTGTTTATAGTGAACTAAGTATATCAACTGATAAAAGATATACAACTATGAATACAATGGGGCTTAAGTGCTCTAGATAATGATATATTTTTAGCGTATAACTATAAGTTATAAAAATATACCTACTTGCTTATACATGTACATAATAGAACTAGTGTCACGAGGAGAACAGAACTAAAGTATTTAAAGGTTGGGCACTGTCGTCAACCCGAACAGTTATGTAACCATAGCTATGATCAATATAGTCTGATCAACTATATTCATTCGAGATGTGACCGACATGTGTTTGGGAATGATGTGGTGTTGCAATAGTGTTAAAACTTACCTAAACACAGTCAAGAGAACACCAGAACAAGTACATTTAGAGTTAGAATACTATAGGAGTATTCTATGATGCGATAGTGCGATAACGAGTTTAGAACATACCAAGTACATTACGTTAAAATACTATAGGAGTATTTTAGTCCATATAAATAACTTATGTGATAACTTAAAAGACCCTTACGGATAGGTCTATAATCTTGCAATGTATATTCCTAAAGTTTTATATATAATCAAGATCTTATAAACTTAGAATCTGTGGTCTACGCTTCGCTATCCATTCCTCTTAAGGGTGTAGTTTTGGAGTAGGATCACTTATTCGAAGGTCTATTTAATCTTCAACTATATACAAACTTGTATACATTGTACAATTATAGGAGGACTCCGTAAGGATCACCCCATAAAGTTACCTTAAAGCTCATAGATTCTTTAGTCACTTTCATTCTCGCACGACAAGCCAGATAGATGTAACCACTTCCTCATAGTAGACAACAGAAGAGTCCAGGAGGAACAAGAACAAGTTCATGAGAAGTTTTCAATGAGGGATCAACCGAAGTAACCAAAACGTCTTACACGTTACACTATGAAATAATAATTTTGTTAAATGAGGGAGTGGAAACACTGCTCACATTATATGTTAAGATTATTATCTTACATGCAGCTGGTAACAGTTATTCAGGAAACAGATATTCATTCGAGGATAGTTATTTCAAATTCATAGAGTTTATTAGGTATAGACTCTTTTATGAATTGTTTCTAGAACCCTGTGGAAGTCAGGACCCAATGCATCCCGAACTAGGATAACCTTGTCTTTTCAGCTTTCGGCTTGTGTCCATTGCTTTAGACTTATTCTGTCTCATCTTTGTATTCTTTTAGCAAAGATGCCTCCTCGCAGATCTAACAGACGCACTACTCCGATAACTCCAACGCCGCCTCCTTCGCAAATCGATATGGCTGCTATAAATGCTGCAGTGGCTGCGGCTGTGGCAACAACCACGGCTCAATATCACTCCATCAGTACCAGTGGAGGTGAAATGCCTACTGATTCTACTCAGGGTGAGGTCCCCGTTCGCTCGAGAGAGTTCTCCTACAAGGACTTCACCAAATGCCAGCCATTGTCCTTTAATGGGACTGAAGGAGTCATTGCCCTCTTGCAATGGTTCGAGAAAACAAAGTCGATCTTCGAAATCTGTTTGTGCCCAGAAGAGAGCAAGGTAAAGTTTGCTGCCTGCATGTCACACCCCGCTAAAGCGGAAACGCAAGATATGACAGCGATAACGGTTTCATTGCAAAAGATAAAGATACATCACCATAGCAGTATTTAAAAGTTTACAACCCATAGCTTAAAAAGAAACAAAGTACAAGTTTTTCCAAAACAACATTGTTCAAAATATAACTTCATAATAGCTTCAACACGATGCAGCATGCTCTATGATGATAAATCTTTACATCCACTTACTAATTATTTCCTGAAAAAGCATGTAAAACGAGCGTCAACTATGAAAATAGTTGGTGAGTTCACAAGTATATAAAATCGTGCTTGAAATAAGGCTTTTCGTAATTACAAGTACATTGCTTTAATGATAAACCAAGTTGATTGCTATTAATGAATACAAGTTTATTGCTATAACGAGAAACGAGTTTGTATGTGTATGAGCAAACAATGAGTCTCAACCAAACCTATGACTGAAGCCCTATCGAGATCTATGCTTATCGTTCCATAGATGAATATGGTATCATGCACTCCAGCAATAGGGCGAGTGAGGAGTTGTCAATTCCTAATAGCGCTATCCATAATGACCATTGGCTCAAAGAGTTAATGGTTAGAGATAAGGGAAGGGCCTTAGTACGATAAGTTCTCATGTGCCGTGTTGCATAGACATACATAAAGAAACATAGCAATACAATAGCAATCGTGTTTGATACAATTCAATTTAAATACAACATGCAAATAATAGTTTTTCTGGACATGCTTTTCCACCCCAAAACATAAAAATTGAAAATAGGGGAGTGCGTGAATACTCACAACGTTTCGAGTAGGTACAAGTGGTACTTCGGAATGCACCAACGTCTTACTACCGGGATCCTACGACATCAAACACACACTAGTGAGTTTCCATGTCGAAATCTAATGTTAATATACTAAATTCTACATATAGTGAAATGCCAATTTATGTTTTAGTATTTGATTTTATATTAATTGGTTACACTTTTTCTGAAATAATGAAATTCTACAAATCGTGCGATTAATTACAACACTAGAATATAAATTTTCCAAATTTTTAAGTCCTTATTACAACATAAATTCACGGAAATAGCATTCAAAGGATAAAAATTCTCAAACTTTTTATTTAACTGTTATTACACAATACTAAGCTGGGAAAATTATAAAAATGGATTTCCAAGCTGTTTAATTATATTTTATGATTTTTTAGCATTTATTCCAATAAAAATTGAAATAAATAGAAAACAGTTTCCAAAATTACCCAAACTTTTTATTTAACTGTTATTATACATAAATAGGCTGGGAAAAATATAAAAGATATTTTTCAGTGGGTATTTCTATTTTTTGCTTGTTTTATTCCTTTAAATAATCTTTAATTGAAGAAATAATATTAAACAGTTAAAATAAATTACCAAAATTTTTTGTAACATCATTTACAGTATAAATAACCTGATAAAAATATCAAAAGTGGTCTTCATATGATATAATCCGGTTTTGGGTATTTATGTGTATTTAAGTGTAATTAACTTTAGAAATTAAGAGAAAAATAGTTTACAGTGGAGAAAAATCCTTAAAACTTTTATGTAACCTCCTACTGTAAAACATGATGTTCTGGTAAATTTTCATGAATTTTGGATAATCTGAACTATTTTTCCTATTTTTAAACCATTATAATTACCAAAAATTGGGAAAAATAGCAAGGCATGATGAAAAGTGTTGAAATTATTTTTCTGAGTCATCCATCACAGGTAGGGTATGCGAAAATTGTTAGATAAAATTTTCACACTCTCCAAAGTGGCTTTGTGATTTATTATATCCTAACAAAAAGAAAATTGGAAATCATACCAAACAGCAACAAAAATTGATGAAATTTAGTGAGGGGTCATTATCCATCATAAGGGTCATTCATGAATTTGTTCCGGATTTATTGACCTCTGGAAGTATTTTATGTGATTTATGCCCTTGGTTTCTAGCAATAATTTTAATAAATCAAAGAAATAATAAAAGCTTTTAGTATTTTACAGATTATCACATGCATGTGAGGGCTTTCAAAAGGAAAAATGTTCGAAATTTATTCAGAAGGGAAATAGGGGTATTGAACCCAAACAAGATAAGAAATGTTGCATGCAATGGTGCATGAGATGTAAATGTGGCTGAAGTTCATGAATTTGTGAAGCACATTCTGTGGGGTTTTAAGCCACGAAATTTCAGCCATCATTCACTGGATATGTTAAGTTTCTAAAGTATTTTTCCCCAGATTTATGGTTGGGTTTAAGGCCATTGATCATGCAAGGCAAAAATGGTGATCATAGAAAAAGAGCTGTTTGCGCAACCATTTTGTAAAAATTGCCAAAAATCGGATATTTAATATTTTACAGTAAGACCAGTTGGGTTTGAAAGTTAACTCATGGAGCTATCCAATGTAAAAAGAATATCATGATTTGGTTAAGGAATGACCAAGATATGGTCGTTCAAAGCTGAATAAAGTAATCTGGCAGATTGCATGTTTGCTTTGAGTGCATCCTTAGGACATTTTGACAAGAACATCATGCATGCCTTTGATAAGGTCCGATTTCTAGCACATGCATGGAGTGAATGAGCATCCAAGATGTACTAGAAATGGTTTAAATGCTTTTGACCATGCAAGAACACAAAAGAAATGGAGAAGAAGATGTAATACTTGTTTTTGAAGTCACATGAACATATGTGCATCATTTTCACTCCTTGCATGGGTTTGATCCCGGATTTTCACCATTTCAAACACATGCATTGTGTTATGGTGAGAATCTACAAACCACAAGGGAAAAATAAAGATTTCTAGCCATGGAAAGGCATAGAATCCGAAAAGAAGAGAAAACTAAGAAGAAGAGGTAGTAAAATCATGAAATTATGGAAGAAGATGTTGTTGTTTACCTTGGTTTTGATCTTGAGGGAAGTAAGAACACATTCAAAGTCTTCAAAATCTCGAAATTTGGCAGAGAAATGAGAGAAATTTCGTGAGTTAGAGAGAGAGAGGAAGAGAGTTTGTGTGTTAGGAGGGTGGAGTGTGAGAGAGTGAAGAGAGAAGAGGTAGAGTGAAGGTTTAAGTCTAATGATTGAGTTTTGGGAAGAGAGAGTGCATGGGGAGGGGAGAATGGCTGGCTCTATCATGCATTAGGCCTCCTCTCTCCTAATTTAAAATTTTATAATATTCCCTCCAATAATTTTATAAAAACCCTAATTTTTATAAAAATATTTATTAAGCAATTCTTGATTTATTTGTAAAAAATCTTGTTTTTAACTAATAAATTATGATTATTGCATGATAATTTAATTTCTATTTCAATGATTATAATCCATAATTTGATTAATACAAATTTGATATTAGAAAGTTTATAGCCAAATTTTATAAAGTTTTTAAGCTTTATGATTTATAAATTTGGATTTTTAGCTCTCTTAGGGTTTTTGGAATATTGTTTGATATTCATCATCATAATGAAGTATAATTAGAATATTTTAATTTATTTTTAGGGTTTTATACCCTTTTTCAATTATAACAAAGCTTGAAAGTTTCATTCAAATTATAGCATCGGCATTTCCTATTGTAGTTAAGCAACTTACTAGAATCATAAGTGTCAAGTATATTAGTCCTAGGTCTTAGATGGATCCTAGTTTATGTAAGATTTTGACCTAATTTATACTACTAGGCCATGGCATGATGTGCATGAATGGTTATTATAAAGATGCATGAGTCCGAGAATGACCTGAATTGACAGTTGTCACAGTATCCCCCACTTAAAAAGAATTTCGTCCCGAAATTCATTCTATATCATCGCTTGTCATCGTATGGGAAAAGTTGTGGATACTTTTCCTTCATGAAGTCCTCACGCTCCCAGGTGTACTCCGATCCGCGTTTTGAGTTCCATCGAACTTTCACAATCGGGATCTTACTCCGCTTAAGTTGTTTTACCTCCCTGTCAAGGATTTCTATCGGTTCCTCAACGAAGTTTAGCTTATCATTGATCTTAATTTCCTCCAGGGGTACTATCAATGTTTCGTTGGCTAGACATTTCTTAAGATTGGAGACGTGGAATGTGTCATGAATGACGCTTAACTCTTGGGGCAACTGGAGTTTATAAGCTACCGGACCAATCCTTTCAATGACTTCAAAGGGTCCAACATATCTCGGGCTTAGTTTTCCTTTCTTACCAAAACGCACAAGCCCTTTCCAAGGCGACACTTTTAAAAGTACCTTGTCTCCTACTTGGAATTCTAATGCTTTTCGACGATTATCCGCATAACTTTTCTGACGATCTCTAGCAGCTTTAAGCCTATCCTTGATGATAGCAATCTTGTCAGATGTTTCCTGGATAAGTTCGACTTTAGTCAACTGTCTGTCTTCGATTTCTGTCCAGCATAAGGGCGAACGACACTTGCGTCCATACAATGCTTCATATGGAGCACATTGGATACTCGTGTGGTAACTGTTATTGTAGGAAAACTCAATTAGAGGCAAATGAGTATCCCAATTTCCTTTGAACTCAATGACACACGCCCGTAGCATGTCTTCCAATGTTTGTATTGTTCTCTCTGTTTGCCCATCTGTCTGAGGGTGGTAAGCTGTGCTCAAATCTATCTTGGTCCCTAGTGCCTTCTGTAGCATCCACCAAAATCGTGATGTAAAACGACTATCTCTATCAGAAATGATGGATAGGGGGTAGACCGGGCAATTCCTCCGGAAACACCTCGGGATAGTTTTGAACCACCGGGATCTCCTTGAGTTGCTTAGCTTTAGGTTCTCTTTCTATCACGTGGGCCATGAATGCAATACAATCCTTTTTCAGGTACTTATGAATCTTTATGCTCGATACAATGTTTAAACTTCTTCCTGGCTTCTCACCGTGTATGATAAGGGTTTCTCCATTAGGGAGAGGTATCCTAATGACTTTCTCGTAACAACCAATGTCCGCTCTATTCTTGGATAACCAATCCATTCCTACTATTACATCAAAACTACCTAGCTCGATAGGAATTAGGTCAATGCTAAAGAGTTTATCAGCTAAATTCAGAGTACAGCCAGGAATTATTTCATTAGCCCTAATTTCATACCCATCAGCAAGTTCAATAGTATGAGTATTCCTCATCTTTCTTGATTTCAAGTCGAGTACCGGTCTAAATGTTAAAGAAACGAAACTCCTATCTGCTCCCGCATCGAATATTACTGATGCAAAGTGATTGTTCAGGAGAAACGTACATGTTATCACTTCAGGGTTCTGACGAGCTTCTTCTGCACCAATCACAAAGGCTACACCTCTTGGCCGCCCACCTTGATTTCCTTGGAAATTTTGCCTAGCTTGGCCTTGTCCATTGTTACCAGGCCCCTTGTTCAGTTTGGGACAAGCACTACGTAGATGATCAGTACTCCCGCACTCGTAACATGCCCTTTTTCCATCCTTATTCAGCTTACAATACTTCGGGTAATGGCCTGTCTGTTTACAGTTTTGGCACACTGGGCAAGCTCCCTTGTGATGAAAGTTACACTTGTTGCACTTCGGAAGCGGTCCTGAGTACTGCTTTCTCTCTTGCACTTCCTGTTCTTGAGTTTTCACTGGTTCTTGCTCCTGGGCTCTTACCATAAAGTTTCTTGAGACTTTCTGCTTCCTCCCTGACTTGCCTCCATACTTCTTCTCTCCCTGATCTGCTGGCTTCCTCTTGCTACTAGAGTTTTCCTTTGTCGATGATCCCATCCTTATCACATCATTGGTTAGTCGATTTGCTAGACTTACTGCACTCTGAATAGTAGTTGGATTTGCTGAAGTAACCATTCCCCGAATCTCTGGTGCTAGACCCCAGATGTAACGATCTACCCGTTTCTCCTCAGGAGTAACCATGTGAAGTACCAGTTTTGCTAGTTCATGAAATCGGACTGTGTACTTCTCTATTTGTGTTCCAACCATAGAATGGTTCCAGAACTCAGATTCAAGCTTCTGAATTTCATCCTTGGGACAATACTCCTCTATCAGCAGCTTCTTTAGGTCTTCCCAAGTTAGCTGATATGCCGCTGCACGACCTCGGGTTTGCACTAAAGTATTCCACCAGGTCAATGCCCTATCCTGAAGTAGACAAGTTGCATACTCCACTTTGTTGCGTTCGAGACATTTGCTAATGTGAAGGACCGACTCCATACTGTCAATCCATTTCAGCAACCCGACCGCACCTTCCTTTCCATGGAATTCCTTAGGTTTAAAGGCCATAAAGGACTTGTAGTTGCATTCTCTTTCATTGTTTCCCCGGTTTCCTCCACTACTTCCTTGGTTAGCATTAAGACCCGCAGTTACTTGAGTAACAATGTTTGGGATTGCTTCCATGAGTTGTTGTGCTACAATTTGAGCAACATCGGGTGTTTCGTTCTGTGGGCGCCCGCGATTAGGCCTTCCTGACATGGTTCTATTACACAGGAGAAGAAATATGTATAAATACATAAAATAATGTATAATATTTAGTTCACTACTATTTTGAAAACCGTAAGTGTTGTCAAATCATTGGTTTGCATTAATACTAGGCATATATATTTTAGAAAGAAAAGAAAAGAAAAATCTCTTTATTCGACCATTTACCAATTAAATTCTAGGGTTTGACCTCATAGTAAAAGTTTTCAAACATAAAATAAAATTCTTCATTACCATTTGAAATTGTCTTAAAACCAAACCAATACATCAATCCCAAAATAAAGTTTTAAATGTCTTTCCCAAAAGACACCCAACATGGGTTTTCATTTCATGACAAAATAAAATAAAATACTGAAATCAGAACCAAACACTAATCGCTATCCCAACAAGAATCATCAGCACCACAATCAGTAATAGCCCAAAAAGCACATAATATGCGGTCATCGCACGACATGCCACTCGTCTAGCAGCACTAGCAGTGTCAGCAGCCTCCATCGAATGCTCAAACAGGATTTCCATCCTTGTCAAGACTTCATCCAAAACTTCCCGATGCCCAGCTATCACAGCGAGACTGTGACGTAGGCCCGCTGCCATCGACTGCAATCTCCGGGACTCCTCCGGGGTCATACCTGGCTGCCTGACAGGTATCCCTATGACTTGCTGTGGTGAGGGTGCTCTCGGTCCTGCCATGCTGGGTCCTACCTGACTGGTTCCTGCCGTGCCAAGTCCTGTTGTACTGGTTGCTATCCTTCCCGGGATAGGGACACTCTTCCTTGCTGTCCTCCGAATACGAAGCCCATAAAGTGGTGGCTGTGGCAACACTGATGTAGGTGATGCCTCGCGTCGTTGACTCGGGGCGTTGTCATTGCTGATCTCCACCGAGTTCCCTGTATCTTCCGTATCCTCTGATGGGTCTTCTTCTACCGAGACGGGGGGATTACGTCGAGGGATAATAGTGACGTAGCCAGACTCATCGGCTGAGGCGGCAGCGTGGGAAGATGACGATGTTGACATAGTGGACTGAGACATAATTTCAATCAGATATGAAATAAATAACAATGTATACCTATAATATGCAATGCTTACACACACCAAAATTAACCTTTTTGAATTTTTGAAATAAAGTTTTCTCAAATATTTTTGTTGAACATATTCCCATTATAATTAGCTCAAGCTTTGTATAAATTTTTCCTTAATTAAACATAGGTGATCAGGCTATGTTTAATCGAGGTCCAATAATACAACTCCCGACCTAATTATACTAGTAATATGTTTGATGTAAAAAGAATTTCTTTGTAAGTTTTAGTTATAGGTTGTGTTTTCTTAAAAAAAAACGATGTTCTCTATAACTTTAGCTCTGATACCACTTCTGTCACACCCCGCTAAAGCGGAAACGCAAGATATGACAGCGATAACAGTTTCATTGCAAAGGATAAAGATACATCACCATAGCAGTATTTAAAAGTTTACAACCCATAGCTTAAAAAGAAACAAAGTACAAGTTTTTCCAAAACAACATTGTTCAAAATATAACTTCATAATAGCTTCAACACGATGCAGCATGCTCTATGATGATAAATCTTTACATCCACTTACTAATTATTTCCTGAAAAAGCATGTAAAACGAGCGTCAACTATGAAAATAGTTGGTGAGTTCACAAGTATATAAAATCGTGCTTGAAATAAGGCTTTTCGTAATTACAAGTACATTGCTTTAATGATAAACCAAGTTGATTGCTATTAATGAATACAAGTTTATTGCTATAACGAGAAACGAGTTTGTATGTGTATGAGCAAACAATGAGTCTCAACCAAACCTATGACTGAAGCCCTATCGAGATCTATGCTTATCGTTCCATAGATGAATATGGTATCATGCACTCCAGCAATAGGGCGAGTGAGGAGTTGTCAATTCCTAATAGCGCTATCCATAATGACCATTGGCTCAAAGAGTTAATGGTTAGAGATAAGGGAAGGGCCTTAGTACGATAAGTTCTCATGTTCCGTGTTGCATAGACATACATAAAGAAACATAGCAATACAATAGCAATCGTGTTTGATACAATTCAATTTAAATACAACATGCAAATAATAGTTTTTCTGGACATGCTTTTCCACCCCAAAACATAAAAACTGAAAATAGGGGAGTGCGTGAATACTCACAACGTTTCGAGTAGGTACAAGTGGTACTTCGGAATGCACCAACGTCTTACTACCGGGATCCTACGACATCAAACACACACTAGTGAGTTTCCATGTCGAAATCTAATGTTAATATACTAAATTCTACATATAGTGAAATGCCAATTTATGTTTTAGTATTTGATTTTATATTAATTGGTTACACTTTTTCTGAAATAATGAAATTCTACAAATCGTGCGATTAATTACAACACTGGAATATAAATTTTCCAAATTTTTAAGTCCTTATTACAACATAAATTCACGGAAATAGCATTCAAAGGATAAAAATTCTCAAACTTTTTATTTAACTGTTATTACACAATACTAAGCTGGGAAAATTATAAAAATGGATTTCCAAGCTGTTTAATTATATTTTATGATTTTTGAGCATTTATTCCAATAAAAATTGAAATAAATAGAAAACAGTTTCCAAAATTACCCAAAATTTTTATTTAACTGTTACTATACATAAATAGGCTGGGAAAAATATAAAAGATATTTTTCAGTGGGTATTTCTATTTTTTGCTTGTTTTATTCCTTTAAATAATCTTTAATTGAAGAAATAATATTAAACAGTTAAAATAAATTACCAAAAATTTTTGTAACATCATTTACAGTATAAATAACCTGATAAAAATATCAAAAGTGGTCTTCATATGATATAATCCGGTTTTGGGTATTTATGTGTATTTAAGTGTAATTAACTTTAGAAATTAAGAGAAAAATAGTTTACAGTGGAGAAAAATCCTTAAAATTTTTATGTAACCTCCTACTGTAAAACATGATGTTCTGGTAAATTTTCATGAATTTTGGATAATCTAAACTATTTTTCCTATTTTTAAACCATTATAATTTACCAAAAATTAGGAAAAATAGCAAGGCATGATGAAAAATGTTGAAATTATTTTTCTGAGTCATCCATCACAGGTAAGGTATGCGAAAATTGTTAGATAAAATTTTCACACTCTCCAAAGTGGTTTTGTGATTTATTATATTCTAACAAAAAGAAAATTGGAAATCATACCAAACAGCAACAAAAATTGATGAAAATTAGTGAGGGGTCATTATCCATCATAAGGGTCATTCATGAATTTGTTCCGGATTTATTGACCTCTGGAAGTATTTTATGTGATTTATGCCCTTGGTTTCTAGCAATAATTTTAATAAATCAAAGAAATAATAAAAGCATTTGGTATTTTACAGATTATCACATGCATGTGAGGGCTTTCAAAAGGAAAAATGTTCGAAATTTATTCAGAAGGGAAATAGGGGTATTGAACCCAAACAAGATAAGAAATGTTGCATGCAATGGTGCATGAGATGTAAATGTGGCTGAAGTTCATGAATTTGTGAAACACATTCTGTGGGGTTTTAAGCCACGAAATTTCAGCCATCATTCAATGGATATGTTAAGCTTCTAAAGTATTTTTCCCCAGATTTATGGTTGGGTTTAAGGCCATTGATCATGCAAGGCAAAAATGGTGATCATAGAAAAAGAGCTGTTTGCGCAACCATTTTGTAAAAATTGCCAAAAATCGGATATTTAATATTTTACAGTAAGTCCAGTTGGGTTTGAAAGTTAACTCATGGAGCTATCCAATGAAAAAAGAATATCATGATTTGGTTAAGGAATGACCGAGATATGGTCGTTCAAAGCTGAATAAAGTAATCTGGCAGATTGCATGTTTGCTTTGAGTGCATCCTTATGACATTTTGACAAGAACATCATGCATGCCTTTGATAAGGTCCGATTTCTAGCACATGCATGGAGTGAATGAGCATCCAAGATGTACTAGAAATGGTTTAAATGCTTTTGACCATGCAAGAACACAAAAGAAATGGAGAAGAAGATGTAATACTTGTTTTTGAAGTCACATGAACATATGTGCATCATTTTCACTCCTTGCATGGGTTTGATCCTGGATTTTCACCATTTCAAACACATGCATTGTGTTATGGTGAGAATCTACAAACCACAAGGGAAAAATAAAGATTTCTAGCCATGGAAAGGCATAGAATCCGAAAAGAAGAGAAAACTAAGAAGAAGAGGTAGTAGAATCATGAAATTATGGAAGAAGATGTTGTTGTTTACCTTGGTTTTGATCTTGAGGGAAGTAAGAACACATTCAAAGTCTTCAAAATCTCGAAATTTGGCAGAGAAATGAGAGAAATTTCGTGAGTTAGAGATAGAGAGCAAGAGAGTTTGTGTGTTAGGAGGGTGGAGTGTGAGAGAGTGAAGAGAGAAGAGGTAGAGTGAAGGTTTAAGTCTAATAATTGAGTTTTGGGAAGAGAGAGTGCATGGGGAGGGGAGAATGGCTGGCTCTATCATGCATTAGGCCTCCTCTCTCCTAATTTCAAATTTTATAAAATTCCCTCCAATAATTTTATAAAAACCCTAATTTTTATAAAAATATTTATTAAGCAATTCTTGATTTATTTGTAAAAAATCTTGTTTTTAACTAATAAATTATGATTATTGCATGATAATTTAATTTCTATTTCAATGATTATAATCCATAATTTGATTAATAAAAATTTGATATTAGAAAGTTTATAGCCAAATTTTATAAAGTTTTTAAGCTTTATGATTTATAAATTTGGATTTTTAGCTCTCTTAGGGTTTTTGGAATATTGTTTGATATTCATCATCATAATGAAGTATAATTAGAATATTTTAATTTATTTTTAGGGTTTTATACCCTTTTTCAATTATAACAAAGCTTGAAAGTTTCATTCAAATTATAGCATCGGCATTTCCTATTGTAGTTAAGCAACTTACAAGAATCGTAAGTGTCAAGTATATTAGTCCTAGGTCTTAGATGGATCCTAGTTTATGTAAGATTTTGACCTAATTTATACTACTATGCCATGGCATGATGTGCATGAATGGTTATTATAAAGATGCATGAGTCCGAGAATGATCTGAATTGACAGTTGTCACAGTATCCCCCACTTAAAAAGAATTTCGTCCCGAAATTCATTCTATGTCATCGCTTGTCATCGTATGGGAAAAGTTGTGGATACTTTTCCTTCATGAAGTCCTCACGCTCCCAGGTGTACTCCGATCCGCGTTTTGAGTTCCATCGAACTTTCACAATCGGGATCTTACTCCGCTTAAGTTGTTTTACCTCCCTGTCAAGGATTTCTATCGGTTCCTCAACGAAGTTTAGCTTATCATTGATCTTAATTTCCTCCAGGGGTACTATCAATGTTTCGTTGGCTAGACATTTCTTAAGATTGGAGACGTGGAATGTGTCATGAATGGCGTTTAACTCTTGGGGCAACTGGAGTTTATAAGCTACCGGACCAATCCTTTCAATGACTTCAAAGGGTCCAACATATCTCGGGCTTAGTTTTCCTTTCTTACCAAAACGCACAAGCCCTTTCCAAGGCGACACTTTTAAAAGTACCTTGTCTCCTACTTGGAATTCTAATGCTTTTCGACGATTATCCGCATAACTTTTCTGACGATCTCTAGCAGCTTTAAGCCTATCCTTGATGATAGCAATCTTGTCAGATGTTTCCTGGATAAGTTCGACTTTAGTCAACTGTCTGTCTCCGATTTCTGTCCAGCATAAGGGCGAACGACACTTGCGTCCATACAATGCTTCATATGGAGCACATTGGATACTCGTGTGGTAACTGTTATTGTAGGAAAACTCAATTAGAGGCAAATGAGTATCCCAATTTCCTTTGAACTCAATGACACACGCCCGTAGCATGTCTTCCAATGTTTGTATTGTTCTCTCTGTTTGCCCATCTGTCTGAGGGTGGTAAGCTGTGCTCAAATCTATCTTGGTCCCTAGTGCCTTCTGTAGCATCCACCAAAATCGTGATGTAAAACGACTATCTCTATCAGAAATGATGGATAGGGGGTAGACCGGGCAATTCCTCCGGAAACACCTCGGGATAGTTTTGAACCACCAGGATCTCCTTGAGTTGCTTAGCTTCAGGTTCTCTTTCTATCACGTAGGCCATGAATGCAATACAATCCTTTTTCAGGTACTTATGAATCTTTATGCTCGATACAATGTTTAAACTTCTTCCTGGCTTCTCACCGTGTATGATAAGGGTTTCTCCATTAGGGAGAGGTATCCTAATGACTTTCTCGTAACAACCAATGTCCGCTCTATTCTTGGATAACCAATCCATTCCTACTATTACATCAAAACTACCTAGCTCGATAGGAATTAGGTCAATGCTAAAGAGTTTATCAGCTAAATTCAGAGTACAGCCAGGAATTATTTCATTAGCCCTAATTTCATACCCATCAGCAAGTTCAATAGTATGAGTATTCCTCATCTTTCTTGATTTCAAGTCGAGTACCGGTCTAAATGTTAAAGAAATGAAACTCCTATCTGCTCCCGCATCGAATATTACTGATGCAAAATGATTGTTCAGGAGAAACGTACCTGTTATCACTTCAGGGTTCTGACGAGCTTCTTCTGCACCAATCACAAAGGCTACACCTCTTGGCCGCCCACCTTGATTTCCTTGGAAATTTTGCCTAGCTTGGCCTTGTCCATTGTTACCAGGCCCCTTGTTCAGTTTGGGACAAGCACTACGCAGATGATCAGTACTCCCGCACTCGTAACATGCCCTTTTTCCATCCTTATTCAGCTTACAATACTTCGGGTAATGGCCTGTCTGTTTACAGTTTTGGCACACTGGGCAAGCTCCCTTGTGATGAAAGTTACACTTGTTGCACTTCGGAAGCGGTCCTGAGTACTGCTTTCTCTCCTGCACTTCCTGTTCTTGAGTTTTCACTGGTTCTTGCTCCTGGGCTCTTACCATAAAGTTTCTTGAGACTTTCTGCTTCCTCCCTGACTTGCCTCCATACTTCTTCTCTCCCTGATCTGCTGGCTTCCTCTTGCTACTAGAGTTTTCCTTTGTCGATGCTCCCATCCTTATCACATCATTGGTTAGTCGATTTGCTAGACTTACTGCACTCTGAATAGTAGTTGGATTTGCTGAAGTAACCATTCCCCGAATCTCTGGTGCCAGACCCCAGATGTAACGATCTACCCGTTTCTCCTCAGGAGTAACCATGTGAGGTACCAGTTTTGCTAGTTCATGAAATCGGACTGTGTACTTCTCTATTTGTGTTCCAACCATAGAATGGTTCCAGAACTCAGATTCAAGCTTCTGAATTTCATCCTTGGGACAATACTCCTCTATCAACAGCTTCTTTAGGTCTTCCCAAGTTAGCTAATATTCCGCTGCACGACCTCGGGTTTGCACTAAAGTATTCCACCAGGTTAATGCCCTATCCTGAAGTAGACAAGTTGCATACTCCACTTTGTTGCGTTCGAGACATTTGCTAATGTGAAGGACCGACTCCATACTGTCAATCCATTTCAGCAACCCGACCGCACCTTCCTTTCCATGGAATTCCTTAGGTTTAAAGGCCATAAAGGACTTGTAGTTGCATTCTCTTTCATTGTTTCCCCGGTTTCCTCCACTACTTCCTTGGTTAGCATTAAGACCCGCAGTTACTTGAGTAACAATGTTTGGGATTGATTCCATGAGTTGTTGTGCTACAATTTGAGCAACATCGGGTGTTTCGTTCTGTGGGTACCCGCGATTAGGCCTTCCTGACATGGTTCTATTACACAGGAGAAGAAATACGTATAAATACATAAAATAATGTATAATATTTAGTTCACTACTATTTTGAAAACCGTAAGTGTTGTCAAATCATTGGTTTGCATTAATACTAGGCATATATATTTTAGAAAGAAAAGAAAAGAAAAATCTCTTTATTCGACCATTTACCAATTAAATTCTAGGGTTTGACCTCATAGTAAAAGTTTTCAAACATAAAATAAAATTCTTCATTACCATTTGAAATTGTCTTAAAACCAAACCAATACATCAATCCCAAAATAAAGTTTTAAATGTCTTTCCCAAAAGACACCCAACATGGGTTTTCATTTCATGACAAAATAAAATAAAATACTGAAATCAGAACCAAACACTAATCGCTATCCCAACAAGAATCATCAGCACCACAATCAGTAATAGCCCAACAAGCACATAATATGCGGTCATCGCACGACATGCCACTCGCCTAGCAGCACTAGCAGTGTCAGCAGCCTCCATCGAATGCTGAAACAGGATTTCCATCCTTGTCAAGACTTCATCTAAAACTTCCCGATGCCCAGCTATCACAGCGAGACTGTGACGTAGGCCCGCTGCCATCGACTGCAATCTCCGGGACTCCTCCGGGGTCATACCTGGCTGCCTGACAGGTATCCCTATGACTTGCTGTGGTGAGGGTGCTCTCGGTCCTGCCATGCTGGGTCCTACCTGACTGGTTCCTGCCGTGCCAAGTCCTGCTGTACTGGTTGCTATCCTTCCCAGGATAGGGACACTCTTCCTTGCTGTCCTCCGAATACGAAGCCCATAAAGTGGTGGCTGTGGCAACACTGATGTAGGTGATGCCTCGCGTCGTTGACTCGGGGCGTTGTCATTGCTGATCTCCACCGAGTTCCCTGTATCTTCCGTATCCTCTGATGGGTCTTCTTCTACCGAGGCGGGGGGATTACGTCGAGGGATAATAGTGACGTAGCCGGACTCATCGGCTGAGGCGGCAGCGTGGGAAGATGACGATGTTGACATAGTGGACTGAGACATAATTTCAATGAGATATGAAATAAATAACAATGTATACCTATAATATGTAATGCTTACACACACCAAAATTAACCTTTTTGAATTTTTGAAATAAAGTTTTCTCAAATATTTTTGTTGAACATATTCCCATTATAATTAGCTCAAGCTTTGTATAAATCTTTCCTTAATTAAACATAGGTGATCAGGCTATGTTTAATCGAGGTCCAATAATACAACTCCCGACCTAATTATACTAGTAATATGTTTGATGTAAAAATAATTTCTTTGTAAGCTTTAGTTATAGGTTGTGTTTTCTTAAAAAAAACGATGTTCTCTATAACTTTAGCTCTGATACCACTTCTGTCACACCCCGCTAAAGCGGAAACGCAAGATATGACAGCGATAACGGTTTCATTGCAAAAGATAAAGATACATCACCATAGCAGTATTTAAAAGTTTACAACCCATAGCTTAAAAAGAAACAAAGTACAAGTTTTTCCAAAACAACATTGTTCAAAATATAACTTCATAATAGCTTCAACACGATGCAACATGCTCTATGATGATAAATCTTTACATCCACTTACTAATTATTTCCTGAAAAAGCATGTAAAACGAGCGTCAACTATGAAAATAATTGGTGAGTTCACAAGTATATAAAATCGTGCTTGAAATAAGGCTTTTCGTAATTACAAGTACATTGCTTTAATGATAAACCAAGTTGATTGCTATTAATGAATACAAGTTTATTGCTATAACGAGAAACGAGTTTGTATGTGTATGAGCAAACAATGAGTCTCAACCAAACCTATGACTGAAGCCCTATCGAGATCTATGCTTATCGTTCCATAGATGAATATGGTATCATGCACTCCAGCAATAGGGCGAGTGAGGAGTTGTCAATTCCTAATAGCGCTATCCATAATGACCATTGGCTCAAAGAGTTAATGGTTAGAGATAAGGGAAGGGCCTTAGTACGATAAGTTCTCATGTGCCGTGTTGCATAGACATACATAAAGAAACATAGCAATACAATAGCAATCGTGTTTGATACAATTCAATTTAAATACAACATGCAAATAATAGTTTTTCTGGACATGCTTTTCCACCCCAAAACATAAAAATTGAAAATAGGGGAGTGCGTGAATACTCACAACGTTTCGAGTAGGTACAAGTGGTACTTCGGAATGCACCAACGTCTTACTACCGGGATCCTACGACATCAAACACACACTAGTGAGTTTCCATGTCGAAATCTAATGTTAATATACTAAATTCTACATATAGTGAAATGCCAATTTATGTTTTAGTATTTGATTTTATATTAATTGGTTACACTTTTTCTGAAATAATGAAATTCTACAAATCGTGCGATTAATTACAACATTGGAATATAAATTTTCCAAATTTCTAAGTCCTTATTACAACATAAATTCACGGAAATAGCATTCAAAGGATAAAAATTCTCAAACTTTTTATTTAACTGTTATTACACAATACTAAGCTGGGAAAATTATAAAAATGGATTTCCAAGCTGTTTAATTATATTTTATGATTTTTGAGCATTTATTTCAATAAAAATTGAAATAAATAGAAAACAGTTTCCAAAATTATCCAAACTTTTTATTTAACTGTTATTATACATAAATAGACTGGGAAAAATATAAAAGATATTTTTCAGTGGGTATTTCTATTTTTCCTTGTTTTATTCCTTTAAATAATCTTTAATTGAAGAAATAATATTAAACAGTTAAAATAAATTACCAAAAATTTTTGTAACATCATTTACAGTATAAATAACCTGAGAAAAATATCAAAAGTGGTCTTCATATGATATAATCCGGTTTTGGGTATTTATGTGTATTTAAGTGTAATTAACTTTAGAAATTAAGAGAAAAATAGTTTACAGTGGAGAAAAATCCTTAAAATTTTTATGTAACCTCCTACTGTAAAACATGATGTTCTGGTAAATTTTCATGAATTTTGGATAATCTGAACTATTTTTCCTATTTTTAAACCATTATAATTACCAAAAATTGGGAAAAATAGCAAGGCATGATGAAAAATGTTGAAATTATTTTTCTGAGTCATCCATCACAGGTAGGGTATGCGAAAATTGTTAGATAAAATTTTCACACTCTCCAAAGTGGTTTTGTGATTTATTATATCCTAACAAAAAGAAAATTGGAAATCATACCAAACAGCAACAAAAATTGATGAAATTTAGTGAGGGGTCATTATCCATCATAAGGGTCATTCATGAATTTGTTCCGGATTTATTGACCTCTGGAAGTATTTTATGTGATTTATGCCCTTGGTTTCTAGCAATAATTTTAATAAATCAAAGAAATAATAAAAGCTTTTAGTATTTTACAGATTATCACATGCATGTGAGGGCTTTCAAAAGGAAAAATGTTCGAAATTTATTCAGAAGGGAAATAGGGGTATTGAACCCAAACAAGATAAGAAATGTTGCATGCAATGGTGCATGAGATGTAAATGTGGCTGAAGTTCATGAATTTGTGAAGCACATTCTGTGGGGTTTTAAGCCACGAAATTTCAGCCATCATTCACTGGATATGTTAAGTTTCTAAAGTATTTTTCCCCAGATTTATGGTTGGGTTTAAGGCCATTGATCATGCAAGGCAAAAATGGTGATCATAGAAAAAGAGCTGTTTGCGCAACCATTTTGTAAAAATTGCCAAAAATCGGATATTTAATATTTTACAGTAAGACCAGTTGGGTTTGAAAGTTAACTCATGGAGCTATCCAATGCAAAAAGAATATCATGATTTGGTTAAGGAATGACCGAGATATGGTCGTTCAAAGCTGAATAAAGTAATCTGGCAGATTGCATGTTTGCTTTGAGTGCATCCTTAGGACATTTTGACAAGAACATCATGCATGCCTTTGATAAGGTCCGATTTCTAGCACATGCATGGAGTGAATGAGCATCCAAGATGTACTAGAAATGGTTTAAATGCTTTTGACCATGCAAGAACACAAAAGAAATGGAGAAGAAGATGTAATACTTGTTTTTGAAGTCACATGAACATATGTGCATCATTTTCACTCCTTGCATGGGTTTGATCCCGGATTTTCACCATTTCAAACACATGCATTGTGTTATGGTGAGAATCTACAAACCACAAGGGAAAAATAAAGATTTCTAGCCATGGAAAGGCATAGAATCCGAAAAGAAGAGAAAACTAAGAAGAAGAGGTAGTAGAATCATGAAATTATGGAAGAAGATGTTGTTGTTTACCTTGGTTTTGATCTTGAGGGAAGTAAGAACACATTCAAAGTCTTCAAAATCTCGAAATTTGGCAGAGAAATGAGAGAAATTCCGTGAGTTAGAGAGAGAGAGGAAGAGAGTTTGTGTGTTAGGAGGGTGGAGTGTGAGAGAGTGAAGAGAGAAGAGGTAGAGTGAAGGTTTAAGTCTAATAATTGAGTTTTGGGAAGAGAGAGTGCATGGGGAGGGGAGAATGGTTGGCTCTATCATGCATTAGGCCTCCTCTCTCCTAATTTCAAATTTTATAATATTCCCTCCAATAATTTTATAAAAACCCTAATTTTTATAAAAATATTTATTAAGCAATTCTTGATTTATTTGTAAAAAATCTTGTTTTTAACTATTAAATTATGATTATTGCATGATAATTTAATTTCTATTTCAATGATTATAATCCATAATTTGATTAATACAAATTTGATATTAGAAAGTTTATAGCCAAATTTTATAAAGTTTTTAAGCTTTATGATTTATAAATTTGGATTTTTAGCTCTCTTAGGGTTTTTGGAATATTGTTTGATATTCATCATCATAATGAAGTATAATTAGAATATTTTAATTTATTTTTAGGGTTTTATACCCTTTTTCAATTATAACAAAGCTTGAAAGTTTCCTTCAAATTATAGCATCGGCATTTCCTATTGTAGTTAAGCAACTTACTAGAATCCTAAGTGTCAAGTATATTAGTCCTAGGTCTTAGATGGATCCTAGTTTATGTAAGATTTTGACCTAATTTATACTACTAGGCCATGGCATGATGTGCATGAATGGTTATTATAAAGATGCATGAGTCCGAGAATGACCTGAATTGACAGTTGTCACACTGCACCTTCTCTGGCAAGGCCCTAACATGGTGGAACATCCATGTTAAGTCACTGACTCTATCAATGACTAACTCCTTAGGTTGGGAAAACCTAAAAGAGTTAATGCGGGAGGAATACTGCCCATTAGGCGAAATTCAAAAACTGGAACAAGAGCTGTGGGATCTCACTATGGTCGGCTCAGACATAGTGACCTACACTGACCGGTTCAGCGAGCTAGCAGCTCTATGCCTCGGGATGGTTACCTCGGAGAGCAAGAAGATAGAAAGATACATTTGGGGTCTGACTGCTCCGACCCAAGGAAATGTGTTGTCTTCTAACCCCGCCACGTTCGATAGTGCTAAACGCCTGGCTCAGCGACTCATCGACCATGGAGTCCGCCATGGTGTAGAAATCCCTATTCCCGAGCCACCGAGGGAAGAGGACTATAATCAGAATTCGGGGAACAAGAGGAAGAAGAAGCGAACAACACAGGACACCCCGCAAGAGTACCAAGCGAGTACTATGTACGCCGCTACAACGCCTACTGCTCTAGCACCTGCCAGTCGATATGCTGGAACCCTCCCGAAGTGTGGAAAGTGAAACTTTCACCACACCGGAGTATGCGGGGAAATGCAGTGTCTGAACTGCCACAGAAAAGGACACACAGTCCGTTTCTACAGGGCACCGGCTCAACCGATCTCCCAAGTCCCCGGAGCTGAAGAAAACCAAGCCTGCTATGGCTGTCGTGAGACTGGACATTTTCAGAGGGACTGCCCGATAATAAGGAACTCAGGCGCGGATGGAAGCGTTCTGATGATCACCGCAGGAGAATCTACCCCGGAGTCGTCAACGAGTAGCGGTACGTTTTCGAAATAGTAATTACTTTTAAAAATAATTTATATTGGTATAAGATTAAAATTTGGGGATAACACCTAAAAGTAATTATAATAACTCACATATTGAAATAGGTCACAATATTCAAGAGAACTAAAAGATCCGTTTAGAGAAGCTATTATGGCTTACCATATACATCAGGGTTGTGCATAACTAAGATGTTGCAGACTTAGAGTGAGTGACTCCGCTTAGGTCCTCCTTTCCTTAGTTGGTTGAGGATTTGAGGCAGAGTTACTCAGTCGACTGCCTGATTCATCTTAAATATTCATAACTTGTATATGGCAGGCGATTGTAGTGGTACCAAGGAGGATCATGATATAAAGTATCCCCCAGTTAGTAGAGCACTTTCGTTTGTATGTATGCGCACATAGCGGTAACATACGTAGGAGTGTTAACATCAAAGAGAAAACAGGAAACATGGGAACATTTACAAAGAGTACATTGTCGAACATACTAGGAGTACAGTATCGAGCATATAAGGGATACATCGTCGTATAACAGACGTTTCTTTCAATTGGCCAAAACTTTGTTCGGTAAAGAGTCCATTACTTTCATTCGTCATGAGTTGGCGTGGTCCTCACCATACTGAGTTCATATGTTTCTATCGCCTCGATCGGCAAGTTCTTGATACTTTCGTCATTCGTATCGAAAGTCCGACCTAAACCTCAATTTTATCTTTCGTATTCTAAACCCCGAAGTACTCGTGCGAAGAGTACTTTGTCCTCCGAAGCCTTATCGTCAGATGTCCGCAGACCGTCACGAAATACCACTCGTCCAGCAGACCAAGTTCGAGCACAGAGGCTATGGACGAATACAGCTCACCTATCACTATTCAGTGTATACGCGAGGGTGGTATATGATTATGATTACGCAGATTTAGTATGTATGTTTCCGCCCTATCTCCTATTCCTTGTTTGGTTGTGGACCTGGGGCAGAGTCTCACATCCGACCGTCTTACTAATCCTAATTATATACGACTTCTATACACGAGGTAATGATAGATGGACCAAGTATGAATCCTATCATGAACACCAGGGCAAAGTTTCCAGGTCTACGAGTAGGTATTCTGCAAATCAGAGGAGCGCAACCCCAGTAGTAATGCTAAGAAAGCTAATTCCGGGACGAAATTCCATCTAACGGGGGATGATGTGACAACCCGGAAAAATTTTAATTTTAAAGCCCAGTCAATCAACTCAACTAAGTGTCAAACTCATTGGTATTGAGTTCTAGCCCAGTTAAAGGTCATTCTAAGGAGTTTTAAGCCAAAAACACTTAAGGGATAAGTGTTAGGAAGTACCTGCTAGAACCACAGTATAGCAAATCGAACCTTAACCTTATCAAAATGAGTTCACGGCCACAAGGCAATGAGTTTACGGCCGTAAACTCATGTGGCCGTAAACTCAAGTGCATATATATGATACTTGGCCATTTCTAGTCATTTCTTCCTTCCTTGGCCGATTTTCCTTCAAATCCTCTCAAGTATCATCAAGACTTTCTTCCTAGATCTTCATTTATGTAAGTGTTCTTTCTCTAGTTTGTTGTTAATCCTTATTAACTAGCTTCATCCTCATGATTCATCCATGGAAATCATGTTTTCTTAGATCTTCAAGAAACACCAAGAACACGAAGAACACACACTAGTGTTCTTGGCCAAAATCGACCATTTCAAGCTTCTAGATTGTGAGTACTCTTTCCTATAATTCATATCTACTAGGAAGCCTTGAATCACACCCTTGAAACATGCATTTCCTAAGAACATCTTGAGTTTACGGCCCAAGATCTCCCTTGGCCGTAAACTCAATGTTGAAGCATGTATGGACCATAAACCCTATAAGATGCAAAGCTGGTGACCCAGAACCCTTCCTTGATGATTGTAGGACCTTAAACCACACTCACTTCATAATGTCCATGAGTTTACGGCCGTAAGCTCCATGCTTGGCCGTAAACTCATCAAAAGCCTCAATGAAGGTGGTCTTTCTCATCCTAATGTAGAGCAAAGGTCCCTAAAGCTTCCCAAGCCTTCAAACTTACACTTGTACATGAGTGACCATGAGTTTATGGCCATAAACTCCCTTTGGCCGTAAACACATGGCCGTAAACTCATGTGAGTGTCATTCTACCTTCCTTTGTTGAATCACATGTGATTCCAACACTTGGTCAAGGTGTTTCCTAGTCCGGAAGGTGTTTCCTTTCATATAGTTGTTTATAAACAATATATTCATGTCAATATGTGTCCTTATATGTCATTTAGGACCTATTGTGTCTCGGGACTTCATTCCCGAAACTTCTCATCCTTACACGCATACCCGTTTGAATCTTTTAATTGTTTTAAATATTTTAAGGGGGGGAATACAAGTTGAACACAATGATAATTGTGTAAATGTTTGTTATAAACATCTTTCAAAATGTTACTTATTTCATTTATAAGTTGTCAAAACATTTCAAAAACTCTTTTAGAGTTATGTTACTTTATAGTTATACAAAACTCCGTTTTTAAAGTACAAACATAACTTAGTAGATAAACGAGTCTTTTCAGTAACAGTCCAAGTAGAACATTAGTAAACTATAATAGGTATAGTTAGTACAATGAAGCACACAAAGAGTCAGTTCATACATGAGTCAAACATAGTGAAGAGAAACAAACAATACCATACAGAACATACAGTGAAGAGAAACAAACAATTCCATACAGAGAGAACACACAATTATGAGAAACAAACAGAACGTACAACATACAGTACAAAACAAACAAGTTAGGTTGCTATAGCATGAGAACACACACATGATCTAATTATACCAATTGATCACTAACTCATTGTTTTAAACAAAAGATGATAGTTATATTGGGTATACATGATCATATAACAAATGTGAATTACACGGATTGCAAGAATTTGCATAGGTCGCGTTTGGTTCCCTTAATCTCTAGACAGAGAGAACGTTTAGTAGGGGTTCTAGCCTTCACATTATGACCGTATTAAAACAAACATGTTTTTAGGTCATCAGTACATCCGCATGTCATTATAAACGACAACTGTGTACTTACATTTCCCATTACTTTCATAAAGTGACAGTACCACTTGAAAGTCAAACTCAAACTATTTTCGAGTTAAGATAGTTATAAACTAGGGAAAACATACATTTTTACAAACGACAAACGGAACAGTCGAGTCTAGCACATAACAGTAGATGCCTTGGTAGAAGGCTACGTTTAAAAGAAAGGACCATAATGCTAGTCTTATGATTCCTTAATGTATACATCACAGGATATATATATATATATATATATATATATATATATATATATATATACCAATAGGGTCCGACAGGTAATAGGATGTGTGCTCTCCGCTTCATTTCCTGTTCCTTGTTTGGATGTGGGCTTGGAACGAATTCACCCAATCTATTTCCTATCCGATTCTATATATATGTATGCTCAGTATACATTAAGTCATCATAAGGGTACCAGGTATGGGTCAGGTTATAGGACACAAAGTCAAAGCATAGTTTTTCTAGTACAAAACATACTTTCCAAAATCAGTACTTTTGGGTATACAAAACTAGAAACTTCCCAGTAAAGGGTTTAATGCATTTTATTAAACCAGTACAATTTAAAGAACCTTAGGTGAGTAACTCTATAATACCTTAGTTTATACATCATGTTTATATATAAAACTAATACCCAATAGGTAGTTGGATGTGTGCTTTCCGCCTTACTTCATGTTCCTCATTTGGTTGTGGGCTTAGGGCAGATTCACTCAATTAACTTTCTATCCGATATTAGATTATATATAGCAGTATAAACTAAGCTATTATAAAAGTAGTCACTGTGGTCACCATTTTATTATAAGAAATATGAGTTTTCTTAAAGAACTTTTCATTAGATATAAAGGAACCATTACAATTAACTCCATGAGTAACAAGTGAATACACCAGGGTTATATATGACGATGATCTAACAACTAATGGGATGTGTGCTATCCGCCTTAATTTATGTTCCTCGTTTGGTTGTGAGCTTAGGGCAGATGCGCACAATCGATTGTTTGTTTACTTTGAGTCTTATATAACTTGTACCCACTTAGTACCCATAGAAAGGGTTGTAGTGACATTTTACTTAAACTTCCATCAAAGTAGGAAATATAGGATTTTCTAGGGGAACAGGCGAACTTTTCAAAACAGAACTTACAACTTACAACATTTTACAACTACATGTTACAACTACATTTTCAACACCATTTTACATCTACATTTTCAACACCATTTTACATCTACATTTTCAACAACACTTTACAACTTACTCACATCAATAAAAACTTATGAACTCACCAGCTTAATTGCTGATCAACTCTTTCAAATAACTTGTATTCTCAGGAGACTATTAGACAGGTGCTCGTGCTGGGAATTCAGAAGATGGAGCATTATAGATTCAAGTATTGTTTTGTTATTTGTTTATGAATTCTATGTTTTGTGAACACACACATTGTAAACACTTTCTTTCGAAATGAAATGGTTGTTCATTACTTGCTTACCATATACATATCCCGTGATACTAAACATGAAGTCCTCCACCCTGAACGATTCCGCCGTTCCGGTTTTGGGGTGTGACATGCGCAGCCATGTGCGAGCCCTTCCCTACGAATCTCGGATCTGCGACACCTGGAGCCCTCTCAGCCGTTGGATCAGGAGGCTCGCCCCTATAAATAGGAGGGTGCGAGACCTCCCGGGTATATTTTGGAAAAGTGGCAATTTTAGCCCCTAAACTCATATTTCTTTCATATTAACATCCCCCGAAGCCCCGGTATCGATTATAACCCCCGGAATACGCCACGAAGTGCCCGAGAAGCCCGAAAAATTTATCTTTTCGGTTTCGAAGCCTGACCTTTGCAGAGCCCGGTTTCTCAATAAAACTCCCGATTTTATTAGAAACGAACGTTTTAGGAAACAAATTGACGCCCGATTATCATCAAATCATGTGAGTGTGTAGTTACTTTCACTTTACAAATAGATATGAAGTATTTAGCTTAAAATACGTGCTATGTGTAAATATGTTAATTGTTTATTTGAGGTGACTGTTGAATAAATGTTTTATACAAGTTTTAAACTGTATATATATTTTATCTACAAATATGTTGGGTAGAACATGGGTAGACAAAATAGTCGGTGGGTGTTAAAATGATGAGAGGCCTCGGTGTTGTTGTTGTTATTGGTGAAGTCGTCTAACGGTGTATAGATGACGACCACGGACCTTTCTAGACAGTCCAGTGGCACACTAGCAGGTTCGCAACTTGTAGGTGTTGATGAACTAAATGTTCATTGGTGTACTCCAATCCCCCTCATGGTTGCCTTTAGGACATGTATGGCTGAGGAGTCCCCTTAGCAGTAGTGTCCAACCCGATGATATTCCTTAGGTTAGGTCCCTTCTGAGAGGTGTTTAGGGACGTAATGTGAGGACAACGGGAATGGGTAATCAGGGTTATTGTTGATTGGTGAACTTAATAAGTTATTATTATTGTGGGTTGAAAACCCTATATGCTCACTAGGCTCCCAAGCCTGACCCACTCAGCTTTTTATGATTACAGGTAGTCGACCCCGAGCATAGTCGGAGGACGATGAGAGATTTTTGGATTATAGGCCAGTAGTTGTAAATAACTGTTGAAAGGCTTATAATGTCTTTTTTATGCTTTTGATCTGTATCGGAACATGACATCTCGAGGTTTTGATATATATGGAAATATATACCTTCTTAAGGAAGGGTTTTGATAAACTTTTATCATGTTTTGTTTTGGGGACCTATTCTGCAACATCTTTTGAAAAGATTTCTCTGATTTTATTTTAAAAAGCATACATTAAATCGGTCTTTTCTGGCCGAGAAATTAGGGGATGTCACAGTTGGTATCAGAGCATTAGTTTAAGCGAACTAAGAAATTTTAGAATTTCTAGACTTAAACTTAGAATGCTAAGTGATGATTGTGAGGTGAGTGTCTACCATATTTTAGACACGAGCACTAGTTTATTTTAGGAAATGTGCCTAAAATGCCTTTATGTGCTAAATGCTATATGTTGCCATATATGCCATTATTTGTTCGGATCTATGGTCTGTTGCCGACCGGATCTGGAAACCTTATGTGTGTAGGATTCTAAGCGTATGATTACGAGATTAGAACTAACATGTAAACGTTTCGGAGTGATAAGGGAATTGACATGTCTAACAAGGATAAAGACCTAAATTCGCCTTATTCGGTATATAGATTTTAATGGCAAGAACTCGAAGTGGAGCGGGAAATGCAAACAGAAACCAACAACCTCAACCCCAAGTGGTAGAACAGGTGCCTATAGTAGGAGCTGCACCAGAACCCATCACTATGGCTGGAGTACGAACTATGATTCAGACCATGTTGGCTGAACAAAGGGAGGAGTTGAGGCAAATGTTGCTGAACAACAGGGATGAACCTTCAGTTCCTGTTGAACAACGTGAACTAAATGACGATCGATCTGAAGAAGGGAACAACAACAGATCGGTTGGTCATAGTGAACCGCTTGTGGTTGGGAGGAATAACCACGAGGGTAGATTGGAGAGAAATGGGTGCAAGTATAAGGACTTTATGACTTGCAAGCGATCGACCTTCACTGGAAAAGAAGATCCTGTCGGAGTAATGGACTGGATCTCGGAAATGGAGTTGGCTTTCATGACTTGTGATTGCCAAGGCAAATTACAAACCACTTTTGCAGTACGTCAGTTCAGGGGTAGTGCTGCTCGTTGGTGGAATACATTGGGGAAAACCTTAAGCCCTAATGAGCCATTGAAAATGACTTGGGTAGAGTTCTTGGTGCACTTTAAGCACAAGTACTGCTCGGCCCAAAACGTACTTGCGTTAGAAAACCAATTTCTAACGTTGCAGAAGGGGAGTATGACCGTTGACGAGTATACGAATAACTTCATAGACAAAATGGAGTTTGCTTTGCGTATTGTCCCAGATGAGCTGGCGAAAATTGACAGGTACGCAAAGGGACTTCCATGGGAGTATGCGGTGCCAGTACGTCAGACACTTACTTTGGAGGCAACTATATGGGCTGCCAAGTCTGTTGAAGATATGATTAAGGGGAGAGCTGCCAGCAAGGTTGAAGTTGGCGAAAAGAGAAAGTTTGAAGGAACTTCAGGTTCCAATAAAAAGAACAAATTCTCGAAGTCTGGTTCGAGAAAATTTGGAGGAGGTGCCGAAGCCAAATGGTGTGACGGGTGCAAGAAGAAACATGCTGGGAAGTGCAGCGTGGAACTCACTTGTTACAAGTGTGGAAAGCAAGGGCATTATGCCAATGAATGCACCTTTACTATAAACGTCTGTCATGGGTGCCATGAAGAAGGGCATATTTTGAGGGATTGCCCGAAGAAGAAGGACGCAGTGAAACCCAATCTGCCACCAAAGCCGAAGGCGAGAGCCTTTCAGATGACACTCGAAGCTGCGAAAGAAGAAGTTGATGTCGCTTCAGGTACCTTTCTCGTAAACGAATTGCATGCCCAAATTTTGTTTGATTCTGGAGCCAATTACTCCTTTATATCGCATGAATTTGGTAGAAAACTAGCTTTGCCTATAGATAGACTAGTTAATACTATAATAGTCGAGATTGCTAGTGGCAAGTTTGTACCTGTTAGCCATCGTATGAAAAACATCCTCATTGACTTGGATGGGAATAAGTTCCACGAGGAATTATTGCCTATCGAGTTAAATGGTTTCGACATAGTTTTAGGAATGGATTGGCTTAGCGCCAATGATGCCGAAATAATGTGTAGGAGGAAGATAGTAAAAGTAAACCCGCCAGGGAAGGAGCCGTTTATGGTGTATGGTGACAAACGCAGAGTAAATTCTAGAATCATTTCCCTAATGAAAGCCAGAAAGTGTTTGACCAAGGGGTGTACATCATATTTAGCGTTCGTGATCGATGCTAAGAAGGAAAAGAAGGAAGTGCAGGATATTCCGGTGGTGTGTGATTATCTGGAAGTCTTTCCCGAAGATCTTCCCGGATTGCCCCCTGATCGACAAGTGGAGCTTCGTATCGACTTGTTGCCAGGAACGACGCCGATAACAAAATCACCGTATCGATTAGCACCAACCGAAATGAAAGAACTTATAACACAACTTCAGGAGTTATTGGACAAAGGTTTCATTCGACCTAGTTCATCACCCTGGGGAGCCCCTGTGTTATTTGTAAAGAAGAAAGACGAGACCATGAGAATGTGCATCGATTACAGAGAGCTGAATAAAGCGACGATAAAGAACAAGTATCCGTTGCCGAGGATCGATGACCTGTTCGACCAGTTGCAAGGTTCGAGCTATTTCTCGAAGATCGATCTTAGGTCCGGATACCATCAATTAAAGGTGAGGGAGCAGGATATCGAAAAGACTGCGTTCAGAAGAAGACATGGACACTATGAATTTTTGGTTATGTCGTTCGGATTAACCAATGCCCCAGCAGCTTTCATGGATTTGATGAACAGGGTTTGTAAACCATACCTTGATAAATCCGTGATAGTATTCATAGACGATATCTTGATCTATTCAAAAAGCAAGCAGGAGCATGAAAAGCATCTACGTGAACTGCTAGAAGTTCTGAAAGAGGAGAAGCTGTATGCAAAGTTCTCCAAATGTGAATTTTGGATTTAAGAAGTCCAATTTTTAGGTCATGTGGTTAACCAAGATGGAATAATGGTTGACCCAGCAAAGATTGAAGCTGTGATGAAGTGGGAACAACCAAAAAGTCCTACGGAGATTCGAAGCTTTTTTAGGATTAGCCGGATATTATCGCCGATTTATCTAAGGCTTTTCTTCGATCGCTACTCCATTAACAGCTTTGACCCATAAAGGAGCTACTTATACTTGGAATGAAAAGCATAAGGAAGCCTTTGAAAAGTTAAAGAATAGACTGTGTGAAGCACCAATTTTTTCGTTACCTGAAGGAGTTGATGACTTCGCAGTCTATAGTGATGCCTCTGGAGTTGGGTTAGGATGTGTTCTGACCCAAAGGGATAAAGTGATAGCGTATGCATCGAGGCAGTTGAAAGAACATGAAAAGAACTACCCCACTCATGATCTGGAGTTGGCAGCGGTAGTATTCGCCTTAAAGATATGGAAGCATTATCTTTATGGTACTAAATGCAAACTTTTCACTGATCATAAGAGTCTTCAATATCTCTTTAATCAGAAGGAATTGAACATGAGGCAGCGGCGCTGGCTGGAACTACTCAAGGACTACGACTGTGAGATACTTTACCACCCTGGTAAAACAAATGTTATTGCTGATGCTCTCAGTCGGAAGGTAAATCTTGAAAAGAAGAGGCCAAGAGCGCTGAGAATTGAAGTCGTCTCGACAATTGTGGAAAGTATAAAGAAAGATCAGGAGGAAGCTTTGGAGAAAAATGACCAGAAGGAAGAACGTTTGGGTAAAACGTTGGTGTTTGATACAAACGATCAAGGATTGAAGGTATTCAAAGATAGGATTTGGGTACCTAAGAAGGGAGGAGTAATAGGTCTTCTGATGGAGGAAGCTTACAAAACCATGTACTCGATTCATCCCGGAAGTACGAAAATGTATAGGGATCTAAAACCCTATTACTGGTGGCCGACGATGAAGCTTGATGTTGCTAAGTATGTGGCCGAGTGTGTAACTTGTGCTAGGGTTAAGGCACAACATCAGAAATCGTATGGGAGTTTAGAACCTTTACCTGTACCCATGGGTAAATGGGAGGACATTACCATGGATTTTGTGACTAAACTGCCCAGAACAAGGAACGGTCACGACATGATTTGGGTGGTCGTTGATCGCTTCACTAAGAGTGCGCATTTCATAGCCGCTAACGAGAAATCGTCTATGGATAAACTTGCAAATTCTTACGTGAAGGAAATTGTGAGGCTACACGGTGTTCCGTTAACAATTGTATCCGATCGTGACAGCCGTTTTACCTCAAGGTTTTGGAGGAGTCTACAAGAGGAATTGGGTACCAAGTTGTGTTTGAGTACAACTTACCATCCTCAAACCGATGGTCAAAGCGAACGAACAATTCAAACATTGGAGGATATGCTGAAAGCATGTACCCTAGAATTCCAAGGTAACTGGGATGAACACTTACCTCTAGTAGAATTTTCCTATAATAATAGTTTCCACTCAAGCATCAAGATGGCACCTTATCACGCTTTGTATGGGGAAAAGTGTCGAACGCCATCATGTTGGCTGGAAGCTGGGGAAAAGCAGTTTATGGGACCCGAAATAGTCCATCAGACTGCTGAAAAGTTGAAGGTGATAAGAGAAAGGATGTTAGCTGCTCAAGATCGTCAAAAGAGTTATGCTGACAAGAAAAGACAACCGATATCCTTCGAAGTTGGAGATTCGGTTTTACTTAAAGTCTCGCCGTGGAAGGGACTTATAAGATTTGGTAAAAGGGGAAAGTTGAGTCCAAGGTTTATTGGACCATTTAAAGTTCTTCAGAGGATCGGGAATCAAGCTTACAAGCTAGAATTACCGAAAGAACTGGAGGGTATTCATAAGACATTTCATGTGTGTTATTTGAGGAAGTTCACGGGATATGTGCCCGACATAATTCCGATTTCTGAGTTAAGGTTGGATGAAAACAAGAGGTTGATTGAAGAACCTGAGGCAATCGTTGACCGTAAGACTATGAAGTTGCGACGCAAGATGGTTGATTTAGTGCTTGTGCGCTGGAAACATACGAATGGACCAAATCTCACCTGGGAAACGGAGAGTGACATGATGAGTCGCTACCCGCAGTTGTTTGGTGATATGTGATTCCGGGGACGGAATCATCCTAAGGGGGACAGAATTGTAACACTCATCCTTAGGCATTAATATTAAGGTGATAGTCTAGGTTAACCTTTGTAACTCATTTTGAAGAAATGAAAAAGGAATTCTGTTAATTTTATGTGTTTTATGTGTTTTATGCTTAATTATTAGGAGTTAATTAATTAAGAATAAAAATGAGCGTCGAAAATAAATTTTAGATAAAGCCGATATCTATTAAGAAAGTTGTACTGGTCGTGACAAGGATTACGAATATATAAAGAATGCCGAAATCCGAGTTATAACGAAGAAGTTATGACCTGTCGAAGTTTCACGACAAAACCGGCACGGTGTTGAATGTCGTAAAAAGTGAGTTTTTGATTAACTACTTTTTAGCCTTAGTGATCTAAATGAAACTCGTAGTGTTCGTTAAACCGAGAGTAGGTATAAAAAGTACACCCAAATCTGACTTCGTATGAGGAAGTTATGATTTTTCGAAGTTTCAGCTTAGCAGTAGACAGCTAAAAACTCGAATTTTAGATCGAGTGATTTTTAGCCGACAAGACCTAAACGAGAATCGAAGGTCTCATAAATAGTAGCATAACGGTAAAAAGTCTGACGAAAATGGACGTCGGATGAAGAAGTTATGAATTTTTAACGAATTTCTTGTCCCGGTCTGTTAAAAATAATAATATAAAAATTAAGTTCAAAATTAGCCGACGAAGTCTAAACGGAAGTTGTAGAGCGAAATTTTACCTACGCGTGCAAATAAAGAACGTCAAAAACGGAGCTCGTATGCGAAAGTTATGGATTTTAGAAGTTTTGGCGCGAAAAAAGAGAAAAATCCCCAAAACCGAGGAATTTCGCATAGGTGGACTTCGGCCACGTGTCCTTGCCTCGCATGTGCCACGTGTCCGAAAAAGTGCTGAGTCATCCGAGCTTCTAAGCTGATCCGAAGTGGTCCACTGAGAAGGCGACACGTACCCTCTATCACGTGTCCGAACCCTCGCAGCATGCCACGGATCCCCCCTACTTCGGACCTAGACCTCGGTCCAGTAAGAAGAGGACAACAACCCCTTCGCATGCGCAACCATGTGCGAGCCTTTCCCTGCGAACCTCGGATCTGCGACACCTGGAGCCCTCTCAGCCGTTGGATCAGGAGGCTCGCCCCTGTAAATAGGAGGGTGCGAGACCTCCCGGGTATATTTTGGAAAAGTGTCAATTTTAGCCCCTAAAGTCATATTTCTTTCATATTAACATCCCCCGAAGCCCTGGTATTGATTATAACCCCCGGAATACGCCACGAAGTGCCCGAGAAGACCGGAAAATTTATCTTTTCGGTTTCGAAGCCCGACCTTTGCAGAGCCCGGTTTCTCAATAAAACTCCCGGTTTTATTAAAAACGAACGTTTTAGGAAACGAATTGTTGCCCGATTATCATTAAATCATGTGAGTGTGTAGTTACTTTCACTTTACACATAGATATGAAGTATTTAGCTTAAAATACGTGCTATGTGTAAATATGTTAATTGTTTATTTTAGGTGATTGTTGAATAGATGTTTTATACAGGTTTTAAACTGTATATATATTTTATCTACAAATATGTTGGGTAGAACATGGGTAGACAAAATAGTCGGTGGGTGTTAAAATGATGAGAGGCCTCGGTGTTGTTGTTGTTATTGGTGAAGTCGTCTAACAGAGTATAGATGACGACCACGAACCTTTGTAGACAGTCCAGTGGCACACTAGTAGGTTCGCAACTTGTAGGTGTTGATGAACTAAATGTTCATTGGTGTACTCCAATCCCCCTCATGGTTGCCTTTAGGACATGTATGGCTGAGGAGTCCCCTTAGCAGTTGTGGCAACCCGAAACATCTAACTTGTAAGATCAGTTAATGTTATCAATATTAAACTCGATTTCATCGTCATTTAACACCGTTTAAGGTTGTAATGATACTTTCTAAGCCTCGTATAACAAAAGGTTGAGTTCTCGGTCGAGTAATACCAAGTCGTAGTACAACATTCGGGCCATACACTCTCTCAGCAGGAGTGTACGGCCGTACACATGAGTGTACGGCCGCACACCCATTCTCCAGCCGCACACTCGTCCCTTTATACATAGAGTGACCCCTTCACTCATTCCTTTCCTTTGGCTTTCTCTCACTACTTTCTCTCTCTAAAAGCTTCATCCAAGAACACTCTAAAGGCCTCAAAAACGTGAACTACTTCATCATTCAGCTTGTTTATTGGTAAAACACTTGAATCTAAGCCTAAAACTCATAGTGTTCTTCGTGTTCTTCATCCTTTGAAGGTGTACGGCCGCACACCTTCATAAGGTGGCCGTACACACCTTAAAACTCTCCAAAGTGAAGAATTTGGCCTTCATTCACTAGTAGGACTTGGTATTAGCACTAGAACACCTCAAAATCGACATTTCGGGCACAAATGAGGAGTGTACGGTCGCACACCCCTGTGTACGGCCGCACACCCTCTCTGTACGGCTGCACACTCCCATGTACGACCGCACACACAGTCTGGCCGCACACCCTGGTCGCACACACACACTAATGACCATACACCTCCCTTGTTTGGTCATTTAGGGTCCCGACAAGCATTTCCAAGTCTTTAGGGTGGTTTCCCGTCATGTTTTGTCAGGGAATACCTTAATCTAATACATATATGTGTTACTATACGTATTAGGATCCACTTGCGTACGAAATATCGGTTGACACTCAACACTCGTAACCAATTGTGCTTCCGGATCCTACGTTAAACTGTGAGATCATACCCCTACGCTTTTTCCGAGTTTTTCATGTTTTCAGGGGCAGAATACAAGCAAAAGTACAAGGAAACTTGTGCTCAAATGATCTTATTTTGCATAGAATGACTATATGTTCAACATGCTTTTAACTTAGAAAACCGTTTTACCAATCGATTAAGAAATCAACTCGTAGAAACAGTTTTCAAAACTAAAGCAAGGAACCTGTTAATCTTATCATAAAATGTGAAATTTTATAAAGGATTCGTGCAAATCATAAACAGGATTTTCAATATTGTTACTTGTAAATTTGTTAGGCTAAGTTTGAGATATGTCCTTGGTAACACTCCATCGGATTCGTGAGTGGAGGACTACGACTTGTAACCAGAATCTCTTGGAGGGAGAACGTGACTATTATGTATAGATCTATATGGGACTGACTATCCTGCACCTTCGCTGCTAGCAACAGCGGGACCATTAGGTTCAGGGGTGACAAAGTCATAAAAGATACTGGCCCCGTTTCGTGCCTTATCCACTCTAAGTACGGTTATGGCACTCACAACTTAGGTAGCGAAAATTTACTTATGTAATAATGAAACGGGTGAACTAACCTTAAAATAAGAACCGATTTGATTACTAGAGGGCATCAGTAACGCCCTTAGGATCTAGTTCACTACCTATTTTATTAGTTTTATTTATGTAATAAGGCTAATACATCTCACAGCGAGTAACCAGGGTTTTTCAAGGAAACTACATCTATCGATACAAGTATGGTAGATACTTGTACACCTCATTTCAGAATCGATAACCAACTATCAACTTTTAAGGAAAATATAGGATTTTCCTGGGGTAACTCCACCTTTCGTAAACAGGCTGTTTAACTAATGGATAATCAAACTTCTTTCATAAGAAAATATAGGATTTTCTTGGGAAACACTTTTCAAAGGATCAAAGAAACATTTCTTTCACCAGAACTAAAAGCTTAAGAACTCACCAGCTTTATGCTGATATTTTAAAACTGCTTGTATTCTCAGGGCAACAATGGACAGGTACTCTTGCCAACTTTTAGAGAAGACGGAGCATTTTGGAGTCACGTCTTTTACTTTTGTTATATATTGTTATGGATAAACTATGTATTAAAAAATGTAAACCTTTTTCATGTATGCATTCAATGTCTGCTTGTGTTTACTATGCTTACTATGATACAATTGTTGTGATACTACGCATGACGTCCTCCGCCCCGGAACGTTTCCGCCATCGGTTTCGGGGTGTGACAGATTGGTATCAGAGCTATTGTTTATAGTGAACTAAGTATACCGAACCTTACATGGTATACAACTATAAACACTAAGGGGCCGAAGTGCTCTGAACTAAAAGTATACTTTTAAAAATATAAGTATTTTTACAAAAAGTATACAAGTATATTGTCACACCCCCAAACCAAGGATGGCAGAAACGTCCGGGGGTGGAGGACTTCATGTATAGTATCATAACAACAATTTTAATAGTGATCAAAGTAAACACAACCAACATAAATATAATTGAAAAAGTTACATCATTGTATATGTTTACATGTTTCCAAATCAATTACATTATGTTGACAAAATGAAATGTTTGACGCCTTAACGTCCCATCCTCAAAAGCGCTTGTTTACCTGTTTATTTATTCCCTGAGAATACAAGTAGTTTGAAAAAGTGTCAACAACTAAGTTGGTGAGTTCATAAGCTTTTGAATGTAGTGATGAAAATCGTTTCCTTTGTAAAAGTAATTTTTGTTGCAGAAAATCCAATATTTTCCTTAGAGTGTGAGTTGCAGCCTTAAATCCAAAGACCAAAATGTACAAGTAATATCCATACTAATAGTAAAACATTGCAAATTTAAATTGATATAAACTCGTTTGATTTAATGAAATTCGCGTAATTCCTATGAGTTGTTAATACTCTATGTGAGTTATTATAACCATACTATGACTTAGATGGCCTGAAACGACGTCTTCAGGCGTCGGAACTGATATGACATTTGTCACCCGTAGACCTCGAGGTCCTACTGTAGCTAGCAGCAAGGTGTGGGGTGTCAATCCTAATATAGATCTATACACAACTATCACGCTCTCCCTCAAAGAGACTCTGGTTACAATACATGACTTTTAGTGCATTACTTGAAAAGTAACATGAAGCGAATGTCTCACAATTTAGTCATTAACGGATTTACGTGAAGTGAATGAAAACCCTTGTTGTATAAATGAAACCTTTAGTAATGAACTTGTTGTGTAGTGTATCATAAACCATACCTATTACAGTTTATCACATGATAGTAGTAGTAGTGAACATAAACTAAGCTTACAATAGTCTATCAAAATGTTTGAGTGCAATGGATATAAACTTTGTTTATTTTAAATAAGTTACCACCTTTGGAGGTAAAAATCCATTTTTGTTTTCTGTTGTATGTCTATTTACTAAGACAAAATGACATATAATATAACACATATATGCACATAATGATACACACCTTGCTCAACAAGTTACAAGGTGTGAATGAAATTGATAGCATTTTTCTAATATTAACATTTCTATTACTGTTCTTAGAAAATTTATAGAAAAATCATCAAAGGTCCAAATCAGAATCTGTAAATTCTGAGAGTTTGGAAAATGAGTCTAGTTTGCTCATAAATTTTATTATGATTTTTAGTAACCTCCAACTTGTGTGAAAAAGTCCTTAATCACAGACTGGTCCAGATTTGTTCTTGAAATGATAGGCAGTTTTGTAAAAATCATCATAAATTGTAGAAAAATCGTATGGAGATGTGCAAGTAGTCATTTTAAAGGCATGAACCTGAAATAGTTGCACCTAATACAGTTTTGAAAACTAAAATGTTTAAGTTGACCAAAACAGTCCGTGAATGGAGTTGAACTTTTCTGATGAAGGCTGTTAAATGAGTATAGTTGTGTTCTTGGTGTTTTAACTTGTATTCCCCACCCCCCCTTAAAACTCAAGAAAAACATGAAAAGACAGGGGTATGAACTCACCTTGTGTGTTCTTAGTGGATGGATGTTGAAGAAAAGAAGTGTTCTACTCAAGAACACTAGGAAGATGCCTTGAGGGTTCGAAGATCTAACATGCATGTGATGATGTTTGTGTAAGATATCTATGATTTGAGTAGAAGGAAGTGAAATAATTATATGGAGGATGAATATACTTACCAAAAGTGGAAGAAAAGCTTGGAAGAAGGCCCTTGAATCTCGAATTTTAGTGAGAGAATTGAGAGAGAAAATGTGTTTAATCTTTGGTGGAAGAATGAGAAAATGAGAGAGAGTGTTAGGAGAGAGGATAGATTTTAGCCTTAGACAAGGAATGGGGTTGGGAAATGATGGAAGTGACTAGGTATGGTGGAAGGACAATGGTTGGTCATGGAGTGGTGGTTGCTTGTGTCATAAACTAAGGCAAAGTCAACACTCCACCACAAGATCTTACTTAATAGATTTTATTCTTAAATAAGGATTTCCCTGAAAATATGCTTAATTTATGAATATATGGGGTCTTATATGTCAAAATATAAGTTTGGGTGAAAATCCCTCGTTTAAATAATTAAAAACGGGTTTAAAACGGAGTCGTGGTTGAAAACCGGGTGGAAAATCGGAAAATCCGAGGTCAGGGCGTGGTTCCGGTCTTAGCAGCCTTAGGTCCGGAGGGAAGGTTTGGCTGGTGAATTGGATCCGAAGTGGAAGGGATTGCGGTCCGAGCAGGTACCGCAGGCGGATTCGTCAGGAGGGACCGCAGGCGAAGGTCGGATGCGGTGCTCCAGTTCCGGGTTTGGTTCGGCGCTGTGGGTCTTCATCAGCCTCGGTCCGGTCCGATGGCTGCGGTTCGATGGCTGCGGCTACTCAAGGGGACTTCGGTCTTGGTTCTTGGGACTTCGACTCAAGGAGGGTTTGGTCCCTATAGAGAGACTTCGGCCCTAAAAGGCTATTTTCCAAGGTATCATCCCGTTTCGAATGGTTTTTCACCAAGTCAAGTGTCGGGATGCCCCAAATGATTACAAAAAATCAAAAGATGTTTTGAGAGAGATTTGGGAGATATTTGACATGCTTGGAGAGATTTCACATATTTGGAGAGATTTGGGAGAGATTTGACATACTTGGAGAGATTTGGCATACTTGGAGAGATTTGGGAGAGATTTGAGATACTTGGAGAGATTTCACATATTTGGAGAGATTTGGGAGAGATTTGACATACTTGGAGAGATTTGGCATAATTGGAGAGATTTGGGAGAGATTTGAGATACTTGGAGAGATTTGGCATACTTGGAGAGATTTCACATATTTGGAGAGATTTGGGAGAGATTTGAGATACTTGGAGAGATTTGGGAGAGAATCCTTTTGTGGCCTTTTTGAGTGTTTGGCTTTGAAACGCAAGGTCCGCAAACCCCGTTTAGCCATGTTTAAGAGTCTTAAACACCCCCGAAGGGTATGTAATAGTGTTTTATCGCTTTGCTACCTCACTTACCCCGATCAGGGTTCACGAATTCTAAAAACACAAACTTCACAAGTGATGATTTCTTATTAAAATGGTGAGTTGTACAGTAATTTCATAAAGTGAACCCTAGTATACAAGAGTTAGCAGAGTTGACGGCTTTGACTTGTTGACTAGACCAGAATTTGACGGTTGTCACATCATCCCCCCGTTAGAAGGAATTTCGTCCCGAAATTTGCTTTTTGACTGGGACTTTAAGAATTTGGGAAGAGATGTGGATACTTTTGTTTCATCTGATCCTCGCGTTCCCAGGTGAATTCGGGTCCTCGTTTAGCATTCCAGCGGACCTTCACAATGGGGATACGACTTTTCTTTGTTCTTTTGATATCTCGATCCATGATTTCTATCGGTTCTTCCACGAAGTAGAGACTCTCGTTGATTTCAATTTCGTCGAGAGGTATCACGAGGGTCTCGTCGGATAGACATTTCCTTAAGTTCGATACGTGGAAGGTAGGATGTACGTTATTAAGTTCATGTGGTAGGCGGGGCTTGTAAGCTACTGGGCCAATCCTAGCGAGGATCTCGAATGGTCCAATGTATCTAGGGTTCAGTTTTCCTCGTTTGCCGAAACGTATTAAACCCTTCCAGGGCGAGACCTTTAATAGCACGCGATCTCCAACCTGGAATTCCAAGGGCTTTCGTCTGTTATCCGCGTAACTTTTCTGTCTGTCTCTAGAAGCTTTTAACCGTTCTCAGATTTGAACTATCTTCTCTGTAGTTTCCCTTATTATTTCCGGGCCAGTGAGGGTGCTATTAGGGACTTGTCCCTTAGCTAGTTGCGTGTCACCCACTTCAGCCCAGCATAGAGGTGACCTGCACTTGCGGCCATAGAGGGCTTCAAATGGTGTAACCTTGATGCTAGTGTGATAACTGTTATTATACGAGAATTCGACAAGTGGTAAATGGATATCCCAAGATTTACCAAAGTCTATCACACAGGCTCTAAGCATGTCTTCTAGCGTCTGAATGGTCTGTTCACTTTGCCTGTCGGTTTGTAGGTGATAGGTTGTACTCATGTCCAGCCTAGTTCCCAAGGACTTCTGAAGTGATTGCCAGAATCGCGAGGTAAATCAACTATCCCTGTCTGAGATAATGGATTTTGGCAGGCCATGCAGTCATACAATCTCTTTGATGTACGTCCTAGTCAGTTTCTCCATCTTGTCGGTTTCTTTCATCGGTAGGAAGTGTGCCGATTTGGTTAATCTGTCTACGACTACCCATATGGTATCAAACCCGCCCGTGGTCTTGGGTAGCTTGGTTATGAAGTCCATGGTTATCCGTTCCCACTTCCACTCAGGTATATCAGGCTGTTGTAGAAGTCCTGACGGTTTCTGATATTCTACTTTGACCTTGGCGCAAGTCAAACACTTGCCTACATAGGTACCAATTTCGGCTTTCATGTTTGGCCACCAGTACAACTTTTTGAGATCCATATACATATTATCTGAACCTGGGTGGATGGAGTATCGGGTCTTGTGTGCTTCGTTCATGATGACGTCTCGGAAACCACCGAACTTCGGTGTCCAGATTCGGTTCATGAGGTAACGAACTCCGTCGTCTTTGACTTCTAGGTTTTTATCCATTCCTCTTAATGCCTCACCCGTCACATTTTCCGGTTGCAAGGCCTCCAGCTGAGCCTCTTTGATTTGTGTGGACAGGTGTGAATGGATTGTCATCGTTAATGACTTTACTCGGCGCCCCGAGTATTCCTTTCGGCTTAAGGCATCTGCTACTACGTTTGCCTTACCTGGGTGATAACGAATCTCACACTCGTAATCGTTCAGTAGCTCTACCCATCGTCTTTGCCTAATGTTGAGCTCCTTTTGATTGAGAATGTGCTGAAGGCTCTTGTGATCGGTAAAGACAGTACACTTTGTTCCGTAAAAGGTAGTGCCTCCAGATCTTTAGGGCGAACACTACTGCTCCCAATTCGAGGTCATGCATGGCGTAGTTGACCTCGTGTGTTTTTAATTGCCTCGATGCGTAGGCAATGACCTTTCCTCGCTGCATTAATACACACCCAAGCCCATGGTTTGATGCGTCACATTAGACTACAAAGTCTTCGGTTCCTTCTGGCAGAAACAGGATTGGTGCGCTGCACAGGGCTTGTTTTAACGTTTGGAAGGCAGCTTCTTGTTTATCTTCCCATTTGAACATCACACTTTTTTGAGTCAAGGTGGTGAGCGGTTTAGCGATCTTGGAGAAGTAGTATCCAGCAAGCCCCAAGAATTGTCGGATTTCCGTTGGTGTTGCAGGTGCTGACCAGTTCTCGATTGCCTTGATTTTGGAGGGGTCCACATGTATCCCTCTCTCACTGACCACATGGCCAAGGAAATCCACTTCTCGGATCCATAATTCGCACTTAGAGAATTTAGCATAAAGCTTCTCAGCTCTCAACGTCTCTAGCACCTGCCGTAGGTGTTGACGATGCTCTTCTTTGCTTCGTGAGTAGACCAAAATGTCGTCGATGAACACGATCACGAACTTGTCTAAGTAGGGTCGACACACTCGATTCATCAGGTCCATGAATACCGCAGGTGCGTTGGTTAACCCGAAGGGCATCACTACAAACTCGTAGTGCCCATAGCGAGTTCTGAAGGCTGTCTTGGGGATATCTGTTGGATTAATGTCTAAGTCCATAACTATATTTGGTATGTACTTGACCCGACCCGGCATGGTCCATTTGGGTTCCACTTCACCGACACAATTTATATGGATAGTCTTTTGAGAATAGTATATTTATGATTTATATTAATATATTATAAGTTCTAATATATTAATATGGAATCATATTATTTAATTAGTATTGATCAAGAATTAATTTAGAATTAATTAAGTGATCAAAAAGAAATAATTAAATATGGACTCTTATATATATGGAATGGGCCAAGTTCATTTAGGTTGGGCTAAGATTTCATGGATGGTCCATGGAGCTTTTAACCCATGGATCCTATGTAAATGAAAGGTCATGGGTATTAGGGTTTACATGGACGTAACCCTAATCCTCCATAATATATAAAGGGGTCCTTGGCTCACAAAATTGGAACAAGTGTGTGAAAATAAGAGTGGGCCGATTTTAGTGTGCATACATATTCTCTCAAGTTCTTCCAAGGTGTTTTGGTGATTTGTGATTCCATTTGAGGCTTCCACACTATTGGGGCTAAGCTCTTAAAGTTTGAAGACATCAAGCTACATCAAAAGGTATGTCATCTAACTAGAACTTTGTAGTATAGGTGCTTCATAATATGCTAGTTAGGATGAAACCTTGGAATAGTTAATATTTGCATGTATAATAGAGAAAACAGAGATCCAAGGTTTATAGGGTTGCATGTACACCATAAGAGTGTTAGAATGCTCAAAACCCAACAGTGGTATCAGAGCCAGGTTGTTTTCTGTTATATTGATGCAAATGTTTTATTTTCAAGTTGGAAAATAGAAGAAAAACATGACGTTTGTCAAATTTTAAAATAATTACTTGTTTTTGTGAAAAACTAATTATTTGTAAAATTTGAATCATTTGCTATATGAGTTGAATTAGGTCAAATTTAGTAAAAGATAAAATGATATGATTGTTTTATTAGTTTTAAAAGTTTGATCTAAATGTTTTAAGGAGTTACAAATTTTGTCATAAAATTTTGGAGCTCAAAAGTTTTTTTTTAAAGTTGTGATCTTAAGTGTTTTGAAACCTCCATAAGTTATGGATATGAAAGTTTTTTTTAAAAAAAAATTGATTTAAAGTTTTTATGGAGTTACAAAATTTGGAGTTAATGTTTTAAAGAATTCTATAACTTGTTCTTAAGTGATGGAACATGAAAAGTTTCATCATAAAACAAGTATTTAACTCCATAAGTTATGGAATCCAAAGGTTTTCAAGAGTTACAAAACTTGCCCTCAAGTTTTGGAATTTGGAAAAAACTTTTTATGAAAATAAAAGAATTGAATTCTAAAACTCCTGGGTTCATAACTTAAACAATTAATTAAATGGTTTTAATTTTGAATTTAATAATTGGAATTATGATGTTTTTATTGAATAATTCAATTAACTCTTATGGACTTTATTAATAGATAATTAAAGTGTTTAATTAAAAGAGAATTAATAATTTCATAATGACATGGTTTAAATTTAATTAAATTAAGAGTATAGTTTAATTAATAGATTAAACCACCAAGTATTTTAAATGTCTAAAATACACCCTTATACTATTATAATATTAAAAGTTTAATATATTATATGTATAAGAGCAAGTCGTCTTACCAATAGTAGGCCTCATTCACGAAGCCGGTTTATAAGGGGGGTATAAGGTTACTGCCTATAATGGCAGTTTAATGGGTGTCTACTCTCACCCACCGCTTCCTTGACCGGTGGAGGGTCGTTAGCCGAACGAGTAGGACAAGGACTATAATTCTCCCTTCATTAAAAGTATTAATGATAAATACTAAGCAACTAAACTCTTAATAATACCCAATCTTAGTTACTTAGGAAAATGTGAATTTGGTGCTAACCCATGAAATTACACTTTGCACTTTGCTTAAGTCAGTTAGTGGAGCGTGTGTGGTTAACCGACACACTAGCTTGATTTAACAAGGTAGGCAAAGGGTAACTTAATGTTTATCATAGTATCGTTGGAGCGTGTGTGGTTAACCGGCGCATCGATTGAGGGGTAAATATTAAGGGTACCAAGTATATTTGCATGGTTACTTCACACCTTTTTTTGTGATCCTCGACATCCCAGTCACAAAACCTGAAGGGCACACTCGAGATTGAAACATGCCATTGAAAAGTTCAATGAATCTCAAAAGAATCTAGGAGTTTCAAAACCAATTAAAACCTAATAATACATTTCGTTTATCTTGGTGGAAATTGGTGAATCGTCATTCACCTACCTTCAAATATTTTATAGCTTGGATTACGGCATCCATCTTCCAAGTTATAAAATAGTTTGTTGGGTCCTAGCCTTAATATATCATATTGGGTGTTATATTAAGGACATAAATCAACTTTACGTGAATTTCTCCCATTGTTGATGTCTGGTTTAGACAACAATGATCTTCCCAACCCAAGCTTTCCTAATGAATATGACTTCCCGAGTTTGGCTCATGGAAGTCATACTTCTCTTCCTCCACCTCCTCCAATTATTCTCCCTAACCCACAAGTTCAAGGTCACTCAAGCCCTAATGGCAAGAAAGGTCTATGTGTGATCACATCTTAGAGATAGAGTCACATATTGACAAGCCGGGAGAGTTGGGTGTCAAAGTCTTGAGAAAGTTGGATGTTCAATCACTTTCTAAGTCACATAGTGAGTTCCTTTGGGACTACTATGAAACAGACTATGACATGAACCTTAATGATCATCTCTATTTGCTTGGTGCTGCTGAATCAACAATGATTTGGAACGATAGTAAAGCAAATTTGATTAGAAGATCAACTTCCCAAAAACTTTATGGACAGTGACAATGGTGACACTGGAAATCCAGAAAAAGCATTCTCTTCCCAATGGAAAGGGATTGGCCATAGTCAAACCGGTTGACCAAATGGTAAAGAGAAAGGCTAGGTCTGAGATAGTCCCATTACCAAAGGGTCCATATGTTTATTTTGCCAAAGGAAGGGGCGTTGATTGCAAAGCTGCCAAATTTACCTAAGGATGTTAAAGTCAATAAGTTTGACTCTACATCAGGTAGAGCCCATTATCTAACTCTGTTAAGTTCTATTCTGAGATCCTCATTACATGATGTGACTGGGTCACATGTTGATGTTTTAAGAATCAAAGAATAGAGAGAAATCTTAAAGGAAGTATATGCTGATTCTGATCGCGAAGGTGGATTTCGATCGCATCAGAATTTTGAGCAGTTGCTTAAGAAGTTATGATATATTGCTAAGGAATAGATAACAACAATTTTCCATGTGGATTGTAAGGATAAGTTTTTCCGCAAAGTTTTAAAATAAAAGAAAATTGTTTAATTTTATTTATTTGAAGTATCCTTACAATGACATTTGTGGAAAATTTTTGCTTATATGATTCCACTGACAGCAATATTGGAAAATGGATTTGATTCTTTCATTTGTGGTAGTGTCTAAATTTACCAAATCAGGAAAGTTCCTCATCACCCAAGTTTCAATTGGACAGAAACTTGGAATCATGCAAGTTGAATAGTATGATGAATGAGAACTTTCAAGCATTGGAAAATCAAGACTAATTACTTGTTCACATGGATGTGTGAGTCAAGTGAAGGACTAAAGGGATCGAGTACACATTCTTGTGCACTGGTCATGTCCACCACAAAGCTCGTTAAGACTATTTGATTTACTAAAGTTTAGTAAATATGGTTATACTTACAAGTTTAAGTATAATTCTGAAACATTGGAAAAGTCTCAATGTATGGCAGAACGAATGGGAAGAATCAAATTAGGCAGAAAGATAAAAGTTTCTCAAATCTGAAAAGATGGGAGAGTACTTTAGTATCATATTTGTTATCATCTTAATGATTTAGAAATCATATCACAATTAGTCCTCTAAAGGTCATCTTAGTGCATTCTTATGACTAAGAAGAGGAGTCATGAATTGTTGAAATGGTTAGATCAGGAAGATGAGCCATACTTCGTTCCAAAACAATTCTTAGAGTCATACTCCAAGATTGTAACTTGAGTGACATATCTTAAAGAAAGGTTTAAAACACTTGTCAAATGTAAGAGTAAAAGTGTCCTACTCTTGTACATTTGAAATTGGTAAGTTGTGATGTTTTGGATAAAACAAAGACCAACTAAGGCCAATTGTGTGAAGTGTTTGTCTTGATAAAGAATCCGCACTATCTCTTGAATATTTGGCAGGATAGTGGGAGTCTTAAAGATCCTAAAAATAATTTCAAGAACTAATCAAGAATAAAACCTGAGGTTCTTCACTAGCACACGACTTGAGGTTTATAACCTATCGTGTTGACATATTCTGTGCCCATTCCAGTTAAAGTTGGCTTTGAATAGGAGTTCTAAAAGTTCTCAATTGGTTGCATAACAACTTGGAAGCAATGGCAGGCCCTGTACTGCCAGGTGGCAAGAAGTTAAGATTGCATAAGTTCAGTCCATATGAGTTTGGATTTGTCATTATCCTTGTCTTATGACTATGGTTTTGACGATTCACATGGATAAGAACACATACACCATAAAATCTAAGAGTCATAAGGTTTCTCTCCGATTCATGAAAATGATGGTGAGGAAACACTTCCACCAAGTAGATTTGAAGCAGGTGGCAAAAGGTCTAAACAATTGAGACTATGATTACGGCATCCCTTTTCATAGTTCTGAAATTGTTTAGACACACATGCATGCTATCTAAGGAAAGGTGTATGATTTTGATAAAGTTTTATCAAAGCATCTCGTATCAGAAATCTGAACTTTGGTAAGAAAGTCAATAAAGTATTGATTTCTAGAAGTCCAGCTGATTTCTGAGTACATGTCAAAGCTAGTGGGAGCATAAGTGTTTTAGTGTTTTCGTGAGGCTGCAAGGATTGAAAAAGTTGTTTTGCTATAATTAAGGGAGAGGATATACTTCATTTCAGTTCTAAAGGCTTAGATTGAGACCTTAATCATCTTTAGTCAAGAATATATATATGAATTTCATGTTGGATTGGTTCAACTTAAGGAAATTCTATATATTGCGTTCTCAAAATTCGATTATGATTACGGCATCCCTCTTCATAGTCAAATTTTGAAAACATGGCAAATAAAAATATTGTAGCAAAAGACTGGTCTAGAATCATGTCTTTATGTGAGACATCATGAATCGTGTACCATTTGCTTTGGGTACAGGATCGATTGCATGTGCTATAATATTTGTCATTTATAAATTTTTCCAAATGCCCAGAGGCATTAAGAAGGGAAAAGGTCTAGAATTGGATATGACTAAAATGATTAAGCAATTGTCGAGGACAATCTGAGGTTTACCAAAGATTGGTTGCTCAGGGACAGTTGGAAGTATAGTGCTAATTTTGGAAGGACCATATTGACACATTCTGAAAAGAGGCATCTCTTATTCAGAAGTGATAGTCAAAATGAGAATATGGAGTTGTCTCCATAGGTGGAAGTTATCTGTGTAAGATTAGAAAACTTAATGCAAGAAGCATGTCCAAAGAAATGTACTTTGAATATGAGACTTAGTTTCCATGGAGTTGATCTCCATTGGAATACCTTATAATGACTGTTGACAAGTCTTTGTGACTTTGTACATATTCATTACAGGAGGGTCGGTGCATATAAGTTTAAAATCTAAACAGATTTCGATAAATGATAGGAATTTGAAATTCTCACATTTTTCGATAAGGATTTGGGAGTGTGAAATTAGAATCATTGAAATTATGTTGAATTGGTTTATTTCACAAAGTAAGGATCATAGACAAACATAGAGTGCATACTTGGTGTATGGCAAAGCTATTGTTTAAGAAAAACATAGTGTACATGCTTGGAGCATGGGACAACTAGTGTTTTTAATTCAAGTATAAAGTTGATAAAACCGAAACAATGAATAATGAGTAATCAGTATGGTGATAAATAAAAGTGTTTATTTATATTCATAGGGTTTGATACCATATTTGATTCATTTATTCTTGTGTTTCACTTTGCATGTTTTGACTTCCAGAATAACTAAGTCGCTCTTCCTGAATGATTAAGTTATTCAAACCATCCACAGTCGGTCATATGTTGGAAGTAGATATGAATCAAGACTGTCATGGGTTGGTTTGTAGAGGTCCAAGTTGGTGGACAAAGTGGTGCTACAACACTTATGAGTGCTCATAAATTCTGAGTATTGGATTCAACCCGCGCTCATTTGAATCACTTCATGGATTTTATCACGAGTGATCATGAGACGATAATATCTTATATTTTTCAAACCTAGAGATATGAGTTGTTACTATGAGTTGGTTATACATTGATTGCATGAAAACGCATTTCGTAACTCGATGTTATAAAACGTGCCTTTGTGTATGATTCAACAAGTTGTAGAACAAGCCATATGAGTCGAAGTTTATCCATTCCTTTTACCTTCAGGATAAAAGCGATATTTGTGGGCCCCTCGATGATTTAGCGATGACACATGTGAGTGCTTGGCCAAGCCAGGACTGATTTGATTTGTTCAATCAGTCAGTCATCATAAATCGAAAATCAGGAAACAACAAATGGACAGAGAGAATGATTATAATCAATGTCTCAGTCCATATGATATCTAGAATGGAGGAATATATGATCCCTTATCTAATGGACAAGTCATTGACAAGGTCAGAGTTCGACAGCGTCTTTAAGAGCTACGATTGTCAGTTAGGTTTTGAAGTCATACTCAATAATAGTTTTAGACTTATCCAAGCGGGAGACTGTTGGATTAATGTCTAAGTCCATAACTATATTTGGTATGTACTTGACCCGACCCGGCATGGTCCATTTGGGTTGCACTTCACCGGCAGAATTTATATGGATAGTCTTTTGAGAATAGTATATTTATGATTTATATTAATATATTATAAGTTCTAATATATTAATATGGAATCATATTATTTAATTAGTATTAATCAAGATATAATTTAGAATTAATTAAGTGATCAAAAAGAACTAATTAAATATAGACTCTTATATATATGGAATGGGCCAAGTTCATTTAGGTTGGGCTAAGCTTTCATGGATGGTCCATGGAGCTTTTAACCCATGGATCCTATGTAAATGAAAGGTCATGGGTATTAGGGTTTACATGGATGTAACTCTAATCCTCCATAATATATAAAGGGGTCCTTGGCTCACAAAATTGGAACAAGTGTGTGAAAATAAGAGTGGGCCGATTTTAATGTGCATACATATTCTCTCAAGTTCTTCCAAGGTGTTTTGGTGATTTGTGATTCCATTTGAGGCTTCCACACTATTGGGGCTAAGCTCTTAAAGCTTGAAGACATCAAGCTACATCAAAAGGTATGTCATCTAACTAGAACTTTGTAGTATAGGTGCTTCATAATATGCTAGTTAGGATGAAACCTTGGAATAGTTAATATTTGCATGTATAATAGAGAAAACAGAGATCCAATGTTTATAGGGTTGCATGTACACCATAAGAGTGTTAGAATGCTCAAAACCCAACAATATCTTCTTCTTGAACTCGTAGCTGATGGTAACCCGACCTCAGATCGAATTTTGAAAAGTAGCTTGCTCCTTGAAGTTGGTCGAAGAGGTCGTCGATTCGAGGTAGAGGGTATCGGTTTTTGATGGTAAGCTTATTTAACTCGCGGTAGTCGATGCACATGTGAAAAGATCCGTCCTTCTTCTTCACAAACAGGACCGGTGCTCCCCAAGGTGAAAAACTCGGCCTGATGAACCCTTTGCTTAACAGCTCGTTCAATTGACTGGACAATTCTTGCATTTCTGTCGGCACTAGGCGGTATGGAGCTTTGGCTACTGGGGTAGCTCCGGGGACCAAGTCGATTTGGAATTCGACTTGCCGTGCGAGGGGTACGCCTGGAAGGTCTTCAGGGAATACGTCGGGAAAGTTGCACACCTCTGGAATATCCTTGATATCCTTCGTCTCTTGTTTCTTATCTATTACGTGGGCTAAGAAGGCGTGGTATTCCTTTCGGAGATACTTTTGAGCCTTGATGCAAGAGATGATTTGTAAGTTTGCACTGGGTTTATCACCGTAGACGAGAAGGGTTTCGCCACTTGGCAGATTGAGGCGAACGGCCCTTTCGTGACATAGAATGTCGGCACGATGAGAACTTAACCAACCCACACCGATGATTATGTCGAAACTTTTTATTGTTACCGACATTAGGTCGATTTTAAATGAATGATTATCTAGAGTGAGGGTACACCCTGAGTATATATCGCTAGTGCGCTCTGCCTTTCCGTTTGCCATTTCTACGACGTATGTGTGTTTAGTAATTGGGGATCTTGTTTAAGTAAATGTTTGAATTGGTGGCTCACAAAACTCCTTTCCGCTCCACTATCGAAGAGTATGCATGCATATGAGTTATTGAGAAGAAACGTACCAGTAACCACCGTGGGGTCCTTGATTGCTTCTCCATGTCCTAAAGCCAGGACTCTCCCCACGCGACCAACATTAGGGGTTTGTGCTTTTGGGCAGTTTCTTTTGAAATGTCCAGTCTCCCCACAGCCGTAACAGGCTTGACTTGCCCCCGTATTGGCGACTTGAGTGATTGGTTGGGCTGGCGCCCTACAGAAGCGAGCGGTATGCCCCTTCTTGTTGCAATTTTTGCAGTGCATTTCTCGACAAGCACCGGTGTGGTGGAAACTACACTTGTTGCACTTGGGGAGGTTTCCAGCATATTGCCTCGGTGGTGCTGGAGTGGCAGGAGTAGTGGCAACACGAACACCAACTGTCTGTTGCTTTTTGGAGGAGTCTGGCACCGACTGTTTCTTTTTGTTGTTCCAGAATTTTCTTTTATTGGTCCCCCCTTTAGCTTGATCATGGGTGGTAGTAACAATACCGTGGCTGGCTCTATGATCGATAAGTTGTTGTTCCAATTCCTTGGCACTGTCAAAAGTAGTGGGTTTCGAGGCCAGCACACTATCTTCAATCTGGGATGATAGAGTTAGCCACTGCAGGAGTAAGTGACTTAACTCGGCCATTCCACCAAGTGAGAGCTTTACCGGTGAAAGTGAATGCCGCATACTTGACTTTGCTTGTTTCGGGGCAAGCACAGATTTCAAATACTGCTTCAGTCCTCTCGAACCATTGCATTAGTGTGACCACTCCCCCGCTTCCATTAAAGAAATCAGGTTTGCCATTTGTGAAATCTTTGTAGGAACACTCTTTTGTACGCCCCGTACTATCACCGTGGTTAGAGTGCGTAGCACCAGATCCAGAACCACCAGCACCATTCGTCCCTATCTGCGACATTGCGGCTGCCACGGCTGCTGTTACTGCAGCCTGGAACATCACGGAATCAAACTGTGTAGGTGGCGGCGGTGGAGGTGGTGCTGTGTTGCCGGAAGGTCTGGGTCTTTTTCTTGGCGGCATAGTTCTGTCAAAAGTTATAAAGACGAAAAATCGGTAAGTCTTCAATTGTAAGTCGGAGTTTATTGAATTTGATTATTTGTTATATGTCTCGACTTAAAACATTCAGAAATGATTTATGAAGAAAGTTCATGCACTCGAACTCTCCGAATTTAGTAGTGACCCAAATGTAATTCTGTAATCTTTGGTTATGCCTGGTCCCTTTCCTATGATCACTCGATGCACACCAGTTATTTGTGATTATGGTCCAATAGGCCGTTGAACTTAATGAGTCTATCCTAGGCCCACAACCAAACAAGGAACAGGACCTAAGGCGGACTCACCATTTCTAAGTCGATCGTCCCAAAATTACAACTAACCAGGAGGTGCACATTAAGAATCTCAGAAACACCGAAAGAAAATTGTTTACACTGTCATGCTATGAGATTTGTCATAAAACAAAATATCGCAGTGAAATAGAATACATGCCAATTTCATTGATATAATTTGATACATATTGTTTAGGAGAATTTGACCTTTAAGCAGGTCTACATCAATGTAACGGAAAACTTTGGCATAACGTAGCCCCTTGAGTAGTGTAATCACTTAATCGCAGGGTTAGCTTACATGCAAAAGAGTAGCACCAATGCATACTCAAAATCCTAGTTATAACAAAATGTGAGTAGTGTAAGAATTACTCGTGGCAGATGGCATCTGATCCATTGTGGCCTTGAGACGAGGTCGAGGATCCCTGAAGTTCTGCAATCCGGCTTTCGGCCGCGATCACTCTCTCCTCGAGAGCTGCGTGCGTTATCTGGTACTCCCTTACCTCCGCCCGAGTGGTGGTAAGATCCTCGATGAGTTGGTCAATGGGGTAGAAGTCTCTTTCCAAGTCCCTGGTACGAGCATTCGAGGCATCTACGGCAGCGTTGAGATCTCGAACTTGATTTGCCACTTCCCTATTCTGGTCTCCAAGGTTCGTGATCTGTTGAATCACGACTGGGAGGGCTCTATCAGCCGGTCCCCCATGACTAAGGTCGTAGTAACCCCGTTGATCACCAAATGGTGATCGTTGTCATTGTTGACGGCCCCATCGCTCGATCACTGTTGCCCAACGGGGCTCGGGCCCGTTGTAGCCAAAATGGTTTGCAGGCAGCCTGGCGATGTAAGAAGGGTTGATGACCTCCTCCTCTGGCTCTTCTGCTTCTTCTTATTCTTCTTCTTCTTCGTCCTCCATTTCCTCTTCATCCTCAGGTTCCTCTTCCTCCTCAACCTCTTCGGGGTCTTCCTCAGGGTCCTCCTCGATCATTTCCTCGGGTTCTGCCTCGAGCCATCCAGCGTTTCCCTCATTAGGGAAGTAAGGGTCTCCAGGTAGATGGAATCCCGCCATGTTGTCTGTACGAGAATAGGGGTGTAAGAGATATGAAATGAATCTAAAATGTCGAGTTATAAATTTACAAAATACTCCTATAGTATTTTTAAATGTTATGTTTGGTTCTTAGCGTATTCATTATAGGATGATGTTAGGTTGTCAGATTTGTTGTCCACTACGACTATCCCCCAATATATGCAAGTCACTTCTCGGAAAGATATAGTTGATCAGGCTATATCCGTCCCAGACTTGATCACATATCCCAAGGCATACTCGTAACGTACAACTCCTCCTCTTTTACTTTATGTTCTTCCTAGTTATGACACTATGCGAGCATATATGCAGGTACTTATACTTTCAACTAGAAACCGTTTACTTTCTAAAAGTATACTCATTTGAAAATGTTCAATCAGAGACTTTTCGTCCCAATTATGTTTATAGTTTGTATATCTTATGTGGCTCGATATACTTAGTTCACTATAAACCTTGCTCTGATACCAATCTGTCACACCCCCAAACCAAGGATGGCGGAAACGTCCGGGGGTGGAGGACTTCATGTATAGTATCATAACAACAATTTTAATAGTGATCAAAGTAAACACAACCAACATAAATATAATTGAAAAAGTTACATCATGGTATATGTTTACATGTTTCCAAATCAATTACGTTATGTTGACAAAATGAAATGTTTGACGTCTTAACATCCCATCCTCAAAAGCGCTTGTTTACCTGTTTATTTATTCCCTGAGAATACAAGTAGTTTGAAAAAGTGTCAACAATTAAGTTGGTGAGTTCATAAGCTTTTGAATGTAGTGATGAAAACCGTTTCCTTTGTAAAAGTAATGTTTGTTCCAGAAAATCCAATATTTTCCTTAGAGTGTGAGTTGCAGCCTTAAATCCAAAGACCAAAATGTACAAGTAATATCCATACTTATAGTAAAACATTGCAAATTTAAATTGATATAAACTCGTTTGATTTAATGAAATTCGCGTAATTCCTATGAGTTGTTAATACTCTATGTGAGTTATTATAACCATACTATGACTTAGATGGCCTGAAACGACGTTCTTCAGGCGTCGGAACTGATATGACATTTGTCACCCGTAGACCTCGAGGTCCTACTGTAGCTAGCAGCAAGGTGTGGGGTGTCAATCCTAATATAGATCTATACACAACTATCACGCTCTCCCTCAAAGAGACTCTGGTTACAATACAGGACTTTTAGTGCATTACTTGAAAAGTAACATGAAGCGAATGTCTCACAATTTAGTGATTAACGGATTTACGTGAAGTGAATGAAAACCCTTGTTGTATAAATGAAACCTTTAGTAATGAACTTGTTGTATAGTATATCATAAACTATACCTATTACAGTTTGTCACATGATAGTAGTAGTAGTGAACATAAACTAAGCTTACAATAGTCTATCAAAATGTTTGAGTGCAATGGATATAAACTTTGTTTATTTTAAATAAGTTACCACCTTTGGAGGTAAAAATCCATTTTTGTTTTCTGTTGTATGTCTATTTACTAAGACAAAATGACATATAATATAACACATATATGCACATAATGATACACACCTTGCTCAACAAGTTACAAGGTGTGAATGAAATTGATAGCATTTTTCTAGTATTAACATTTCTATTACTGTTCTTAGAAAATTTATAGAAAAATCATCAAAGGTCTAAATCAGAATCTGTAAATTCTGAGAGGTTTGAAAATGAGTCTAGTTTGCTCATAAATTTTATTATGATATTTAGTAACCTCCAACTTGTGTGAAAAAGTCCTTAATCACAGACTGGTCCGGATTTGTTCTTGAAACGATAGCTGTTTTGTAAAAATCACCATAAATTGTAGACAAATCGTATGGAGATGTGCAAGTTATCATTTTAAAGGTATGAACCTGAAATATTTGCACCTAATACAGTTTTGAAAACTAAAATGTTTAAGTTGACCAAAACAGTCCGTGAATGGAGTTGAACTTTTCTGATGAAGTCTGTTAAATGAGTATAGTTGTGTTCTTGGTTTTTTAACTTGTATTCCCCCCCCCCCCCCTAAAACTCAAGAAAAACATGAAAAGATAGGGGTATGAACTCACCTTGTGTGTTCTTAGTGGATGGATGTTGAAGGAAAGAAGTGTTCTACTCAAGAACACTAGGAAGATGCCTTGAGGGTTCGAAGATCTAACATGCATGTGATGATGTTTGTGTAAGATATCTATGATTTGAGTAGAAGGAAGTGAAATAATTATATGGAGGATGAATATACTTACCAAAAGTGGAAGAAAAGCTTGGAAGAAGGCCCTTGAATCTCGAATTTAGTGAGAGAATTGAGAGAGAAAATGTGTTTAATCTTTGGTGGAAGAATGAGAAAATGAGAGAGAGAGAGTGTTAGGAGAGAGGATAGATTTCAGCCTTAGACAAGGAATGGGGTTGGGAAATGATGGGAAAGATGATGGAAGTGACTAGGTATGGTGGAAGGACAATGGTTGGTCATGGAGTGGTGGTTGCTTGTGTCATAAACTAATGCAAAGTCAAAACTCCACCACAAGATCTTACTTAATAGATTTTATTCTTAAATAAGGATTTCCCTGAAAATATGCTTAATTTATGAATATATGGGGTCTTATATGTCAAAATATAAGTTTGGGTGAAAATCCCTCGTTTAAATAATTCAAAACGGGTTTAAAACGGAGTTGTGGTCGAAAACCGGGTGGAAAATCGGAAAATCCGAGGTCAGGGCGTGGTTCCGGTCTTAGCAGCCTTAGGTCCGCAGGGAAGGTTTGGCTGGTGAATTGGATCCAAAGTGGAAGGGACTGCGGTCCGAGCAGGTACCGCAGGCGAATTCGTCAGGAGGGACCGCAGGCGAAGGTCGGATGCGGTGCTCCAGTTCCGGGTTTGGTTCGGCGCTGCGGGTCTTCATCAGCCTCGGTCCGGTTCGATGGCTGCGGTTCGATGGCTGCGGCTACTCAAGGGGACTTCGGTATTGGTTCTTGAGACTTCGGCTCAAGGAGGGTTTGGTCCCTATAGAGAGACTTCGGCCCTAAAAGGCTATTTTCCAAGGTATCATCCCATTTCGAATGGTTTTTCACCAAGTCAAGTGTCGGGATGCCCGAAATGATTACAAAAAATCAAAAGAGGTTTTGAGAGAGATTTGGGAGAGGTTTGACATGCTTGGAGAGATTTCACATATTTGGAGAGATTTGGGAGAGATTTGACATACTTGGAGAGATTTGGGAGAGATTTGAGATACTTGGAGAGATTTTACATATTTGGAGAGATTTGGGAGAGATTCGACATACTTGGAGAGATTTGGCATACTTGGAGAGATTTGGGAGAGATATGAGATACTTGGAGAGATTTGGCATACTCGGAGAGATTTCACATATTTGGAGAGATTTGGGAGAGATTTGAGATACTTGGAGAGATTTGGGAGAGATTCCTTTTGTGGCCTTTTTGAGTGTTTGGCTTTGAAACGCAAGGTCCGCAAACCCCGTTTAGCCATGTTTAAGAGTCTTACACACCCCCGAAGGGTAGGTAATAGTGTTTTATCGCTTTGCTACCTCACTTACCCCGATCAGGGTTCAAGAATTCTAAAAACACAAACTTCACAAGTGATGATTTCTTATTAAAATGGTGAGTTGTACGGTAATTTCATAAAGTGAACCCTAGTATACAAGAGTTAGCAGAGTTGACGGGTTTGCCTTGTTGACTAGACCAGAATTTGACGGTTGTCACATATATCTACATACCAGAAACAATATCCTGAGTAGAACAAAACAAAAGTATTTTGGATGTTGGACACTGCGGTTAAACCTGGGCAGTTATGTAATCACGTCTAGGGTCAATAGAGCCTGATCAACTATATTCATTCGAGACATGACCAACATGTGCTTGGGAGTGACTTTGGTGTTGCAACAGGCCTAAAACTTACCCAGTATCCATTCAACAAGGTATCAAAAGAACAAAACATGCAACTTAAAATACTGTAGGAGTATTTTAGCCAGAGCCGAATACATTGTATAAATTCGTTCCTAGTGTTGCTACCTATTCGTTTCTTAGCGATAACTTACTTGCATTAGTAACCTTCTTTGCTTATCGCTTGGTAGAACACTTTATTATCAGGATGAGATATATTTTGTTTCATATATCTTGAGGACTTACCATCCTCTTCTTCCTGATTGTTTCTAGAACAAGATGCCTCCCCAAAAAAGACCCATCAGAAGAAACGACGACACTACACCACCACCACCGCCCCCTTAGTTTGATCCTGCTATGTTTCAGGCAGCTGTTACTGCTGCTGTGGCTGCCGCAATGTCACAGATTAATGCTGGCGGATCTAGTGGGCAAGGAAGTGGTACTCATCCCCAAAATCAAGAAGGTGGTCAAGGGCACCAGAAGGAGTGCTCATATAAAGACTTCATGAACACAAAACCCACATCCTTCGACGGCACTGGAGGTGTTATTTCCTTGACTCGATGGATTGAAAAGATCGAGTCTGTCTTCGAAATCTGCTCTTGTTCTGAAGCTAATAAGGTGAAATTCGCTGCTTGCACTTTTACCAACAAAGCATTGACCGGGTGGAATGGCCGGGTCAAGTACCTAACCCTGCCGATAGCAAATGCTATGGGTTGGGAGAGCTTGAAAGAGCTCATGCTTGCTGAGTACTACCCATGGGGCGAGATGCAGAAACTGGAGCACGAACTCTAGAACCTAAAGATGAAGGGTTCTGACATTGCTGCTTACACATCTAGGTTCGAAGACCTAGCACTTCTCTGTCCGGGGATGGTCACCCCGGAAAGCAAAAAGGTTGAAAGATACATTTGGGGACTGACCCAGCCGACCAAAGGAAATGTCTTGGCTGCTCGGCCAGCTACATTTGATAGTGCCAAGTGCCTGGCACAGACTCTGATCGATCATGGAGTCGATCTCGATGAAGTGACAGCCACTCCTGAACCAGCAAAAGGAAGTGGTGAGAAAAGAAATTTCTAGAAACAGAGAAAGGGTCAGTCTTCGCAGGATCCCTCAAAGAAGCAACATACGGTAGCAGTTCACGATGCTACTACCCCTTTCGCTGCTCCTGCAACTCAAGCACCTACCAGTAGGTATACTGGTACCCTCCCTTAGTGCAATAAGTGCAGTTATCATCACCGCATCCCTGGTCCATGTCGTGAGATGCTCTGCAACAACTGTAGTCAAAAGGGCCACCTGGCTCGAGGCTGCAGAAACCCAGTCCAACCAACCAATCAGGCCTCTGGGGCCGGTGTTGGGCAAGCCTGTTACGGCTGTAGGGAAGTCGGACATTTCAAGAGAAACTGGCCCAAGGCAGCAACAACTGGCAACACCGGGAGAGTACTATCTATGGGGCAGGAGGAGGCCGTGGGTGACCCGACCATTATGACGGGTACGTTCCTCCTGGATAACTCTTATGCATGCATTCTTTTCGATTCTGGTGCTGAAAGAAGTTTTGTTAGTCATGCATTCAAGCATTTTCTTAAACATAAACCTCAACCCTTAACCGAAACATTTACCGTCGAAATGGCTAACGGTGAGAAGGAGAGCGCTAACGATATAATCCACGGTTGTACTCTTATCCTGAACAATCATTCATTTCCCATCGATCTCATGCCAGTCTCCATAAAAAGCTTTGATGTTATCATCGGCATAGATTGGTTGAGCCCCAATCGTGCTGATATTCTTTGTTTCGAAAAAGCCATTCGTCTCAACCTTCCTTCTGGTGAAGCTCTTATAATTTACGGCGATAAACTCAGTTCAAACCTCCGTATCATCTCGTGGATCAAAGCTCAAAAACATATACGAAAGGAATGTCATGCATTCCTAGCCGATGTTGTTAACGAAAAACAGGAAGTTAAGGACCTTGAGAGCATTCCAGAAGTCTGCAACTTTCTTGATGTCTTTCCCGAGGAGCTTCCGGGAATCCCTCCTGAACGCCAAGTCAAGTTTTGTATCAACTTAGTCCCCGGAGCTACCCCCGTAGCTAAATCTCCATATCGCCTAGCGCCAGCAGAAATGCAGGAGCTATCTAGTCAGCTCAATGAGCTGCTCAGCAAAGGATTCATCAGACCGAGTTCCTCACCCTGGGGAGCCCCGATCTTATTCGTGAAAAATAAGGATGGATCCTTTCGGATGTGTATCGATTATCGGGAGCTGAACAAGCTCATTGTCAAAAACCGTTACCCTCTTCCTCAAATCGATGATCTCTTCGACCAACTTCAGGGAGCCAGCTACTTCTCGAAAATAGATTTAAGATCAGGGTACCATCAGCTATGAGTCCATGAGAGTGATGTTCCTAAAACAACATTTCGGACTCGATATGGTCACTACGAGTTCGTAGTTATGCCCTTCGGTCTAACCAATGCACCGGTAGTGTTCATGGACCTGATGAACCGGGTGTGCCGTCCTTTCCTGGACAAGTTCGTCATCGTGTTCATTGATGATATACTTGTCTATTCCAGAAGCGAGGAAGATCACAAACAGCACTTGATATTGGTGCTGGAAACTCTAAGGATGGAGAAGCTTTACGCGAAGTTCTCCAAGTGCGAATTCTGGATTCGAAAAGTAACCTTCCTAGGTCATGTGGTAAGCGAGGAAGGCATTCACGTGGACCCTTCCAAAATAAAAGCGATAGAGAACTGGTCAGCACCAAAGACACCCACAGAAATTCGTCAATTCTTGGGTCTTGCTGGCTACTATCGCAGATTTATTCAGATTTTCTCCAGAATTGCCAAACCCTTAACCACTCTGACTCAGAAAGGTGTACCTTTCTGTTGGAGTGAAAAGCAAAACACCGTGTTCCAAACATTGAAGCAGGCCCTATGCAGCGCACCTATCCTGTCTCTGCTCGAAGGGACGGAAGATTTCGTTGTCTACTGCGATGCATCCAATCAGGGCTTGGGCTGTGTGCTCATGCAGCGGGGAAAAGTTATTGCTTATGCCTCGTGACAGCTGAAAGCACACGAAGTCAACTACACAGCGCACGACCTGGAATTGGGAGCAGTGGTCTTCGCATTGAAGATATGGAGACATTATCTCTACGGAACCAAGTGCACTATCTTCACTGACCATAAAAGTTTGCAACATATCTTCGATCAGAAGGAGCTGAACATGAGACAACGGCGATGGGTTGAGCTACTCAGCGATTACGAGTGCGAAATCCGCTACCATCCCAGCAAGGCCAATGTGGTGGCAGATGCCCTCAGCCGGAAGGAGTACTCAGGTCGTAGAGTGAAGGCACTGACCATGACTATCCATTCCCATTTATCCGCGCGAATCAAGGAGGCTCAACTGGAAGCCCTAAAGCCAGAGAACATGTCGGGTGAAGCCTTAAGAGGAATGGATAAGAACCTAGAGATCAAGGGAAACGGAGTCTATTATTTCATGGACCAGATCTGGACCCCAAAGTTCGGTGGTTACAGAAAGGTTGTAATGAACGAAGCTCACAAGACTAGATACTCCGTTCACCCAGGTTCGGACAAGATGTACCTCGATCTCAAGAATCTATATTGGTGGCCAAACATGAAAGCAGAGATCGCTACCATCGTGGGCAAGTGCCTGACTTGCGCCAAGGTGAAGGTCGAATATCAGAAGCCCTCAGGTTTACTCCACCAGCCGGAAATACCTGAATGGAAGTGGGAGAGGATTACTATGGATTTCATCACCAAATTACCCAAATCTCTGAGTGGGTACGGCACCATCTGGGTATAGTCGACCGACTAACTAAATCCGCTCACTTCCTGCCGATCAAGGAAAATTTCAAAATGGAGAGACTCACACGAATCTACATCCAAGAGATAGTCCGACTGCACGGTGTGCCTGTGTCCATTATCTCCGATCGAGATAGCAGGTTCACTTCGAGATTCTGGCAGTCCCTGCAGAAAGCTCTTGGAACTAAGCTGGACATGAGTACAACTTATCATCCTCAAACAGATGGGCAGAGTGAGAGAACCATCCAGACCTTGGAAGACATGTTGAGAGCATGTGTTATTGATTTCGGTAAGTCATGGGACACCCATTTACCCTTGGTCGAGTTCTCCTACAACAACAGCTACCACACCAGTATTAAAGTTGCGCCGTTTGAAGCCCTATATGGCCGCAAGTGCAGATCCCCTTTGTGCTAGGCTGAGGTAGGCGACACGCAGCTTGCCAAGGGACAAGTCCCTGACAGCACTCTCACCGGCCCAGAAATCATTCGCGAAACCACAGAAAAGACCGTCCAAATCCGAGAACGACTGAAAGCCTCACGAGATAGACAAAAGAGCTACGCCAATAAACGACGAAAACCCTTGGAATTCCAGGTTGGAGACTGTGTTCTGTTGAAGGTCTCGCCCTGGAAAGGCATGATACGCTTCAGAAAGCGTGGAAAGCTGAATCCAAGAAACATAGGACCGTTCGAGATCCTCGCCAGGATCGGTCCTGTAGCCTACAAATTCCGATTACCTCAAGAGCTTAGTAACATTCATCCCGTCTTCCACGTCTCGAACCTTAAGAAGTGCTTATCCAACGAGACTCTTACTATCCCTCTCGATGAGATTGAAATCAACGAGAATCTAAACTTTGTGGAAGAACCAATCGAAATCATGGATAGGGAGATCAAACAAACAAAACAAAGTCGCATCCCGATAGTGAAGGTTCGCTGGAATGTCAAGCGGGGACCTGAATTCACTTGGGAGCGCGAAGATCAGATGAAACAGAAGTATCCGCATCTCTTTCCCTAATTCATGATTTGTATTCTATATTCGAATTTCAGGACGAAATTCCCTCTAACGGGGGGATGATGTGGCAACCCGAAACTTCTAACTTGTAAGATCAGTTAATGTTATCAATATTAAACTCGATTTCATCGTCGTTTAACACCGTTTAAGGGTGTAATGATACTTTCTAAGCCTCGTAAAACAAAAGGTTGAGTTCTCAGTCTAGTAATACCAAGTCGTAGTACAACATTCGAGCCATACACTCTCTCAGGAGGAGTGTACGGCCGTACACATGAGTGTGCGGCCGCACACCCATTCTCCAGCCGCAAACTCGTCCCTTTATATATAGAGTGACCCCTTCACTCATTCCTTTCCTTTGGCTTTCTCTCACTACTTTGTCTCTCTAAAAGCTTCATCCAAGAACACTCTAAAGGCTTAAAAACGTGAACTACTTCATCATTCAGCTTGTTTATTGGTAAAACACTTGAATCTAAAACTAAAACTCATAGTGTTCTTCGTGTTCTTCATCCTTTGAAGGTGTACGGCCGCACACCTTCATAAGGTGGCCGTACACACCTTAAAACTCTCCAAAGTGAAGGGTTTGGCCTTCATTCACTAGTAGGACTTGGTATTAGCACTAGAACACCTCAAAATCGACATTTCGGGCACAAATGAGGAGTGTACGGTCGCACACCCCTGTGTACGGCCGCACACCCTCTCTGTACGGCCGCACACTCCCATGTACGACCACACACACAGTCTGGCCGCACACCCTGGCCGCACACACACACTGATGACCATACACCTCCCTTGTTTGATCATTTAGGGTCCCGACAAGCATTTCCAAGTCTTTAGGGTGGTTTCCCGTCATGTTTTGTCATGGAATACCTTAATCTAATACATATATGTGCTACTATACATAATAGGATCCACTTGCATACGAAATATCGGTCGACCCTCAACACTCATAACCAATTGTGCTTCCGGATCCTACGTTAAACTGTGAGTTCATACCCCTACGCTTTTTCCGAGTTTTTCATGATTTCAGGGGGAGAATACAAACAAAAGTACAAGGAAACTTGTGCTCAAATTATCTTATTTTTCATAGAATGACTATATGTTCAGCATGCTTTTAACTCAGAAAACCGTTTTACCAATCGATTAAGAAATCAATTCGTAGAAACTGTTTTCAAAACTAAAGCAAGGAACCTGTTAATCTTATCATAAAATGTGAAATTTTATAAAGGATTCGTGCAAATCATAAACAGGATTTCCAATATTGTTACTTGTAAATTTGTTAGGCTAAGTTTGAGATATGTCCTTGGTAACACTCCATCGGATTCGTGAGTGGAGGACTACGACTTGTAACCAGAATCTCTTGGAGGAAGAACATGACTATTGTGGATAGATCTATATGGGACTGACTATCCTGCACCTTCGCTGCTAGCTACAGCGGGACCATTAGGTTCAGGGGTGACAAAGTCAAAAAAGATATTGGCCCCGTTTCGTGCCTTATCCAGTCTAAGTACGGTTATGGCACTCACAACTTAGGTAGCGAAAATTTACTTATGTAATAATGAAACGAGTGAACTAACCTCAAATTAATAACCGATTTGATTACTAGAGGGCATCAGTAACGCCCTTCGGATCTAGTTCACTACCTATTTTATTAGTTTTATTTATGTAATAAGGCTAATACATCTCACAGCGAGTAACCAGGGTTTTTCAAGGAAACTACATCTATCGATACAAGTATGGTAGATACTTGTACACCTCATTTCAGAATCGATAACCAACTATCAACTTTTAAGGAAAATATAGGATTTTCCTGGGGTAACTCCACCTTTCATAAACAGGCTGTTTAATTAATGGATAATCAAACTTCTTTCATAAGAAAATATAGGATTTTCTTGGGAAACACTTTTCAAAGGATCAAAGAAACATTTCTTTCACCAGAACTAAAAGCTTAAGAACTCACCAACTTTATGCTGATATTTTAAAACTGCTTGTATTCTCAGGGCAACAATAGACAGGTACTCTTGCCAACTTTTGGAGAAGACGGAGCATTTTGGAGTCACGTCTTTTACTTTTGTTATATACTGTTATGTATAAACTATGTATTAAACAATGTAAACCTTTTTCATGTATGTATTCAATGTCTGGTTGTGTTTACTATGCTTACTATGATACAATTGTTGTGATACTACACATGACGTCCTCCGCCCCGGAACGTTTCCGTCATCGGTTTCGGGGTGTGACAACAGTAGTGTCCAACCCGATGATATTCCTTAGGTTAGGTCCCTTGTGAGAGGTGTTTAGGGACGTAAAGTGAGGACAACGGGAATGGGTAATCAGGGTTATTGTTGATTGGTGAACTTAATAAGTTATTATTATTGTGGGTTGAAAACCCTATATGCTCACCAGGCTCCCAAGCCTGACCCACTCAGCGTTTTATGATTACAGGTAGTGGACCCCGAGCATAGTCGGAGGACGATGAGAGATTTTTGGATTATAGGCCAGTAGTTGTAAATAACTGTTGAAAGGCTTATAATGTCTTGTTTATGCTTTTGATCTGTATCGGAACATGACATCCCGAGGTTTTGATATATATGGAAATATATACCTTCTTAAGGAAGGGTTTTGATAAACTTTTATCATGTTTTGTTTTGGGGACCTATTCCGCAACATCTTTTGAAAAGATTTCTCTGATTTTATTTTAAAAAGCATAAATTAAATCGGTCTTTTCTGCCCGAGAAATTAGGGGATGTCACAAGTTATCATGTACATGTTATAGTATGTTTGTACTTTCTGTTAATGTAGGTGTATAGGTATATATATATGTTCTCTTTTCTATACTTGTATATGTATATGTTCTCTTCTCTATACTTGTATATGTATATGTTCTCTTCGCTGTACTTGTATATGTATATGTATATGTATATGTTCTCTTCTCTGTACTTGTATATGTATATGTATATGTATATGTATATGTATATGTATATGTATATGTATATGTATATGTATATGTATATGTATATGTTCTCTTCTCTGCACTTGTATATGTATATGTTCTCTAAACTATACCTATTATAGTTTACTAGCATGTTTGTTTTGTACTTGACTTTGTAGAGTCAACTCAATTGCTCAACATGTACAATTGAGTTTAGTATAACTTGAAATTAAGATTTAATATTCATGTATGCATTTAGCATGTATAATCGTAATTTAATCGACAGTCGGACTAGTGAATCCTACCCTAAGCCCACAACCAAACAAGGAACATGAGTCAAGGTTATTAACACTAGTCCGAAGTCCACTAAAGTATGTTTATACACTAATATATGCATGAATATGGTTTTGAAATTAAAAGAGCTTTAAAGAGTTTAAAAGAGTTTAAAAGTATTTGATAACGGTTTGAAATGAGATGTTTAATCAGTATATAAATGATTATACTAAAACAATTTCAATTGTGTTCAACTTGTATTCCCCCATGAAAGCATTTAAAATAGTTAAAAGGTTGATTGTAGGGGTATGAACTCACCTGATTGTGAGTGATCTGGAAAGTAAGATAAATATAGGATGCTTGAGTTCACAAATGAAGTCCCGAAGCACTGTTGGATCCTATAAGGCATATATTCGCATATATGGGTATTCAATTAGTGTTTATAACTACTAACTAGTATAGGGAAAAAGTTCAGGTTGTAGGAAACACCCTAAATGAAGTGTTAGGCTCACAAATGGAAGTTTGGAAGGGGTTAACGGCCACCTAAAGATGGGTTTGTGGCCATATAGTGTTCACGGCCTCATGAGGTTCACGACCTCATGAGGTTTCCACGGTCCAATGAACCTATGAAGGGTTCACGGTCTTTATGAAGGGTTCACGGCCGTGATCCCTTCAAGTTCATGAAGATGATGATGAATCATGAAGAATCAAGGCTAGGATCTAGTGGCCTTTCAAGTATAACAAGTTTAAGGTTGAAACACTTACGTTTTTGGAGCTTTGGAGGGTTCACGGTTGGAGCTTTGGAGGGTTCACGGTTAAAGCAAGTTTGTGAGAGAATGTGAATGTTCACGGTTGGGAGGAGAAGTGAGGAGAAGGGATCATTCTTATATATATGGGAGGTGGTTTACGGCCGTGAACCTAGTTTGCGGCCGTGAACACCTTGTGAATGGTTTTCTGGTTCGAGTTAATTCCTCCGATCTCAAGCTATCTCATTCTAACACCCATTCATACATTACACTAAGCTTAGAAACTCTAAAATAAACCCTTAACAAGGCTAAAAGGCGGCAAAACCAAGTCTGACATTTGATTGATTTACTTGACTTTACAGGATAGAAATTTTGGGTTGTCACATTCCATACTCGTCATTTTGTTTTGGGCTTCACATGATTTAGATGAACTAGCTGATGGACCAGCGGATGGAAATAGATTTGGTTTCTTTACTTTGTTGAGAAGATGCTTGATTTCCAACTTCACCTCCTGAGCATGAACACCCTTGTGTTTGTCGACGATTTCTAGAATTTGCATCCACTTGTTGTAGCCAAATTTGACTAGCTAACAAGCAAGTATAATTTCAGTGTCTTCATATTTTTTTTTTTCTTTCTAACCAAATGAAGCTTCAGTGACTCATTCCTTGGTTTGGTGCATCTCAGTTTGATGATAGGATCAGGCTTTAATCTACAAGTCAGAAAATCTCCAAACTTCTTTTTTATCGATCCAGTCATTTAGGTCTGAAACAATGTGTTGCTTTTCCATATTGTTATTGAAGATATTCTTGACCTGATTATCAGTAATTTGAACATAATCACTCCTATCAGCGGAAACAAGTTCTTGAACGAGTTTGACAGACAAACGTTCTTGTTTTCTGGCTTCTTTCTTTTTTTGAACAGCAACAATGTATTCCAACATGATTTATCTAACTTCCTCGATAGGTAAGTTGCATATTTCTGCTAACTCATTTATATCAAAGACGAGCTTCCTTTTCTTTTTAGGAGGAGCTGAAGTATCATCAACTGCAGAGGAACTTCCAGCTTTAGTGTTAAGAGCCCCCCCTGAGGAAGAAGCCTTCGTGGCTTCGTCCTTCAAGGATTGAGCTAGACATCATCATCAGAATCAATATCACTATTGGTTCATTGAGGAACCTCTTGAGAAATCTCCCCCTCAAAATAAGAACCAACATAGACAACATTTAAGGGAACAATAGCTTGTTGCATTAAACCAAGATCAAGAAACCCTTCATAGTTATTGGTTTTTGATTGGTCACTAATGTATGGAATGGCCTGATCATTTGTAGCATCAACATCTGGAATATTAGCAACAACAATCTGCTTTTGAGTTTTAGCTTCAATTTCAACCCTTCCAGTCATCTTAGGCTAAGATGGATTTTGTACAATCAACAATTGTATTTGCATTGGCTGAGGATCGCCTTGATTATTCTCCCCCTTTTTGGCAGCATCAGACAGGAGAAGAGAATCAGGAGGAGGAGGAGGAGGAGCAGGAGGAGTGCTTGGAGGGGGATAGGATGTTCGAGGAGGTGGTGGAGGAAGATTCGTTGATAGAGGTGGAGGTCGAGGAGGTTGATCACCTTGAGAGCTTGGCGGGGTGTCATCAACAACCATATCATCATCATCATCATTATCATCATCATCATCATCACCCAAATCCATACATCGCTTCATTTTGGCCACATCCATTTCAACTTTTGTTAACCTTCTGTCCATCGACTGATTAATCTGCATAATTTGAGAGAGCTAGGGAAGCACGACATTTCGAAAGTTGGAGTTGGATGCTTCCTGTCATACCCCCGAACCACACGGCGGAAACGTCCGGGGGCTCGTCTGACTAACAATTGAATTATCATCACAATGAATATACATGATACATAACACATTCATCACCAACATTACATATAACAACCAGCATTGTTTACATCAAGTACATTGTTATAAGTTACATAATTTCAAGGATTTAAGTACGAGGAGTGATGTTACGCAAAATAAATCCATGCATTCTTGAAAACCTTCCTGCTTAACGATTACCTGAGAATACAAGTTATTTTGGAAAACGGTCAACATATATGATGTTGGTAAGTTCATAAGTATGGTTGGATAAAAGTGTTTGTATCTTTCATAAAAACCTAGAAAATCCGATATTTTCTGTAAAGTGTCTGAAAATGATGTGGAAATCAAGTATATTTGCATGTGTGAATTTCATAGTTATAACTTATATGAGTGTAGTTTAGGTTCATTGTATTTTGAATAAATGATAAGTGTATATGAATAATTCCCCCAGAAAATCCGATATTTTCTGCATATAAAAGTGTCGTAATCATAAAATCCCATAATCGAGTATCGATGTATGTATGTTTTTAGTATTGTTTAGATTGGTATAAATATATACCGAAATCTTTGATGAAGTTAGTCTCAAAGTGAGCCGTTACAACCATGCTTGATAATGACTAGTTCGCCTGTCTTGACGTTTTCAGGCGCGAATTTTGATGTAGGTAAGGTTTGTCGCCCTAGACTGGCCTAGTCTAGCTGTAGCGAACATCTAAGGCTGGGGGGTCACCCCGTATAGATCTATACACAAACTCCCGCTCTCCCTCCAGGAAACTCTGGTTATAACTATAGGCTACGATTGTACACTCAAAGGTGCCAACCGACAAGTCTCACTAGATATTCAACCTTTCATATTATGTTTACTGTTTACGTGTATGTTGTATGTTATCAAATCCAAAGGTACATATATATGTATACGAAGTTCAATACCTATGAAAAGGTATAGTTATGATCTACTAAGCGTGTGAATTTCAGTCCAAGCCCAATTAGCATGTACCTAGACCACGAAGGCCCAATAACATGTAAGAGGGTAAATTGGGCCCAATAGGCATGTAGATGGACCACCAAGGCCCAACAAACATGTGACCCATAACTTAGGCCCAAATTAACATGTACATGGGTCGCAAGGCCCGATAAACATGTATTGGAAGATATTGGGCTCAATATACATTTGAATGGGCCCTTAAGGCCCATTGGCCATGTAATGTGAATATTAGACCCAATAAAATTATTATCGATGTATTTCGTTCATTCGTTATTGTTTCGTTGTTTGTTTTAGCTCGAGGTTTACCAATTTGATTATAAAAAGCCTTCTTTTTTTAAAAACGACATCTTTGGTCAATAAGCCTCTAATTTTTCGATTAAGGCCAAAAGTTTTGTAAAAATATCACTTTAGTCCATAATTTATAAAAATTTGTAATTTCGTCCCAAATGTATAGAAATTCACAGGTTTAGTCCAAAATTTTATATTTTGACATTTTTGGCCCAGTTTTGCAGAAAAGTGCATTTTCAGCCCCTTGTTTGTAAAAATTGACACTTTTGGCCCCATTTTGATAAAAGTTACATTTTTTGTTCCATTTAGAAATAAATGTCATTTACACCCCTAAATTTGGTTTATTTACATTTATGACTCAAACTTTCGTCAAATAACATTTTTGATCCCAAAACTTTCATTTTTTTCGCAAATTGGGGCCCAAAACTGTGAGGCCCAAATGTTTGGCCCATTAAGCTAAAATTTACATTTTTGGCCCTTTGGAAAGTATATTTAACATAAAAACACCTTTTTACACATGTAGGACCTGTTTGGCCCTTATAAAAACATAAATGTTACTTTTTGCCCTTATCTTTTGTTTTCTTGACAATTTTGACCTTTAATAAGGTTTTGTTGAAAGCTTTTGTATCTTAAACATGTAATCACCTTGGCTTGATAATGTGATGTATATAATGTCTTAGTTCATGGATCTTTACTCCATGTCACTTAAAATGTCGAGATTTGTTTAGATCTAACATATTTTTACAAAATAAACTAAGAATTCACACAAGACATGCATATAACACATAGATCTACACATTTTACTTGTATTCTCCCCCAAAAATGATATGAAAACCGAAAAACAAGGGGTATGAACTCACCTTGAGGTTGTTGTTTTGGTTTTGAAGAGAAATGGAAGAAAGTGATGAGATCTTTCGGCCTAGCAAGCTCTTGGGATGATCTTTGAACTTAGATGGTCCTAGTGAAGTATGATCCATGGTTTGGAGCAAATGATTAACAAGTTTTAACAAAAGTTTGAAGTTAAACTTGTTAGAGTAAGAGTAGATTACCATTTATGGATGAGGACTTGATGCAACTTCTTAGACACCCACACACAAGATCTCGAAATTTTTGAGGAAGATGAAGAAGTTTATGAGAGGTTTTTGGAAGAGTTTGCAAGTGAAAAATGAGAGAGGTGAGGGGAGGGTCTCGACCGAGAGAAAGAAAAAGAGTGGGGATGAGAAGGTTTTAAATGGAAACATGAGAGTGCTTTGTTGTATGTTGTATAAAATACCTAGTTGTCCTTTAGACAAAAATGAGGTGGCATGTGCACATTAATCTTGTTTTCTTCTTCTTCTTCTTCTTTTTTCCTTTTTTTTTGTTGTTGGGCCAAGAGGGAGAAGGAAGAGGAGAAAGGAGGAGTGGTTTGGGCCTTTAGTGCTTGATTTCGATATTATGGGCCCAATTGGAAGGTTCTCGGCCCATTAGAATAAAATGAATGGAGTTTATGACCCATTAGGGAAAATTAAATATTTTTTATATGGCCCAATAAGGCCCATTAGAGTTAGAATGAATCATTCTAGGCCCAAATGGTCCAAAATGTTATGTTTTTATGAATTGGGTCCATTTAGAGTCCAAATAGGGTTTCTAAGCCCAATATAGTTGAATTGAATGCTTATTGGTCCATTAGGCCCAATAAGGAAATCCTAGTCTATAATGAACTTGAACCTGGATCTCTAGGGTTTTCAGCCCTTAGTTGAACACATGAGATGTATTTGAATAAGTATAGAGTATGATATTCTCTTAGAGTACAAGTTATTACACTAGGTGAATGATTACATGAGAGTAGAATTTCCTAGAAAAAATGCTAGTTGTGACATCATCCCCCTGTTAGAGGGAATTTCGTCCCGAAATTCTTTCGAAAGATAGGTTCATGAATGAGAGAATAGGTGAGGGCACTTCTGCTTCATATGGTCCTTGCGTTCCCATGTGAATTCCGGTCCACGCTTAACGTTCCATCGAATCATCACAATCAGAATGCGACTTTGTTTAGTACGCTTCATTTCCCTGTCTATAACTTCGACCAGTTCTTCAACGAACAGAAGATTCTTATTTATCTCGATCTCTTCCAAAGGAATGACAAGAGTCTCATCTGATAGGCACCTTTTCAGATTCAAGACATGGAACACGGGGTGTACGTTGCTGAGTTCGGCAGGTAGCTGAAGCCTATAAGCCATTGGACAAATCCGGGCAAGAATCTCGAACGATCCAATGTATCGCGGGTTCAGTTTTCCCCGTTTCCTAAAGCGAATCATTCCTTTCCAAGGAAGGACTTTCAACAGTACTCGGCCTCTGACTTGGAATTCCATAGGTTTTCGTCGTTTGCCAGCATAACTCTTCTATCTGTCTTGTGATGCTCGAAGTCGAGTTCTGATTTGGATTATCTTCTCTGTCGTTTCGCGAATGGTTTCTGGTCCTATAAGCGTGCTGCTTGGTGATTGCCCCTTTTGCTAGCTGGGTGTTACCCACCTCAGCCCAGCATAGAGGCGATCTGCATTTGCGACCATATAAGGCCTCAAATGGAGCAACCTTGATACTTGTGTGGTAGCTATTCTTGTATGAGAATTCAATCAAGGGCATTTGGGGTTTCCCATGACTTGCCGAAATCAATCACACAAGTCCGGAGCATGTCTTCGAGTGGTTGAAAGGTCCGTTCGCTTTGGCTATTGGTTTGAGCTTGGTAAGCAACGCTCATGTCCAGCTACGTTCCCATAGCCTTCTGAAGTGACTGTCAAAATCTTGAAGTAATTCCGTTATCCCGATCCAAGATAATAGATACTGATATTTCATGGAGTCTCACAATCACTTTGATATAGATCCATGTTAATCTTTCCTTCTTGTTTGATTTATGTATTAGCGGAAATGGGAAGATTAGGTTAACCATCGACGATCACCCAGATAGTGCCCAACTCAACTCTTATAACGATAGCTTCGTCTTTTGACTTCGAGAGTCTTATCCATCCATGCAGTGCTTCCTCTGCGATATTCTCCGGCTTTGATGCTTTCAAGGCTGGTCGTAGGTGTTGATAGTGTTTGGTTCTCGCTTCGTGAGCAGACGAGTGTGTTATTGATGAAAATAATGAAAAGGCTGACTAGGAATGGTTAGGAAAACTCGGTTCGTAGGGTCCATGAATACCGTGGGTGTATTTGTTAGACCGAAGGGTATCACAACGAATTTGTAATGGTCGTGACGACTTCGGAAAGCAGTTTTTGGAATGTCCTCCTCTCGGACTCGGAGCTGACGATAACCGGATCGTAGATCTATTTGGAGAAGTAACTAGCTCCTTAAAGCTGGTCAAATAGGTCGTCAATCCGAGGAAGTGGGTATTGGTTTTTGATGGTGAGCTTATTCAATTCTGTAAAATTGCTGGACATTCTGTAGGATCCATCTTCTTGACGAGCAAGACCGGAGCTTCCCAGGGTGAGAAGCTTGGTCCGATGAATCCTTTGCGCACAATTCTCTCAATTGACTGGATAACTCCTGAATTTCGGTGGGAGCTAACTTGTAGGGTGACTTGGCAATTGATGTGGATCCTGGTATGAGGTCGATTCGAAATTTGACTTGTCTCCCTGGGGCATTCCCGGAAGTTCTTCGGGAAATACATCCGGAAAATCGCATGCTACTGGAATACCTTGTATGCTTACTTGTTCCTTGGTCCCGTCCACAACGTGAGCGAGGAAAACGTAGTTCATCTGGAGCAAGCACTTTTGTGCCTTGATGCACGAGATAGGATGAGGATTGGCGCCAGGTTTATCACCATAGATTATTAGAGTTTCGTGATTAGGAAGATGAAGGCGAACGGCCTTCTCGTGACACATAATATCAGCATGATGGCGGCTTAACCAATCCATGCCGATGATCACATCAAAACTCCTAATGTTTACACGCATCAAGTTTATTCGAAAAGAGTGGTTGTTTAGTGTTAACGTACATCCTATGCAGATATCTTTTGTTGTTTCTGTTTTCCCATTAGCCATTTCCACCGTAACGGCTTCGTTGAGCTATGGGGTTGTTGATTTAGCAAGTGTTTGAATTTATTACTAACGAAACTTCGTTCCACCCAACTATCAAATAAAATGCATGCATACGAGTTGTTAAGTAGGAATGTACCGGTGACAACGGCTGGGTCCTACACTGCTTCACCCTAACCCATTGTCAGCACTCTTCCTATAGCTCCTGCCCCTTGATTGTTCGCGTTGGGGCAGTTTCGCCTGAAATGCCCGGTTTTCCCACATCCATAACAGGTATAGCTGGCGCCAGCATTGGTGTTGTTGTTGTTGTTTGTCACACCCCAAAACCGGAACGACAGAATCGTTCAGGGGTGGAGGACGTCATGTTTAGTATCACGAGATATGTATATGGTAAGCAAGTAATGAACAACCATTTTATTTCGAAAGAAAATGTTTACAATGTGTGTGTTCACAAAACATCGAATTCGTAAACAATTAACAAAACAAGACTTGAAGCTATAATGCTCCATCTTCTGAATTCCCAGCACGAGCACCTGTCTAATAGTCTCCTGAGAATACAAGTTATTTGAAAGAGTTGATCAGCAATTAAGCTGGTGAGTTCATAAGATTTTAGTGATGTGAGTAAGTTGTAAAGTGTTGTTGAAAATGTAGATGTAAAATGGTGTTGAAAATGTAGTTGTAACATGTAGTGGTAAAATGTTGTAAGTTGTAAGTTCTGTTTTGAAAAGTTCGCATGTTCCTCTAGAAAATCCTATATTTCCTACTTTGATGGAAGTTTAAGTAAAATGTCACTACAACCCTTTCTATGGGTACTAAGTGGGTACAAGTTATATAAGAATCAGAGTAAACAAACAATCGATTTTGCACATCTGCCCCAAGCTCACAACCAAACGAGGAACAGAAATTAAGGCGGATAACACACATCCCATTGGTTGTTAGATCATCGTCCTATATAACCCTGGTGTAGTCACTTGTTACTCATGGAGTTAATTGTAATGGTTCCTTTATATCTAATGAAAAGTTCTTTAAGAACACCTATATTTCTTATAGTAAAATGGTGACCACAGTGACTACTTTTATAATAGCTTAGTTTATACTGCTATATATAATCGAATATCAGAGAGAAAGTTAATTGAGTGAATCTGCCCTAAGCCCACAACCAAACGAGGAACAGGGAGTAAGGCGGAAAGCACACATCCAACTACCTATTGGGTATTAGTTTTATATATAAACATGGTGTATAAACTAAGGTATTATAGAGTTACTCACCTAAGGTCCTTTAAATTGTACTGGTTTGATAAAATGGATTAAACCCTTTACTGGGAAGTTTCTAGTTTTGTAAACCAAAAGTACTGGTTTTGGAAAGTATGTTTTGTACTAGAAAAACTGTGCCTTGACTCTGTGTCCTATAACCTGACCCATACTTGGTACCCTTATGATGACTTAATGTATACTAAGCATACATATATATATAGAATCGGATAGAAAATAGATTGGGCGAATTCGTTCCAAGCCCACAACCAAACAAAGAACAGGAAATGAAGCGGAGAGCACACATCCTATTACCTGTCGGACCCTATTGGTATATATATATATCCTGTGATGTATACATTAAGGAATCATAAGACTAGCATTATGGTCCTTTCTTTTAAACGTGGCCTTCTACCAAGGCATCTTCTGTTAAAACGTAGCCTTCTACCAAGGCATCTACCGATATGTGCTAGACTTGACTGTTCTGTTTGTCGTTTGTAAAAATGTATGTTTTCCCTAGTTTATAACTATCTTAACTCGAAAATAGTTTGAGTTTGACTTCCAAGTGATACTGTCACTTTATGAAAGAAATGGGAAATGTAAGTACACAGTTGTCGTTTATAATGACATGCGGATGTACTAATGACCTAGAAACATGTTTGTTTTATTATGGTCATAATGTGAAGGCTAGAACCCCTACTATACGTTCTCCCTGTCTAGAGATTAAGGGAATCAAACGCAACCTCTACAAATTCTTGCAAGCCGTGTAATTCACATTTGCTATATGATCATGTATACCTAATATAACTATCACTTTTTGTTTAAAACAATGAGTTAGTGATCAATTGGTATAATTAGATCATGTGTGTGTTCTCATGCTATAACAACCTAACTTGTTTGTTTTGTACTGTATATTGTACGTTCTGTTTGTTTCTTGTAATTATGTGTTCTCTCTGTATGGTATTGTTTGTTTCTCTTCACTGTGTGTTTGACTCATGTATGAACTGACTCTTTGTGTGCTTCATTGTACTAGAAGTAATGAATAGCATTCTCCTAAACTATACCTATTATAGTTTACTAATGTTTTACTTGGACTGTTATTGAAAAGACTCATTTATCTACTAAGTTATGCTTGTACTTTAAAAATAGAGTTTTGTATAACTATAAAGTAACATAACTTTAAAAGAGTTTTTGAAATGTTTTGACAACTTATAAATGACATAAGTAACATTTTGAAAGATGTTTATAACAAACATTTACACAATTATCATTGTGTTCAACTTGTATTCCCCCCCTTAAAACAGTTAAAACAGTTAAAAGATTCATTACGGGGTATGAACTCACCTGTAGTGAGTGGTTTGGATGAACGGATGGTATAGGATGCTAAGTGTCAAGTGAAGACTTGAACACACACACGGATCCTATTTAACATATAATGACACATATATGTATCCAATTAGTTTTTATTCAACTAATCAGGTAAAGAAATCCTTAAATGGTAGTGTTATAATCACTTAGGATTGCATAAGAGGGTTGTAAAGCCACTTAAGGGAGTTTTCGGTCCAAGTGGTATGTTTCTTGGAGTTTTTGGTTCTTGTGGTTTTCGGTCCATATGGTTTTCGGTCCAAATGGTTTTCGGTCCAAATGGTTTTGACCGAAAACCCATGGTCTTTGATGCATAAGGTGATTTCCAAGGGCTTTCAACAATCAATGAAGTGTTCTAGATTCATGACTAAGCTTTAGGAAAGGTTTAAAGTCATAGTGCACCCTTCATAATGGTTTTCGGTCTAAGGAGATGTACTAGACCGAAAACACCTTTTGTTCTTGGATAAATGATGATTTCAAGGCCCTAAATCAAGAATTTCAACTAGATAACAAGTATAGGGAAGCAATACTTACGATTTATAGGCTAGTAGAGTTGATTTTTGGACCAAAACACTAGTATGTGTTCTTGGTGTTCTTGGTGTTCTTGAAGATCAAACCCAAAAGATGAAGTTAATGGATGAAATCGAAGGGTGTTACTAGTTAGGAAGATCTAATAACAAATCAAGGGGAAAGAAACACTTACATTTTCGAGAATTTGCAAGAAGATCTTATGATACTTGAGAGAGAATGGAAGTTTTCTTGACTTGGAATTTAGAATATGAATAAAATGAGGAATACTCATGCTTATGGGATGAGTTTTCGGTCCACATGAGTTTTGACCGAAAACTCATATGTGGTGGCCGAAAACTCCACATGAAGGGTTTATAGCTTGATTTTTATACTTATAACTCAAGCAAACACTTCCTAACACTCGATCCTTGAATGTATAATGCTTAGAACACCCAAATAGACTCCAAACAATGCCAAAAGATAGCAAAATGGGTCTAAAACCAAAAAATTTCCGGGTTGTCACATTGTTGTTTGTCATCTGGTTCTGTTGAAGCTGAGTCCTACTATACTTCGCTGTCTGGCCCTTCCGGTTGCATCTTGTGCAACTCATCTCTCTGCATTCCCCGTGATGGTGGAAGTTGCACTTGTTACATTTGGGGAGATTCCCTGAGTACTGCTTCGGAGCATTTGGCGTGGATGAGGCTGGAGCATGTGGTGTAGTGGTAGCTTGAGTTGTTGCATGGACAGTCACAGTTTGTTGCTTCTTAGATGATTCCGAGTTCTGTTTCCCCTTTCTCTTGTTGTTTTTCCCCTTCTTGTTCTCTTCTTCTTTCTTAACCTCCGCTTCCACTGTTTTGGCACCCTTCTTATTGCCATGATCATACAGTTTCTTGGCCAGTCTCTTGGCACTGTCAAACGTCTCAGGGTTGGCCGCAATGACATTCCCTTGGATAGGTGCAGTCAGCCCCCAGATAAACCTCTCGATCTTTTTCCCCTCTGAGGTGATCATTCTGAGACACAGAAGAGATAGCTCACTAAACCGGGATATGTATGCATCGATATTGGAGTTTTGAACTGTGAGGTTCCACAACTCTTGCTCCATCTTCTGAATCTCACCTCTAGGACAGTATTCTGCTAACATCATATCCTTCAGCACTTCCCAGGGCATCACGTTCGCCACCGGGAGTGTCATGGCTTCTATGTGGCCATTCCACCAAGAGAGGGCTTGATCAATAAATGTGCAGGCTGCGAACTTGACCTTACACTCATCCGGACACCCACAAATTTCAAAAACGGATTCTACTTTCTCGATCCATCGCTTTAGGGCTATTACGCCTCCTGTCCCATTAAAGGTTCGAGGTTTGGCGTTGGGGAAATCCTTGTAGGTGCATGGTCGTGCGGATCTGTGGTTTGTTCCTTGATTTGTGCTTCCAGTTCCCTGTCTGTTGCCTTCTCCGTTGTTTCCATTGCGAATCTGCGCAAGTGCTGCAGTGACCGCAGCGGACACTGCTGCCTGGAATGCAACCGAGTTAATTTGTGGATGCGACGGCTCGGGGTTTCCACGAGTGGGTCATTGAGGCATCCTTCTGTCATGGAACGGAAAGATGTTGAGTGTCTATTGATTTGCGAGTTGGGCATTTCCATGGACTAGGCGTATAGTGTGTATTTAAGTAATTTCACACATTAACATAAAACAATAAAACACGTAGCAGATGACAACATCATGATAAAACATAAAGCATTTTCATTAATACTAATAGTTTTGATACATGAAAATTTGCCAGAGGGCATACAGTACATGGAGAAAATATAAAATCTGACAGCACAACGACTCTATGAGTAGTGTGATCACTTAAACATAGAGTCGGTAGTACATAGCATAGATCACATAAACATAATACTAACGATAGATACGGCTGTTCCTAGTCATGGTGGGATGTGCCAGGGGGTGGTGCTGAGGAAATTAATGCTCCCTGAAGGCGAGCCACTTGTCGCTCTGCGTCTCGAAGTCGAGCCTCCCACCTCACCTGCCTCATGTGGAAATACCGAATAACCTCTCGCGTTTCCTGCTCCGCCCGCTCAACCCTAGTCCGCATCTGGTGCATCTGATCGGCGGTGTTCTGATCTAGATCGCCAGTATTCCTCAATCGTCTCACCATGAGTCAGTATTCCTCAATCGGTCAGCCGGTCCTCCATCCCTCAAGTCATAGAACTCTCGAGCCATGCCAAACGGGGGTCGCTGTCCCTGCTGTCTGCTCCACTTCCAAATGTCGATACCCCAGGGAGCCGGCACCCATACTGGGACCATTCGGTGAGCCGGCAACCATACTGGGTACGGTGGGTTGATGACTACGGACTCCGCGTCCGAATCATCCTCGCTGGCGTCACCAGAATCTTCTTCTCCATCGTCTGCCACGGGTTCCGCAGGTCCTTCTTCAATTTCCTCAGAGTCTTCTTCAGGCTCCTCGTCAGGTTCCTCTAGCCATCCATTATTTCGCTGATGGGGAAAATAAGGATCTCCAGGGTGGCGGAAACCAGCCATACTAGCTACACAAGAGTGCATAAATAAATCACGTTTTGATTATCCCTATAGCGTATTATTAGTTATTTAAGTTTTGAGTTCCCTAGCGTTGTTGGAGGGTAAGGTAAGCTTTTGGGTTCATTTCCCCCTATTACTACTCCCAAACACATGTTGGTCATATTCTGAATAAATATAGTTGATCAGACTATATTTATCCCTAATATGACTACATAACTGCCCAGGTTTAATCATAGTGTTCAATTTCCTCCAGAGGCTTTTATTAAATATTGTTAGGTTATTATCCTAATATGCGCACATAAATGTGAAATATTTTTTTGTTCAGAGTTATTTAGTCCCATTGTGTTTATAGTTGCATATCATGTATGGTTAGATATGCTAGTTCACTATAAACATTGCTCTGATACCAACCTGTCACACCCCCGAACCAGACGGCGGAAACGTCCAGGGGCTCGTGTGACTAACAATTAAATTATCATCACAATGAATATACATGATACATAACACATTCATCACCAACATTACATATAACAACCAACATTGTTTACATCTAGTACATTGTTATAAGTTACATAATTTCAAGGATTTAAGTACGAGGAGTGATGTTACGCAAAATAAATCCATGCATTCTTGAAAACCTTCCTGCTTAACGATTACCTGAGAATACAAGTTATTTTGAAAAACGGTCAACATATATAATGTTGGTGAGTTCATCAGTATGGTTGGATAAAAGTCTTTGTATCTTTTATAAAAACCCAGAAAATCCGATATGTTCTATAAAGTATCTGAAAATGATGTGGAAATCAAGTATATTTGCATGTGTGAATTTCATAGTTATAACTTATATGAGTGTAGTTTAGGTTCATTGTATTTTGAATAAATGATAAGCGTATATGAATAATTCCCCCAGAAAATCCGATATTTTCTGCATATAAAAGTATCGTAATCATAAAATCCCATAATCGAGTATCGATGTATGTATGTTTTTAGTATCGTTTAGATTGGTATAAATATACCGAAATCTTTGATGAAGTTAGTCTCTAAGTGAGCCGTTACAACCATGCTTGATAATGACTAGTTCGCCTGTCTTGACGTTTTCAGGCGCGGATTTTGATGTAGGTAAGGTTTGTCGCCCTAGACTGGCCTAGTCTAGCTGTAGCGAACAGCTAAGGCTGGGGGGTCACCCCGTATAGATCTATACACAAACTCCCGCTCTCCCTCCAGGAAACTCTGGTTATAACTACAGGCTACGATTGTACACTCAAAGGTGCCAACCGACAAGTCTCACTAGATATTCAACCTTTCATACTATGTTTACTGTTTACATGTATGTTGTATGTTATCAAATCCAAAGGTACATATATATGTATACGAAGTTCAATACCTATAAAAAGGTATAGTTATGATCTACTAAGCGTGTGAATTTCAGTCCAAGCCCAATTAGCATGTACCTAGACCACGAAGGCCCAATAACATGTAAGAGGGTAAATTGGGCCCAATAGGCATGTAGATGGACCACCAAGGCCCAACAAACATGTGACCCATAGCTTAGACCCAAATTAACATGTACATGGGTCGCAAGGCCCGATAAACATGTATTGGAAGATATTGGGCTCAATATACATTTGAATGGGCCCTTAAGGCCCATTGGCCATGTAATGTGAATATTAGGCCCAATAAAATTGTTATCGATGTAGAAAAGTGCATTTTCAGCCCCTTGTTTGTAAAAATTGACACTTTTGGCCAAATTTTGATAAAAGTTACATTTTTGGTTCCATTTAGAAATAAATGTCATTTTGACCCCTAAATTTGGTTTATTTACATTTATGACTCAAACTTTGGTCAAATAACATTTTTGATCCCAAAATTTTCATTTTTTTTTCGAAAATTGGGGCCCAAAACCGTGAGGCCCAAATGTTTGGCCCTTTGGAAAGTATATTTAACATAAAAACACCTTTTTACACGTGTAGGACCTGTTTGGCCCTTATAAAAACATAAATGTTACTTTTTGCCCTTATCTTTTGTTTTCTTGACAATTTTGACCTTTAATAAGGTTTTGTTGAAAGCTTTTGTATCTTAAACATGTAATCACTTTGGCTTGATAATGTGATGTATATAATGTCTTAGTTCATGGATCTTTACTCTATGTCACTTAAAATGTCGAGATTTGTTTAGATCTAACACATTTTTACAAAATAAACAAAGAATTCACACAAGACATGCATATAACACATAGATCTACACATTTTACTTGTATTCTCCCCCAAAAATCATATGAAAACTGAAAAACAAGGGGTATGAACTCACCTTGAGGTTGTTGTTTCGGTTTCGAAGAGAAATGGAAGAAAGTGATGAGATCTTTCGGCCTAACAAGCTATTGGGATGATCTTTGAACTTAGATGGTCCTAGTGAAGTATGATCCACGGTTTGGAGCAAATGATTAACAAGTTTTAACAAAAGTTTGAAGTTAAACTTGTTAGAGTAAGAGCAGATTACCATTTATGGATGAGGACTTGATGCAACTTCTTAGACACCCACACACTAGATCTCGAAATTTTTGAGGAAGATGAAAAAGTTTATGAGAGGTTTTTGGAAGAGTTTGCAAGTGAAAAATGAGAGAGGTGAGGGGAGGGTCTCGGCCAAGAGAAAGAAAAAGAGAGGGGATGAGAAGGTTTTGCATGGAAACATGAGAGTGCTTTGTTGTATGTTGTATAAAATGCCTAGTTGTCCTTTAGACAAAAATGAGGTGGCATGTGCACATTAATCTTGTTTTCTTCTTCTTCTTCTTTTTTTTTTGTTGTTGGGCCGAGAGGGAGAAGGAAGAGGAGAAAGGAGGAGTGGTTTGGGCCTTTAGTGCTTGATTTCGATATTATGGGCCCAATTGGAAGGTTCTCGGCCCATTAGAATAAAATGAACGGAGTTTATGACCCATTAGGGCAATTTAAATATTTTTTTATGGCCCAATAAGGCCATTAGAGTTAGAATGAATCATTCTAGGCCCAAATGGTCCAAAATGTTATGTTTTTATGAATTGGGTCCATTTAGAGTCCAAATAGGGTTTCTAAGCCCAATATAGTTGAATTGAATGCTTATTGGTCCATTAGGCCCAATAAGGAAATCCTAGTCTATAATGAACTTGAACCTGGATCTCTAGGGTTTTCAGCCCTTAGTTGAACACATGAGATGTATTTAAATGAGTATAGAGTATGATATTCTCTTAGAGTACAAGTTATTACACTAGGTGAATGATTACATGAGAGTAGAATTTCCTAGCAAAAATGCTAGTTGTGACACTTCCTAATCACCCTAATGAAGAGTAGCATTAATAATGGTTGTTGGCGTAGGGGGAACTATCTCAGCTTGAGGAGAAGAAGATGGTTTTGGAGAAAGTTCATCTTGGATCATTGGCTCGGTAGTATCTGTAAGTCCCAAATCCTTAGATCCAAATCAGTGATCAAGCAATATAGCAATCAATCGTAGTGTAGAAGAAGCATAAAAGAAATCAAGCCAAGCATACACACATTTAAATCATATAAACCTCAAATACACCTTGGGTACACATACATACGTCACTAACATACTGACATAGACACATACTATTTATAGCACCCCCAGCAGCACACGAGTGTGCAGCCGCACACACGTGCTGTGTGCGGCCGCACACACAAGCTTAACCGCACATACAATACAAAGTTACAAACACACCATTATAATACTCATAACCTACCAAGACCTATACAAAGTAGAAGCCTAGCCCAAACCATAAAGTCATGACCTATTAATCTCCCCCTTGGTTTGAGGCTAGAATAATCTTGGTCTTCAATCTTTTGGTTTTTCGAACAGCCTTAAGTCAGATTTTCCCATTGAACCCAGCCAGAGCCTATCTCTAATAATTGTGGCAACCATTCCTGTAAATTCTTTTGCAGCAATTTCCATGATCTCATTTTTGCACACGATTTGATGTTTGGCCAAGGTGTGAGTCGGGGTTCTTCCAATATGCGACCCACAATTTAAGTTCATGATTATATGCCCACATTTTGATCCCTGTATGATCACCAAATTGATCACCAAACTTTCTTTTTCCACGATCAGTCACTGTGAGTCGGGGTTCTTCCAATCTACGACCCTCATTAGAGTTCTTCATGAAAAGCAACCCCTCCTTCCTTTTGGCTGAGACTGTTCGTTTTCCGTGCTTGATGATGATCCTTGGATTGGCGTTCACAGGTTCTTCCTCAAATCGGTCCACTATTTGTGTTTTTCTTGCAGATGGTTGATCTATAGGATTTTCTTCTTCGGATGGCTGACTGGGAACAAAAGGAGGAACATCAGGACCAGGCTGTTGAAATAAAGACTCAAACTTGTCACCAAAGGCTTCAAACAATTTGTTCTTTAGGTTGAAGTAGAAGGCAATCAGTGATCCAAGATTAGTCTGAAGCTCAGAAATCTGCTTAGACTTTAAAGATTTATCTTCTTCAAGTTCAGCAATCCTTATACCATATTGTTTAATGATGATATCCTTCTCAATATTCTGCTGTTTTAGGATGCCAATTTCTTCTCTGAATGTAGATCCATCAGAATCATCATCCCCTAAACGTCCTTCCTCAATTGATATTCCTTTTCCATTAGAGGAAGGTTCTGAGTTAAATTGAGCCAAGCGCTTTGCTAGTCTGATGGAGGCATCATCGAGCAAAGGCCTAGAGGGGGAGTATTCTGGGATAGCAGATGACCCGCCCATTTCATACGTTGTGCTTGGGCCTTCATTGGAAGATACATGTGGTGTAGCAACTGTTGTGGTGGTGATCGTGGAAGAAGCTGGGGGTGCTTGATCTGGAATGTATACTCCCTGCCTTGGATCTAATCTTCTTCTTTTAATGGGAGGCAGAGAGGTCCGTGTCTGTGTCGCATCACTCGAAGATGGAGCAGAATTAGGAATAGCAGAATCAAGTGGAGGAATCCCTGAAAATACATCCTGTTGGCTTGACAATTCTTCCATCATTCTTGAGGTAGGATGCATAGTTTCGAGAGTCTCATTTGCAACCCTCATCTCAGTTGCTGACCGAGCAGCACCTTCATTGACAAAAGTAAAAGAACCTATCAATGAAATCCGGACCTGGACCAAGGTCATCATTATCTTCAAAATCAAAATTAGTGGGGATATCTTCATTGTTGAAACCGGAGAGATCCGAGTCATCTAGAAAGCTATCGTCTCCATCATTTTCTTCATTTTCTCCTTCTTGATTAAAATTGCTCTCAACCTCCACATTTTGAAGCTGATCTTGCTCCTCTGCCACAATTGCGATAGGGAATACACGACCTTCTTCGTTTTCAAGTTATGAAACTGAGATAACAACATCCTCGACCTCGGTCTCTGTGGGACTGGAGAGATCATCCGGATCAGATTGGTCGCCTTCATCAGCAAAGATTCCAAACTTGATCAGAGGATATTTCCCTTCAAAATTAACCATTCCAGATCGCTTTTGCTTCATCAACCCGAAAGCACTGGGGCCAACAGACTTGAGGTCCAGAGTCTCTCCACCTCTCTCAATTTCAGGGTGCATAACATTGAAGATGATCTGAAGAAATCTTGGGTACATGAAGAACTTATCTCTCTTGTTTCCTTCAATGTTTAAGATCATCTCATGCATAATGAACTTCGAAAAGTTGAACTCAATTCCCGAAGCTAAAGCAACAATAGCACCAGTGTTGATAAGAGAGATCTCATTAGGTCCTGATTTCCTTCCGGAGATACAACTCACAAACACATGAGCTAGATACTTCCAGCAAGGAGGTAACAGCTTCTTGATAGTAGGGGGAAAAGTTCCTTCATAACCCATTTGATCCAAGATTTCTTGAGTCTGATCCAGATCAATCTCCATAGGAAACTCAGGCTTGTCATCAATCTGCAAAGACTCTCGAATGATTTGTTCGGTGACCAGGACTTTCTTTCCTTGCACAGTGGCCTCAAGGTGTTTTGCATCGTTGTTATCCCTTACCACATTTGCGCTTCCCCAAAATCTTTTAATCAGTCGTTGATAAATCACTGGACTGGTGGTGAGAACAGAGACTAAGCAACATTTTCTTAAACCGTCGAAAATGAATTTGAGATCAGCGTGGGCCTCCGGAGGATCAGCTAGATAGATGGCTGAGTTGTGAACTTTAGCGAATTCTAGATCAACCATGATAATCTGAGTCAAGCAAAAACACAAAGTAACTCATCAAATAAAAATCAAGTGTTTTCCCATAAGTTAAAACAAACTTTTAATTTTTAGGGAAAATTGGGTGTACAGCCGTACACATAAGTCCAGCCGCACACAGGGTGTGCAGCCGCACACAGGGTGTGCAGCCGCACACGTGATCCAGCCGCACACGTGGTCCATCCGCACACGTGGTCCAGCCGCACACGGGTGTGTGGCCGTACACTCATGGCCGATAACGAAATCCTTCAATTGCCAACATATTCAAGGTCGATTTTTCATAATAACATTATTACAGAAGTCGATTTCATGATACTTACACGAATGAAAGTTCAATTTCACAAGAAAACGAGGTTTTGAAATTTAGAGAGAGAAAGAGAGGGAGAGAAAGCTCGGGTATGCGGCCGTACACGAAGGAGTGGAAAGAAAAGAGATCCCAGCCACACACTCACCTTATATACCCCCCTTTACACCCGGTTATGGGCTGCAACCCAATACACATTGAAATTAAGTCCATCAATCCAAAAGACTTTGAAAATAATTCATTTTAAGGACATAAAAATAAAATAAAATAAAAACTAAAAATAATTTTAACACTAAACTTAAAAAATTAAAAAAAATTAAAATTAAAATAAAATAAAATAAAATAAAATTAGAATGAATTAACACTAATATTATCACGACTAATGCTAGTAAACCTTTTGTGATTTTGGGATCAAAGTTGTTAGACACCGTTTATCCGTTTGTTAGTACCTCCCTTTTCATGAATAGATCTGGTCGATCACAGGTATTGTGTTCCACTTAAGCACGAAAGATTATGAAAAACTTTTGGACATACTATAAGTGACAAGACAAATTGATCCTATGTTCCTAGATAAAACTTCCTAAGGACTATTCATCTGACGACGACCAAGGATATTGTTGTCCACCTAAATTGAGCAGCGAGATCTACAGACAACCAATAGATGTTTAATTTTAGATTTACTAGAACGTGTTTCCCCCTTCCTGATATACCCCAATAATCAGGGACTTCCAAAATACTCCTTATTTTAGATGAGCAGACAATTATTATGGGAGAAGACAGATTAAGAATGCATATGTTGTACACCCAGGTCGGATCTCTTCCAATCACGCAGAGGGTGAAACATATGACTAACCAGATTTAGAGGGATTGAGAAGTAGAATGGTGCATATGCGGTGTGCCAGGTCGGATTATGAGTCACGCAGAGGAGACAACATATGGCTAACAGACAGAAAGAATTGCATAGATAGAAGATGCAGAAAGACAGAGTTGCCTATGTTGCATTCCAGGTCGGATCTCTTCCAATCAGCAGAGGAAGTAACATATGACTGACACTAAGAAAGAAAGAAAATAACCTTCTACAGACCTAATTTATCGGAATTCCCCAGTTGCCCCGTCAATACCGGAATTAAGGATAGAGTCCGTACATCGAGGAAAAGTTAATCCACAGTTCTAGATACAGATCATTTAATGTGACCGCAGATTCCCATGTGTATCTCCCTGCTCAACCTACCCAAGCGTCGTATTGTCAGGCTAAACGGAACTATCTAGGTCAGGATTTTGTCTAGATTCCTTAAGTTCATCTGATCCTAGTCAAGTCCATTTTAAATCTTTCGTGCCTACCAGCACATCGAACACAGAGCTTAGACAATTCAACTTTGGTACCTTACACTGATTCAGATTGCATGTTATCACATGATTATATCACTTCCCAAAACATCAGCTACAAAATGAAACTATCAGTAATTTTTTTTTGTTTTTCTGATTTTCTAATGTTTTTTGGATTTTTGTGATTTTTTTTATTATTTTATTTATTTATTTTTTTTTGGTTTTCGTTTATTTCTCCCCTTAAATTTGTGCATGGGTGAGAATGAAAATAACATGCGCAAATTTAAACTAACCTAAAAAATTAGTCCTCAAAACGAATCATTTTCAACAAGCTCATAAGCACATCAAATCGAGCTTTGTTAAACGGCTTTGTGAACATATCCGCTACATTCTTAGCAGTGGGAACCTGTTCCAGCCGAATGAGCAACTGCTCATAACAATCTCTGATAAAATGAATTTTGATGTCAATGTGCTTGGTTTTTGAATGTTGGACTGGATTTTTAGCAATTTGAATTGCAGCCTCATTGTCACAAAAAATAGGGGTTTCTTGATAATTCAATACGTAATCCAACAGCTGATGTTGGATCCATATGACTTGAGAACAACAAGCAGAGGCAGCAACATATTCCGCTTCTGCTGTTGAGGTTGAGACCGTGTGCTATTTCTTGCACTACCATGACACCAGCCGGTCACCGAGGAATTGACACCCACCTGATGTAGATTTTCTGTCAAGCTCACAACCTCCATAATTACTGTCAGCAAAGGCATATAAATCAAATTCAGAATTTTTCGGATACCAAAGACCCAATTTTGGGCTGCCTTTGATATACCGAAAAAATCTTTTGACAGCAATAAGATGTGAAAGTTTAGGATTAGCCTGATAACGTGAGCATTGACAAACTGCAAACATGATGTCCGGTCTGCTTGCAGTTAGATACATCAACGATCTGATCATCGATCTGTAGTGAGTTTGATCTATGGATTCGCCGTCAGTATCCGGAGTTAATAGTGGTCTCTCGGCCATCGGCGTCAGGGCAGGTTTGGCGTTTTGAAACCCGAACTTCTCAAGCATATCATCCACATACTTTGCTTGATGGAGCAAAATTCCGGTTGATCTTTTTTGGACCTGAAGCCCCAGAAACATGGTCATTTCGCCAAGAGAACTCATATCGAACCTCTTTTTCATCACGCCTTCAAACTCTTTGCACAACTGCGGACTTGTAGACCCGAAAATAATGTCGTCAACATAGATATGGACTAGTATCTAATCATTACCAACATGCTTGATAAACAAAGTTTGATCAATAGTGCCTCGGGAATATCCATGTTCGAGCAAGTGCTTTGTTAGTGTATCATACCATGCTCGAGGAGCTTGATGTAGCCCATACAAAGCCTTGTCCAACTTGTAGACATGGTTGGGAAACTTTGAGTTAACAAACCTTGGGGGTAGATCAACATAAATTTCTTCTTTTACTGCGCCATACAAGAAGGCTGTCTTGACATCCATTTGGTACACCGTGAAGTTCATATAGGAGGCGTATGCAAGGAAGATACGAATAGCCTCCAAGAGAGCCACCGGAGCATAAACCTCGGTGTAATCAAGACCCTCGATCTGTCTAAACCCACGAACTACCAATCTCGCCTTATTTCTCACTATGACTCCAGAATCATCTTGCTTATTACGGTATACCCAGCGTGTGTCAAGAGACTTTTTGCCTTTAGGTAGCTCAACCAGCGTCCAAACCCCGAGCTTTTCAAATTGATTGAGCTCTTCGTGCATAACATCTACCCAGCTGGGCTCATTCAAAGCCATTTCAACATTCTTTGGCTCAATTTGAGAGATAAAGCAAGAGTAGAGACATGTATTAACATCTCCACTCTGACTTCTTGTTTTAACGCCATCACCCAGCTGCCGAATGACATTTTCGATCGGATGATCGCGTTGAATACGGGAAGGTATCTCCTGGCTGATGTCATTGAGTGAAACGGGAAGATTGTGAATGTTGACAAATCCATCATCTGCTAAATGAACGACTTCAGACGATACTGACTCGTTTGAAGGGTTTGCCACAAACTCATTAGCAATTGGCTCAAGAAAGAGTAGTTGCATAAAGGTTTGAGTAGCAGCGGAAGTATCTCTGGACATAACATCCCTTTCATCTGGAGTAAGAGGAGTGGCATCAGCATCTGGATTGTTTGGTTGACTTGGAGATTCAGGACAAACAAGTGGAACAAATGTATCCACCGAAGGATCCGCAGAAGAAACCGTTGGTCGTCTGTAAAAAACTTCTTCGTCTTCATCTTCAGGTACAATCTTAGAACCAGAAGTAGAACCAGGTAAGCTATCAGAATACATATTGAATGATTTGAACAACGATATGTAATCAAAAAGCCAATCAGGACCCACTCTAGCATCCGTTTCACTCTCTTCCAACCAACGTACATCGAAGGATTCTACTATCTGCTTTGTTCTTTTGTTGTAGACCCTGTACGCAGTGCGAGCAGCCTACCCCATAAAATAGCAGTCATCAGCTTTGGTATTGAACTTTGTATTGGACTCCAGGTAAAGAAGGGTATGAGGACAGCCAACTACTCGGAAGTGGCTGACAGATGGCTTGTGACTGTATAAAATTTCGTACGGAGTCTTCATCTGGGCTTTGTTGATCAAAACACAATTTTAAACATAACAAGCTGTGTTGATCGCCTCAGCCCAAAAGAAAACGGGCAGCTTTGAGTCACACATCATCGTCCTTGCAGCATCTTGTAATGTTTGATTCCTCCGTTCAGCAACACCGTTTTGTTGAGGCGTGCGAATGGAGGTATATTGACGCACGATCCCCTTTTCAGCGCAAAAGTGATCAAGAATCGCATTCTTGAATTCTGTCCTGTTATCAGTACGAACCACCTTCACCTGATTATTAGTTTGATTCTCTATCATCACAATGAATCTCTTAATCAGATCAGATACCCCAGCTTTGTTGGATAAAAAGAAGACCCACGTAAACCGCGAGAAATCATCGATCACAACTAAACAATATGAATTCCTGTTGATGCTTAGGACATTGACCGGGCCAAATAAATCCATGTGTAACAATTGGAGCACCTGACTGATTGAGTTGACCTGTTTCGGCAGGTGTGGTTTTCTGTGATGTTTTCCCTGGGCACATGACACACACTTTTCAAATGTTATAAAGTCTCTGACAGGTAGACCATGCACCATTTCATTTTTAGCAAGATGATTCAGATTCTTAGCGTTCGCATGACTGAGTCGCCGGTGCCACAGCATAGCATTTTGTTCTGAGACCTTTGAAAAGAGGCAGGTGACTTGTTCAGGAATGTTGCTATTCATTCCGATAGTGTACGCATTTCCATCACACTTTGATTTAACAAGAATCCACTCGTCTGGGATGACAATGCCTGGCTTTAATATTAGACATTCTTTATCTGTAAAATATGTTGAATAACCCTTGTCACAGATCTGGGAGACACTCAACAGGCTATGCTTTAACTCGGGAGCATAGTTGACGTTCTCGAAACTCAGCACTCCATTTGTCACAGTTCCTTTCTGAGTGATTTTCCCGCCTTCTCCGCCCACAAAGGAAACGAAACCCCCATTAAAAGTTTGAATGTCGGTTAATTGGGAGATGTCTCCTGTCATATGCCGGGAACAGCCGCTGTCGACATACCAAGGTCTGGCGACATTCCTCTGCAACTGTCCCTGCACAATGAGCGGGATTATTTAGATTTGGGAACCCAGGTCATTACAACCCTGGGTTGACCCTTAACATCCACAGACTCATTCCTCATATCTTTTGACTTTACAACAATATTGAAAAGACTTTCAGATGGTGATGATGATTGGCCGGAAGCAGATTTGGGCACCCACTGATATTTAGTTTTTTGAAAAATCACAGGTGATTTAGAAATGTTTTTCTTTTCATTTTGCTTTGAGCATGTGGACTTTCGACCAGAAGTGGTTGAAGATCCAGATCCGCTCTTTGACGAAATCGACCTTGGCTTAGCCTTATTCGATTTTGGCAAATTATTCGTGACTTTTTTATTAAAAACATGTTTCTTTGTTTGAAAACCGGCCCTTTTCTCGTTATGATTATCCTTCCAATCATCATCTCGAGGGCGAAATCTCGAGGACTTTCTGGTTAAAGACCTTCCTCGAGACTCGTTCTCACTTCTTGGAGAAGAAAAATGCACAAATGCCCTATTAAAACAATTTCGAGCAATGTGACCTGCAGTACCACAGTTGAAACAAATTTGTTTATTATTACTATACTTGGTACCGCTCTTATCAGATTTCATGCTCTTTTTTTCATTTCTAACTTTCCCACCTGTGCAAGTGCAGGTGTTAGATTGTGTAACAGATGTGGAAGGTGTAGATGTGCTAGTGTCAGATTTGGCAGGTTTCTCAGGAGCAACATCACTATTATCAAAATCATTAGTTTTAGACATCACATCATCACAAACAAAAACATCATTCTTAAAATTTGACACAGACTCATCACAAATTGGAACACCAAACCTAGACACCAATTTATTAGACTCAGACTTCTTATCTCCTTGCTTTTCTTGGCTTACTGACACATTTGCATTTGAAGTAGAAATGTTAGTATCCAAAACCCTAGCACCAGGTCCTGTTGCCTGTTCAGCAGCAGGTTTACCATAAACCATATAGGGTTCCCTGTCAATCTCCTCTTGAGTTAAAGAATTAACATAATAAGAGTGATTAAAAGGAGGAGGGACACTCTCATAACCTATACCTACTAGTTTTTGGTCCTTCCATTTCATTTGTTTTTCGATCATGGTTGCAACCTTTTCACTTGACACATCGAATTTTTTAAAGTTAAAATCAGTATTTTGAAAACGGATTTTCAATGTGTCAAGTTCTTCAGTTACAGCATCAAGTTTTTTCTTAATGTGATTGTAATTTTCACACTTATTGCTGTAATCTTCTTGCAACTTCCTGAAATCTTTAATTTTAGACTCTAACTTCTCTTTTAATGGTCTCCGTTCTTTCCTAATGGTGTACCTCTCATATTTGAGATCGTCATTTTCTCTTTTAATTATCTCAAGTTGATCACGCAAAAACTTGACAGTCTTAACACAAGATTTGGAACAAGCAGTTTCACTAACCTCTGGTTTTGTAGGCTCCGGTGTGGTCTGAACCATGAAAGCGAATTGAAGTTCCATCATTTCCGCTTCTGGATCTATTTCAGCTTCTCCTTTAGCAACATCATTGATCTGAGCAAGATGAGCATTTTCAGGTCCTGAGATGTTCAGAGCCTGAATTTGATCTTCCCAGTCAAATGATTGAGCTACCACAGCTAGATTTGCAGTCTGATTGCTGACATTAGCTCCTCTATTGCTATTCACTGGCACCATATTTCTTCATTATTCTCCCTTCTGTCAGGCTTTGGGCAATCCCTAGCAAAATGACCTGGTTCGTGACAATTGAAGCAGCGAAGTTTTCCTTTGTTAAACCCAACCTTTTTATCCGCATTCATTCCCCAATTATTTTTGCCTGTCTTTTTGGAGAATTGTTTGGCCCTGAACACCGCCATAGCAATTTGCCAAGTAATATCCATTTCTTCAACATCTTCAGGATGAATTTGGTCCAAAGCAGCAAGGGATAGTTGTGGAGGAAGTTCACCAGCTATAAAAGCATTGTAGCAGTTGACAAGACCAGTAGCAAGAGCTAGATTCTCATCATTTTCTTTGGAAGCAGAAACTTGAACAAGTGTTTTTGATGATGAAGTAGCATTGTTGGACTGAACACTTTGCATGGATGGATGAACATATGTTGAAGATTTAGGAGCAACATGCGGCTGGACTTGAGGAGTGGTGAATGATGAAAAAGCATTGTTGGATTGAATCCCGAGATTTGCCGTAGAATATGAACTGACGTGATTGATCTCCCTTTTCTTGTCATCCATATCACAAACCTTGATAATTGCCATTGTTTCAGCCAGACTCAAACGACTAAGATCCTTAGTTTTCTTAATTACTGATACATTCATGTCCCATGATTTTGGAAGGGAATTTAACAACCTCTTGTTGATTTCAGACCTGGTGACCATGATGCCTGCCGAGCTCATCTCGGTTGTAAGAGTGATGAACCTCTGCAATTGAGCTTCAAGAGATTCTCCAAGGATATGATTGAACATGTTAAACTTTTGTCTTAGCATATCCTGACGACTTTGTTTCATATCTTCATTCCCTTCAAATACCTCAATCAAAGCTTCCCACAAAGCTTTTGCTGAAGTGTATTCTCTAAAACCTTGTGCAATTTCAGGTGATAAAGCCATCGTAAGTGTAGCCAATGCTCTCTCCTGTTCTTTAATTTTTTCAAAATCTTCATCGGTATAGTTTGCAATTTCCTTGTCAACGACTGTTTCATCAACTATTGTGGTAATTCAGATTGGTCCTTTCAAAATGATTCTCCAAACTTTGAAATCTTTCATTTTGATATATTTCTCAATCCGGTATTTCCATTCCGGGAAACCTTCTACAGATAACAATCGTGGAATGCGTGTGGTTGTTCCCATAATTGAGTCCAACTGATTATGAACTGCTGAGCTTTGAGAATCCTTTTTTTATATGTTTTTATCAAATTTAAAACAAAACAAAAGAAAACCAAAAAAAAACTTCAAGTTCAAATTTCAACCACACACTTCAACCACACACTCAACCGCACACTTCAACCGTACACTCCAACCGCACACTCCAACCGCACACTCAACTGCACACTCCAACCGCACACTCCAACCGCACACTCCAACCGCACACTCCAACCGCACACTTAAAAAAACTCTTTAATTTCAAGTAAATTTCGATCCAAAGCCTTTAGAATGTTGATCAGGAACAGATATTCAATAGATAATCTCGAATTAGACTTAAAATGATGAAAATTTTCTGGCCGCACACACACGAAGATCCAATTTGACACTGATTAGGCTCTGATACCAATTGTAAGTCCCAAATCCTTAGATCCAAATCGGTGATCAAGCAATATAGCAATCAATCGGAGTGTAGAAGAAACAGAAAAGAAATCAATCCAAGCATGTACACATTTATATCATATAAACGTCAAATACACCTTGGGTACACATACATACGTCACTAACACACTGACACAGACACATACTATTTATAGCACCCCAGCAGCACACGAGTGTGCAGCCGCACACACATGTACGGCCGCACACAGCGTGTGCGGCCGCACACACAAGCTTAACTGCATACACAATACAAAGTTACAAGCACACCATTATAATACTCATAACCTACCAAGACCTATACAAAGTAGAAGCCTAGCCCAAACCATAAAGTAATGACCTATCAGTATCTCCAACAGGAAGGGTTAATCCATGAGGTATAATGTCATCAGCATAGGAAGAGGATGAAGAAGTAGTTGAAAAACTAATGTGCTTATTCAACCATGGAGGAGAGTTCATTTTCTAATGGAAGTCTTCTCCCATGTCAACTATTGATTCCTCTACATCTTTATCAGTATCTTCTTCCTCTTCATCCCATTATTTATTACCAACTTCTGAATCATCATCATTGTATTCTTCATTACCAACATCATCATTATCATTGTCATCATCAGAGCCTGTGTAACGCTCACATATTCGGTCTAGTCAATTTAGAGGCAATGAGTATCAAAAATGAGTTTTTGATGGAAGATTATTTAGAAGGAGTAATCTTAACCAAGTTGTATAATATATCACAATGGTTCCGTACATATAAAGAACGCCAAAACCCGAGTTATAACGAAGAAGTTATGGCACTACGCGACGTAAATAGTAAATTTACTATATGATGATTTTTTATCCTTAGAAATCTAAACAAAAGTTTTATTATACATTAAACCGAGAGCGTGCATAAAAATAACGCCCAAATCTGACTTCGTATGAGAAAGTTATGATTTTTCTAAGATTTGGCATAACAATGCATGGCCCGGAGTTTGAATTTTAGATCGAGCGGTTTTTGGCCAATGCGACCTAAATGAGAATTGAAGATCTCAGTAATAGGAGCTCAACGATAAAAATACAGACGAATACGGAGTTTCTATGTAGAAGTTATGAATTTTACGCGGTCATTTAACAATATAATTTCCTAATACTGTTAAATTTAAAATCGATCAAGAATTAGCAGATGGACTCAAAAGGAAAGTTGTAGATTTTGTTTTTACCTACACGTAGATTTTAAGAACGTCAAAAATGGAGTTCGTATGCCGAAGTTATGAATTTTTAAAGATTAGTTGTTTTACCTGTTGTGTTCGGTGCCACGTGTCAGCACCAAGCGAAGCCTTGGAGCCTACGCAAATTCACGACGTGAATTGAAGTTTCACGAAACGAATTTTCCCCAGACAGCCTATAAATAGAGGTGCGGGGGCAGCCTCTTTCCTCACACCATCACCCTCTCTTTCTCTCTCTAAACTCTCTCTCTAACCCCCCAAACCCCCCCCCCCCAAAGCCTAGGGTAACACCCTAGCACGAGAAGGAAGCCTCGAGCGCCCGAAGGCTTCGAAAAGTTGATCTTTCGGCTCAGAAACTCTGCTTCGGCGGAGCCTTGTTTTGAGAAAAACACGCTGTAAGTGAGATACGCCTACCCTACCTTAAATATAGCTTATGTTTAAATGTAGTAATGTTATTAGGACCTTATAATGAGTATTCAGGCTATTATTATTGTTGGATTAGATGTCTAAACCCATAACTATAATTGGTATGTACTTGACCCGAGAGTAGCATGTTCCATTTAGGTTGCATGGCACCGGAACAATCTGAAGGATAGACTTTTGAGAAGAGGTTATTTATGATTTATTAATATATTATAAGTTCTAATATATTAATATGAAATCATATTATTTAAGTAGTATTGATCAAGAATTAATTTGGAATTAATTTTGTGATCAAAAGTGACTAATTAAATATATGGGGATTGATTATGTAAATCATTCATTCTTTTATATGTGTGGGCTTATGATCCATAGTTCTTCATGTTGGGCTAAACCCATGTGGTAGCCCATGGATACCCCATGGAGGTTAAAACCCATGGAGTATGAAGAATGTGGAAAGTCATGCACATTAGGGCTTGCATGGTGTAACCTTAATTAAGCCACACTATATAAGGACCCCTCTAGTTCTTGAAATTGGCACTAGTGCATACATAAAGAGGGCAAGCCGATTTCTAGAGTGAAAGCAACCTCCTCTCAAGTTATTCCAATTGTTGGTGGTGTTGTGTGATTCCATTTGAGGTGCAACACTTGGGGAACTAAGCTCTTAAAGGTTCAAGACTTCAAGCTACACCAAAAGGTATGTCATCCAACTAAAATTAAGTAGTATAGATACTCCATGATATGCTAGTTAGGATGATACTTTGGAATATTGAATGTTTGCATGTATAATAGAGAAAACATAGATCCAAAGCACATAGGGTTGCATGGACACAATAGGAGTGTTAGAATGCTCAAAACCCAATAGTGGTATCAGAGTCAGGTTTGTTTTCAATTATACTTGATGCTGTTTGCTGAAAAAGGCTAAAAAAATCGAATTTTTTGCTGTCTAAAAAGCAGACTGAACGAGTCCAGTGTGTGACTCGTGTTAGGGTCGAAGTCTTGTAAAGATTCGAAGTGTATTTGTTATATTTCGTATGTAATGTTATTTGCTAAGTTATTGTTTTGTTCGAAGCCTAGATGTTTAGACTTAGTATTTTTTGTACTCTCAGTTTCCTATATATAGGAACTGAACTTAGAGTTAGACATACGAATTTTCCCATTACGTTGTCTGATTGTACTCTTTGTTCATTGAGAGTAATTGAGCTGAAACCAGATTCTATTTACATCTTGTGTTCTTGTTTGATCTTAGCTTGTATTAACTCTAATCTTATTCGATTACTCATTTCAATTCATCTACAATTTGTATCAGAGCAGGAATCAAACTGCAATGATCTGATTTTCATTTTGAATCATTTCTCGTCTCAAAATATTTCCGCACTTTTGGTTCTGAAAATCACGTTTGATCTACAGATTTGATTAGATTCTGCATCAGAATTGAATAATCGAGTGATCGATTACAAGCTTTTGATCAATTCATTTGATCAAATTTCAATTCACTAAGTTTTTTGAATTTTCTCATCTGTTCATCAATGGCGAACTTCAACATGAACACGATGACTTCTTATTCACATCTGCTTGGATCATCAACAAAAATTCCGATGCTGATTCCAGAGTACTACGATCAATGGGCGGATCGTATGGAAGACTATCTGAATGCTTTGGATTAAGAATTGTGGAATTGCATCAAAGGAACAGTTCAACCTCCACCTAATGTTCAGAAAATAGGTTCATCTGGTTCGACTTCTACTGTTGAAGATCAATCAACAAGGCTGAAAAACAACGAGAAGCGTTGTATGAGGGAGCTGAGAGGTGCATTGCCACCTGTTGTTTACAACTACATCCGTGGTTGTAAAACTACTAAAGAAATATGGATCACTCTCAAAGAAAAATATCAAGGGAGTGAGAAGAAGAAGATCAATTCAGTCAAGCAGTGTTTGGTAGAGCTGAAGGAGTTCAGACAGAAGGAGAATGAAACAATTGAAGTTTATTATGATCGTCTTAATGAGCTCATTTACAGATACAATCGATATGGAATTACTAGGTCCTTAATGGAGTTCAATCTCACTTTTGTGATGGGACTTCGAAAGGAATGGAGGAGTGTGAGTATGATGATTAAAAATCAACATATTTCGACAGTTCATCTCTAAATGATCTATACAATCAGCTGAAAACACACGAAAGCGAAGTTTTGGAAATGATGGAAGAGGCAAAACAGAGCATAGGAGGACCACTGGCTCTGGTTTTGAAAGTATCTGAGATAGAGGCTGTTGAAAAAGAGGGTTCGGATGAAGAAGGATTTCTCATGAATTCTGATGATGAAGCTGTAGCTTTTTACTCGAACAATCGAGTTAAAAAGTTTTTCAAAAAGCCATTTAATCCTAAAGGAAAGCAGAGTGATACGAAGGGAAGTTTTGTTAAATCTGGTGTTGAAGAGAAGAAGAAGTTCGAGAAGTTTGAAAAGATTGATGACAAGGCTAAAGAATCTAAGACCGAAAAGAAGCTGAAAGGAGATTCAGGAATGGATTGTCATTACTGTAATGGGGCGAATCATCTTGCGAATGACTGTATGCTTCGTAAGAAAGAGGAGAAGAAAAATTGTGTGAAGGACGAAGCATACTATTCTGAAAATCTTGAAGAGGTCCGTACGAAGTCCAAGGGAATGTCGCTTGTGGCAAGAGGTGAAGATGAGGAAGAAGGCACTTATCAGATTTGGTCATCCGGATCTGATGATGAAGAAATGAGGCATCCCACTCATGGTGCCATGTTTGCAAAGTTTGAAGATGGAGGAGAAGAGGAAGTGACTGGTTGATGCTTCATGGCGAAGTCAAGTGACAAATCTCCAATGACCACAAAGGTACATTCTATTCTTGAGTCTTTTAATATTCCTTTACAAGCATATGATTCTAAAATAATAGCTTTTGATGATAATGTTGCTTACTTTGATGCTATTGTTGTGTCTGCTAGTAACGAAGCAAAGAAACTAAATAATCAACTGCTAGAGACACAAAAGTTACTTGACACGAAACGAAGCAGGGTAGATTATCTAGAATTATAATTAATAAATGTTAATTCTGATAGATAAAATATAGATAAGGATGTTAGAATGTTGCTTGCTCAAAGAAACATCTACTGTTATTCAGCTAAGCGTTTGTATGCGAAGTTGACTTCATTACATCATTCATCAGACATTAGCAAAGAACAACATCAAAAATTGCTACCTTTTCTTGTGTTTGATAGAGAAAAAGGTTATATCATGTCTTATGATTGTGAGAATACCATAGCAGATTTTGACAAAGTGCCTGATGATAGATTTGCTTATGGTATTGTTAAGATAGATGAATATCTAAATGCTGATGAACTTGTTGAAATTGTGAATGAAGGTCTGACTAAAAGTGAACAAATAAAGATTTTGAAAAGAACCGAACATTCGAAACTTGAATCTCAATTCAATTTTGTTGATATCGAAGATAATTATGATAATGTTAGTGAAATCAGTGAAATTGAAGAAGAGGAAAGTGTTGATTGTTCTTAGTTATCAATCATTAATGTCACATCTAAGTCAAAAGGTAAAGAAATTCTTAATATTTCGATAGTTGAGGATGACATTGGAAAACCCTCTACTTCGAAAGTTTGTGACTTTGATGATGTGGAGGTACGAGACAGTCAAACGGATGATAGTGATGATGAGGAGGAAGATGTGAAAGTTTCGAATGATTCTAAGTCAGAAAAGAAAGTTTCGAATGAAAAATCAATTCAACGAGTTGTTGTTGAACAAGTGTATGGAGACACAAAAGTTCGACAAAGAGTTGATTGAAAAAGGTGCTCATTATTTGGAAACCAATACTGTTGTGTATCCAAATTTTACATGCACTGATGAGGTAGTGTTTCCAAATCAAGTGTTTGTTACCACTGGAAATGTTGAGAATACCAAGCCAGAGTTCAATAAATTGGTCGAAGAAGAAAATAAGAGAACATCAGACGAAGGATTCTTTTCGAACCAAAGCACAGTCGAAAACAACCTAACCAAAAATTCGTATGTTTTTCAAAGAAAAAAGTCACAACGAAAATGGGGTGTAAAATCTGACAAAGAAAAGGAAGTTTTCAACCAAGATGTTGTTGAAACAACTCATGTTGTAAAACTCAATTCACAAGAATTCAAAACTCTTGTTGACAAATTTTCGAAAGAAAAAGGAGTTTCAAAAATAAAAGCACGAAAAGCAATTTTTTGGCAAGTAGTGTCAAATGAAAAATAAACAATTGAATAAACAAAGAAAAATCCCGCTCTGTCAAAATCCAAAATTTCGACTCATTCACAAAAACCTAAAATCAACAGTTCTTCAAATCTAAACAAATCCATGATTTCTCAAACAAAGAAACTTCAAAAGACGTTTTTCAAAAAGAAACCAACAAACACTTCATTTCATAAACCAACAAATTTCATGGACAAATTTCCTTCAACTAAGCATGTTAATGATTCAAATCAAAAGTTTGAAAAAGTTCGTACATTCAAGAATATTCGAAAATCTGACAACATTCGAAATTTTGAGTCAAATAAAAAATTTGTGAATGTTCGAAAATTTGAAAATATTCAAAAATCATCAAACATCCAAACAAAAGCAAAATTTATTCCACAAAAGCCAAATTTTCCGAATCCATCTGTCAAAAAGGCTACAAAGGTTTCGTACTCAAAAGGTACTTCTGACGTACAAACAATCAATCATTGGCTTGAGGGACAAGGGAAAAAGTATCAATCAGGAAAGTTTTGTCAACAATATATCAAAAATCCTTATGAAAAGTATTTGAATGAATCTACCTCTGGAAGTTCATCTTCTCAAGATTCGAATACTCCTGTTCAAAAGTGGCAACCAGTCAACAAAGTTACAAATATTGAGAAGCCTGAGGTGAAATCAAATGAAAGTCCAAAACTATCGAAAAATTATGTTTCAATATCTTTAAATGTTGATGTTGACTTAATTGATAGTGTTAAAATGAAAGTTCGAACTTGGGCTTTAAGTTCTAAATTTCATTCAATTTTTCAAGCTAATGACCAAGGACCCAAAAAGCCTTGGGTACCTAAATTCTTTAATCGAATGCAGGTACTTTGTGATGGGAAATATGATGAAAAATGGTACATTGATAGTGGTTGCTCACGTCACATGACTTGAAGAAAGGAAATTTTGCGATATTTTCGAAGTCTAGAAAATGCTGGAGTTGTGAAGTTTGGAAATAATCACAAATGTCAAGTCAAAGGTTATGGCAAAGTAACAAATGGACAATTCACTGTGAATCGAGTTGCTTATGTGGAAGGACTTCAACATAATTTGATAAGTGTTTCACAACTTGTTGTGGGCACTGGCAATCAAGTTGTGTTTAATGAAGAAGAGAGTATCATATCAAAAGTTGAAACAAACGAAGTGTTGTTAAAGTCCAAAAGATATGGTGATATGTTCACTCTCGACATCAAACCAATTGTTGGGAAACCCTCTGTGTGTCTACTTTCGAAAGGTTCAGATGATGTCAGCTGGTTATGGCATAGACGTTTATCATATCTCAACTTTCGAAATTTGAATAAGTTGGTTATAGAGGATCTTGTTCGTGGTTTACCTGTATTGAAATTTGACAATGATACTCTTTGTGCAGCTTGCGAACAAGGAAAGAAGCATCGTAAAGGTCATCCAATTGTTATAGATTCGAAAATTGTTGAACCATTGGAACTTCTTCACGTTGACCTATGTGGACCATCAACCGTTGAAACACTCAACAAGAAACGGTACATTTTGGTTATTGTTGATGATTTTTCACGATTCACTTGGGTATATTTTCTCAGGTTAAAATCTAAAGTTGCTCAAACAATGATCGAATTTATAAAGAAATTTGAGAAGATCCTGAAGAAGAATGTTCGAAGAATCAAAAGTGATAATGGGTCTGAGTTTAAGAATAACATGTTGGATTCGTTTTTAACAGTAAAAGGGATTTCGCATAATTTCTCTTCGCCGTATACACCTCAACAAAATGGTGTTGTTGAACGAAGAAATAGATCACTATGCGAAGCGGCGAGGACAATGTTAACATATGTGAATCTTCCTCAATATCTATGGGCTGAAGCAGTCTCGACAGCATGCTTTACTCAAAATAGATCTTTCATACATAGAAGTTTCAATATCACTCCATACGAAATAATCAACAACCGAAAACCTAATGTCAAATTCTTTCATGTCTTTGGTTGCAGGTGTTTCATAATGAATCTCAAAGATAATCTTTCGAAATTTCAAGCGAAAGCTGATGAAGGAATATTTTTTGGTTATTCGAACAATTTGGTTGCATACAGAGTGTTAAACAAACGAACACGAAAAGTTGAAGAAACATTCAATCTTACTTTTGATGACTATTATGTCAAACAAGTGGAAAAACAGTTTGAACATAAACCAATTCTTAATGAATCAAAGAATCAAACTGAAGATGTTAATTCAATTGATTTTGATTATGATTTAATTTTTGGTGTTCCAGGCAGGGCTATTGATGCTGAAGTAAATGCTGCTGATAATCAAATACCCAAATCTTCGAAACACACTGATGATTCCACATTAACATCAAATACTACTGCAAATGGCGAAAGTATGCTTGATGCTCGCATGGAGGGGGAACATGCGAATAATCCTTCAAATGTTGAGGGGGAACATCCTTTCAAGGGGGAGAAGAGTAGTATGAACGATGATTTCGAGGGGGAGCATCAAAATGATAATTATGTTGAGGGGGAGCAAAATGAAACAGAAACAATAAATTTTGATAAAAATGATGAATTTCATGAATTTAATGATAGTATTTCTGTTGCAGGATCTGAAAATGAAGATATGTACGAAGATGCACCATTGGAATTTGATCCAGCATATCCACCGCTTGAGAAATGGATGAAAAACCATCCAAGAGAGCAAGTTATAGGAAATCCACAAGATGGAGTTTTAACAAGAGCTCAAATTCGTGCGAAAAATGAGGTACTCAATATAAATCAAGAATTGTACATGTTTAGTGTTTTTATTTCGAAAATTAAGCCAAAAACAGTTAAGGTTGCTATGGAACACTCAGATTGGGTTGTTGCAATGCAATCTGAACTTGCTGAATTCGAACGAAACAAGGTTTGGAGATTAATTCCTAAACCTGATGATGTTTCGATTGTCGGGTTAAAATGGATTCTCAAAAACAAAATCGACAAAGATGGCAATATTATTCGAAATAAATCTAGGCTTGTAGTTAAAGGTTATTCGCAACAAGAAGGTATCGACTATGAAGAACCCTTTGCCCCTGTCACAAGACTCGAGGCTGTTCGAATATTTTTAGCCTATGCAGCACACAAGGACTTTGATGTTTTTCAAATGGATGTCAAATGTGCATTTTTGAATGGAGAGCTTGAAGAAACTGTATACGTTGAACAACCACCAGGTTTCATTAACAAAGAATTTCCTAATCATGTTTATATATTAGATAAGGCTGTTTATGGGTAAAAACAAGCACCAAGAGCGTGGTATGCAACACTTAGCAATTTCTTAAAACAGTCGAAATTTAAACAAGGATCAGTTGACCCCACATTATTTCAAAAGAAAGTTGGGAATCATCTAATGCTTGTTCAAATTTATGTTGACGATATTATTTTTGGCTCAACTGACCCAACTTTGTCTAGTGAATTTGAGAATTTGATGAAAAGTCAATTCGAAATGAGCATGATGGGTAAAATCAACAGTTTTCTTGGTTTGAATATTGGTCAAACCAAAGAAGGTATCTTCATCAATCAAGAAAAATACACGAAGAATTTGCTTGAAAAGTTTGGAATGACAAATAGAACGAAGCTGAGAGTGCCAATGGCGATTGGAACGAAGCTAACACCTTTGTTAGATACACCTGCTGTTGATCTCACTTTATTCAGAAGCATGATAGGTTCTTTACTTTATCTAACTGCAAGTAGACCTGATATCATGTTTCTGTTTGTAATTCCGCTAGGTATCAAGCAAATCCGAGAGAACCACACTTAACAGCTGTGAAAAACATTTTTCGTTATCTCAAAGGAAAATTTTCGTTAGGATTGTGGTATCCTTCGAAATCTGGATTTTTCATACAAGCCTTTTCGGATGCAGACCTTGGTGGATGTACTCTTGATAGGAAAAGTAAAAGTGGAGGATGTCAATTACTAGATGGGAAGCTTGTAAGCTGGCAAACGAAAAAGCAAACTTGTGTTGCAATTTCTACTGCTGAAGCTGAATACATTGCAGCAGCTGCTTGCACTTCTCAAATCATTTGGATTCAAACCCAACTGCGTGATTATGCAATTAATATGAAAAAGATTCCATTGTATTGTGATTCACAAAGTGCTATACACATTTGTCATAATCCAGTACAACATTCGAAAACTAAACACATTGCTCTTCGTTATCATTTCATAAAAGATCATGTTGAAGATGGAAATATTGAAGTTCATTTTGTGAAAACAACTGATCAGCTTGCTGATATTTTCACAAAACCTCTTGATGAAAAATCTTTTGTTAGAATTTTGACAGGTTTGGGAATGTTGGATGCGAATTCTGTACCAGGATCAACTTTACAAAATTAACGAAGTCCTTATTGGTGAAAAAGTGTTGATTCAGAGGAAAAATGATTCATTCAGAGGCTGGTAGTATTAACCATTCAGAGGTTACTGTTCACACTCAGCGCTTCGCCACGCTTCGATTTCGTATATTGGAGCTGAAAATTTTTGTGTGTTTGGTAACTGTTTAATTTTCGTTAGTTTGTCTTTTATTTTTCGAAAAACTGAAAAACCAAAAATATTCTTATTTCTTTGTATTCATTTTCGAAAATTCAAAAATACCAAAAAGATTTTCTTTTGTTATTTGTTTTACTTTTCGAAAAATCTAAAATCACAAAAATATTGTTTTATTTTTCAAAAACATAAAATCACAAAAAGATTTTTGTTACTTTGTTTTTTTTTTTGTTTTTCAGGTATCAAGGACGTTTCCACGAAATTTTTTTGAAAGGTCATGCTTATGTTTCTTAGGGAAGGTATTTTTCTTAAAACTATGTACTAGTTAAGATGTCCCTAGAAGCATGCTGCAGCATGTCGACCCAAGCCTCCAAAGACTCAATGTGTGTTTATAAAAGCCTTAATGAAATTTTCATACGAAAGTTTCTTCCCAATCAGGCTTATATTCACATTAGTCAACTGAGTTACCTTACTATTCTCAAATGAGTTAAGAGTTGGCTGTTTGGTCCATATATAATAGAGGTACATTCGAATCCTAAACAACCTTTTTCATCACAAAATTCTTAACACTTTTCACACACGAAGACACATGTTCATGAGGTCATTGATCAAACCAATCATGACTTAAAGATGTCAAACATCTATGTTAATGATCTTAATTCATGAGACCGTGATGCAAGTGAAACCCAAATATACAAACTTATCAAGGAATTGACGGGGAACTTTGTTCCAGATTCTAACGAAACACTTGTTTCAGTACCTACACTTCGTATACTCCAAATCATATTCTTTCGTATGCGTGATCCTGATCAAATGTTCGAAGCCCACGACATTTGTTTCCCAACAGGATCCAGTTGAAATAATTTTTTTCTTTGAGTATGATTTCCGTGCAAGTATCAATTCATATCCTTAATCACTTTTACATATTTTCCAAAGCAAGCTTGTCACTGACTACACTAGTCAAACAAGTAATTTAGGTTACAATTACTCACCTTATGTTTAGGCTGATATGTAACGAAATTTGTAAAACCGCCCATGAAGCCTTGAAAAAGAAGCCCTTCAATACTTTTCTATAAGTATTTGATTGTAATTCATGGGAACATACACAAGTTGTTGACTATCTCTCTTGGTAATTAGCGAAGCAACCTTTTCCCGGGTTTTAACTGCTTTTGTGTCGAAAATTTCGACATCACAGAATCCAAATTTTTGTTAAATTTGCTTCTTATCTTTTTCATTGACACTGCACTCACGAAATCCTTGAGGTTCTAAGTAATACCAACTTAGGCTGAAGATTTCGCAAGACTAGCAAATGACTTCGTTTCTCAACCCAAAAACGAAAGAGCCTAGCCTCCAATCCGAAGGGTTCGATCTTATCCACTTGGTACTCACGAAGAGTCTGATGTAACCGTTTGGCAACATGGCCCTAGTTTCAAGGTGCTTTATCTGACATGGTTCTAATAACGGATACTGATGCGAGATTCAAGGAAAGACGTGGCCTACTCTTTAATGATAAATGGTTCACATTATTTTGGGGATACATATAAAAAGGAATTCTTTTTCCTTTGTTCATTACGTGATCAAAATTCTCAGACGAACAAAAAGCCCTAATTTTTCCTCTGTATTCAAAAGCTTTCAAGAACTCAAAAATGGCTGTTATTCAGAACTCCAACATTGAAGAAGTTGCATCTCAACCCATCATGAAGATCCAAAGCACAAACTACCAAGTTGAGGCTGATGTTTCACTTTACCCCGATGAACTCAAGATGCTTATAGTTGCTCTGAAATTATCTGGATTAGCAACTGCAATGTTCAACTCCTTTGCAGTTCCGATGACTTGGCTATCCATGGCTGCATCAACTACAACATACAACAAGGCCACTGACATGATTACTTTTAATCTCATCAGTGAGAAAATAATTCGAGTCACCAAGAAGATGTTCACGCAATTCTTGGATGTTCCAAACTATCCACCATTCTTTAAGCCTACAAATAAATGGGTAATGCACATGTTTAACAATATGGGTCATCAGCCCCCACTCGAGAAGATTAGTGATTTCAAGAAGTCAGGGCTACCCTGTATGTGGAACTTTTTCTTCAGAAGCTATCTTCGATGCTTGACAGGAAGAAGTGTAGGACTTGACAAAGGCAGATTGGAGGTATATGCCATGGTGATGGGTCTGTATTACGACTTGAGTGTGGATTATGCCACTCAGTTGTGGAAGGAGTTTGTCAAGAGTTTGGAGAACACGAACATGGTAAAAGGGATTTCGTGTGCAAGGTACTGGAGCCTTGTTCTTGAGAAAATATATGAAAAAGAGGGAATTCAAGTCCCTGCTGATGAAGCAAGAGCAGAGTTTGTGAAGTACCAATTTCCAAAAACGGTGGAGGATGATTCAGACGTTTTTCCCAGTGTAGCAAGAATTCCAGACGCTATGCTAAAGAAAGTGAATCCTACTCACAAGGTTCTTGTGAAGTATTTGAAAAATGTTAATCCTGATGAAGAAACAGGGGTCTTACTTGAAGTCGACACAGGTTTGACCAAGCCTGCTAAGAAGACTAAATCTGATGTTAACTATTTCTCCTACTCCTACTATTCCTATTGAACCTTCAACATCCATTCCACTCGAAATGGTGGTGACCAAGTCAGTTTCTGAGGAGGTCCTAATTTCAAACATCACTGCTAACGTATCTGATACGGGAGCACATGTTAACATGAGTGTCGACATTTCGCAACCAATTTCACTTTCTACTTCATTACCCATCATTTCATCATCATCAATGATTTCACTACCACCATTTATACATCCTGTATCTACTTTCACAACCTCACCTATCTTTGACAACATTCTTCAAAAACCAATCACCAAATTATTCTCATCCCAATCCACTGAACCACAAAAGGCTCATTCGGATGAAGAAACTGATGGAGGTGGTTTCGGAGGAACATTCGAAGACTTACACTTTGACTCAGAAGAAGAGGATATTGATGATCACATGTGGATGTCATGAAAGAAATTTAAATTTCTCAATCGAAATCTCAATTCTATTCTCCAATCCCAAGCTGATTCTGGAGCTAAAAATTCGGTTTTTGGGATTGAAGTTGACGTCATGCTTAAGGCTGTTGAGCATCGTCTACAAGAAAAGATTGATGTCAGTGACAAAAACAATGAGCTTCGAATCAAAGCACATGGAGAAGTATATGATTTGTCATTGAAGGACTTACGAAATGTTGCAAAACAGAGACATGTTCTTTTCGTACAATATGTGAAGAAGGTACGAGAAGATGTGAATCTCAAGCTTGAAGAGTTAAAGAAGGACGTTTCGAATGAAATTCATGAAGTGAACAATCGTTACAATTTGCTTCAAGAGAAGGTTGATATTATTGCTGGTGCTGTGACAAATTTCATTCAATCTTTTCAAGCAACTGTACCAAAATTCGAAGCCAAGGCTAATGAAGATAAAGATCAGTTTGCGAAACTAAATGTCTTGATTGCTGACTTGAAAGATATTGATTCAAAGCCTACTCCAACTTCGTTCTTAACTCCTGAGTTTCTTACTCATAAGTTAAACATTCTTGATCAAGCCATTCAAAGGGTTGTGGCTTCCATTACTAAGTTTGCTCAAATGTTACCAAAGAATGTCCCACCTGCTGTTACAGGAGTGCAAGGGGGAGAAAGGAGAATGAGCAAAGGCACGAAGAATGAAAACAAGGGAGAAGACATACGAAAAACAAACGAAGATGCGAAGGTCATGGTAAAGGTGATGACTTCGCAAATTACAACGACAATGCCTGTCAAGACTGATTCTATTACAACAACCATTGTAACTACAAAACCAATTGCAAGACCTATTGTCAAAGGGATTGGCATTGGTTCATAAACTGATAGGGGAAACTTAAGTTCCTCAAAATCGAATCCTGTTACGAAAGATAAAGGGAAAGGTGTTGCAGTAGAAAAGTCTAAGGAAGAAAAGAAGGCTGAAGTTGAGGCTGAGATTGAAAGGCAAAGGCAAATTCAAAGCATAATGAGGCTTCGTGAGAGTGAGCCACCTAGTTTGGAGAAGGGTGATCCAAAGAAATTGTATAGTTATGAATCAATCGAATCAAGGGTTGCATTCAATCATATGCATGCCTTTGAAAAGAAGCCGAAGAAGAGTTACTCCATTGCCAACACTGATATGGCCAACTTGATTTTCCAATCAACGAAATCATGTTCATTACGGCTCAATACAAGATCAGTGAGAAGTTCGAAGATCCTGATGATTATACACACATGAAGATTCGATTCATGTTGTACTTGGAAAAGAACCTGATGAGGTGTGGTCACTTGTCAAGATAAAGAAGGTTGTAGCCATCAAGAAGGATGTGTTGTTTGAAAATATGATTAAAAACTTCAGATATCATGTTGTTTGTGCAAACAATCAACCCTCTGACTTCACAGTAGCAGATTTTCCCTTAATGAATCTGAACGACTTAATTCAAGTTGCTTTTATTCTAAAAGACATGGAGGCTGCACAACTCAAGGGTACAAACAATGATGTGTTCAGACTTGGTCTTGCTCACATTAAGATTTTCATAGATAACTAATATGATTGTCTTGCCCTGACATACGAAGAGTTGGCTTCGGGTTTGGGAAGAAAGGTGACAGTGGCGATGGAACCTACGAAGCCTCAACCAGAGTTGAAAAAGTATGCTGATGGTGAGATATGTTTAAAGCCTTTTGGTATGGTGTTTGCTGGTAAAGATACGAAGGGAAAAGCTAAGAGATTCTTATTCCAAGTTGTTGAAATAGAAAGATACACAACTTCACAATATACAAACTTTATTGTTTGTATGAATAGTTGTATGAAGAACAATGATGGAGACAAGGCCGAGTTAAAGAAGGTGTTAACTTGGTATTCTGAAATCCGAAGGATGATGCACTTCGCTGCTCAGATTCTCACGAACTGAGTAGTTCGACTCGTTTACAAAGGGGGGAGATTGTTAGGGTCGAAGTCTTCTAAAGAGTCGAAGTGTATTTGTTATATTTCGTATGTAATGTTATTTGCTAAGTTATTGTTTTGTTTGAAGCCTAGATGTTTAGACCTAGTATTTTTTGTACTCTCAGTTTCCTATAAATAGGAACTGAACTTAGAGTTAGACATACGAATTTTCCCATTAGGTTGTCTGATTGTACTCTTTGTTCATTGAGAGTAATTGAGCTGAAACCAGATTCTATTTACATCTTGTGTTCTTGTTTGATCTTAGCTTGTATTAACTCTGATCTTATCTGATTACTTATTTCAATTCATCTACAACTCAACGAGTCCACTCATAAACAGATCCAACTCATCGAGTTTGTTCATGCACTCGATGAGTTGGAGCCCCTAACAACATATCTTCGAGTTTTAAGGCTGGAATTGGACTAGGATTATTACCCTAAGCTATTTTTGAACTTATAAACCTGTTTTTGATGTCGTAATGATCATACTAATCCAATTCAAAAGATAATTGTCAAAATTTTCATGTTTTGTATTAGTTTAATGGTTAGGCTAATTACATGAAAATTGTTTGATTTGAATTGTCTTGTTCATATGAGTTTAATCTTGATCATGAATATTGCTAGACATGTTTGTTAGTTTATTTGGTGATTTAAATGGCCTTTAATGGATTCCATAACTTGTCCTCAAGTTATGGAAAACCAAAAGTCTTTTCTTGTTAAAGAGTTATTAAAGCCATTGTTTATAAACTTGAAGAGTCGTTTTCATAAATTGTTTTATGGCCTCCATAACTTGTCCTCAAGTTATGGATTTTCAAGAGTCTCTCCATTAAAGCTATATTAAACTCATATGTTATGGATTCCAAAAGTTTTTTAATTGTTCAAAACTTGCCCTCAAGTTTTGGAATTTGCAAATGTAGAGTCTTTTTGACACATTTAGTTCCAAACCCTAGAATTTCAAATAGTTTAAAATTCAACCCTTATACTATTATAATATTATAGGTTTAATATATATATATATATATATATATATATATATATATATATGTATGTATGTGTGTGTGTGTGTGTATAAGAGTAAAGTCAGTCTTACCGTTAGTAGGCCTCATTCACGAAGCCATTCTATAAGGGGGGTATAAGGTTACTGCCTATAAAATGACAGTTTAATGGGTGTCCACTATCACCCACCGCTTCCTTGACTGGTGTAGGGTCGTTAGCCGAATGGGTAGGATAGGACTATAATTCTCCCTTCATTAAAAGTATAATGATAAACATAAAGTAACTAAACTTTTATTAAATTCCCAATCTTAGTTACTTTAGGAAAATGAGAATTTGGTGCTAACCCATGAAAATGCACTTTGCACCTTGTTAAGTCGTAAGTGGAGTGTGTGTGGTTAACCGACACACTAATCTGGGACTGACAATGTGTGGCAAAGGGTAGCTTGATGTTAATCATAAATCAATGGAGCATGTGCGGTTAACTGGCACATTGATTAGGTGGTTGTAACATTGGGTGTACCAAGCTAATTTGCATGGTTATTCACTCCTTGTTTGTGATCGTTGGCATCCCAGTCACAAACTTGAAGGGAAAATCGAGATTTAAACATGTCATTGAATAGTTCAATTAATCTCAAAGGATCTTAGAGTTTCAATCCAATGAAAAATTTTGTTTTTTATGGTGGAAATTGGTAAATCGTCATTTACCTACCTTCAAATATTTTGTAGCTTGGATTACGACATCTCTCTTCCAAGTTATAAAATATTGCGTTGGGTTCTAGCCTTAATATTTCATGTTGGGTGTTATATTAAGTACTTAAATCAACTAACTTGAATTTATCCTTTATAGATGTCTAGTTCAGACAACTATGGTCTACCCAAATCTCTTGGAACAAGCTTCCCAGTTGAAGATGATGTTCCGCGATTGGATCATGGAAATGGAAATCAAACTTCACTTCCTCCACCTCCTCCAATTATTCTCCCTGACCCACAAGCTCGAAGACTTGAAAAGTTCAAGATCACTCAAACTCTATTGGATAGCAAACATAAAGATGGAAGGCTAGTGTGTGCACATGTCTTGGAGATGAAGTCACGCATTGACAGGCTGAGAATGTTGGGTGTCGTTTTCCCAAGGAAGGTGGCTATTGACCGGGTCCTTCAATCAGTTCCCCAGTCATATAGTGAATTTATTAAAGACTACTATGTGACAGATCACGACATGACCCTAATAGATCTTACATATTTGCTAATTACTGCTGAATTAGCGATGATTTGGCACAATGGTCAATTAAATTTTATTTGAAGGTCTACCTCTCAAGCTAACATGGACATCCCAGAAATAATTCCTTCTCCTAAAGGAAAGGAATCGACCATGGTCAAAAGTTTTGATCATAAGAGAAAGGCCAAATCTGATATTGTTCCAAGTGAGCCAGTGTTTCTACTGCCAAGGGAAGGGACATTGGAATCGAAGCTGCCCTAACTACCTGAGAACTTTAGTCAGAATGTATGGTTCTACTTCAGGTAAGTCCACTATCTAACTCTGTTAAGCTCCTAATTATTGATTCTTAATACATGATGTGACAGGGTTGCATTTTGTTGTTTTGTAGGATCAAGCAAAAGGAAGGAAGCTTAAAAGTAAGAGCATGTTGAATCTGATCGCGAAGATGGATTTTAATCACATGGTTCGAAGATCGGATTTTTGAGCTGCTACTTAGGAGTTATGATAGATTGTTAGGAAACATGTAATAGCATAGTTTTTACTTGTAATTACATTGTACGGAAAAGTTTTTCCACATTTTATGAATAAATAAAATTTGTTTTATTTTATATCATATCTCCTTGCAATGGCATTTGTGAAATTGATGTTTGTATGTTTCCATGTTGGCAATATGAATTTGATTCTTTCGTTTGTGGTAGTTTCATAATTTACCAAATAAGGAAAGATTCTCATCACCCAAGTTTCAGTTGGATAGAAACTTGGAATCATGCAACTTGTATTGTGTAATGAATGAGAATTTTCATCTTTGGGAAATTAAGACTAATTCCTTGTTCACATGTGTTGGGTCTAATGTGTTGCGTCATTGGGCTTACTTTGTTTAGTCAAGTTTTGTCACGGTTTGGGCCTGTCCAACCATGTTCTCTTTATTAGGGTTTAGTATTTAAGGTGCATGCATGCATCTTTGTATTTACACTTTTCAATTATTACTTCCATAATTGTACTGTAAACCTAGCACACCTCTATAGTTGAAGTTCTTCATCGAGCTCTTCTGAGGTGTGACTGTTTTAATCATTCGACACTTGTTTGATTCATTCTGTGTTCAATCTTTATTCGCTTTATTGTTTTACCTGTTAAGAATCTATTCGATCTTACAAGAGTTCTAACTCATCAATTAGTATCAGAGCAGGAGACTGTGTAATCTATATGCATCTCTTCTGTTGAAGAAGGTTCTAGGGTTTTCCGCTATTATCGTTTTCTATTAGAGCCGTCATCCTGTCATTGACGTAGCTCTTAGATCTCGATCTTACCCTAACTTTGTTTACTAGTCTGATTGTTGGTAGGTTTTCAAACAAAATTATCATGTCTCACGAAGATTCACAAACCAATCCGATTAATATCTCCAATAGCATTGGATCCACCACTAGAATCCCAATTTTGTACACTCAAGATTATGAGGTCTGGACAAAATCGAGTCCTTTATTCAGTCCAAAGACTATAAGGACATGCTTAGAAATTTACTGGATGAGAATGACAAACTAAAAATAAAGACCGAAATTTTGCAGAAATTTGACTCATTGAGTACTAAATTATGCTCAGAAAACAAGATAAATGTGGAAAATACTTCTGAGTTTTATGAGGACAGTGATATGAGTGAGATCTCTGTAGAGGATGAGGTTGACTGTTCTGAATTTCTTAAGAGAGAACCCGAAACCACAAAAAGTCTCATATCCGAAAATTCTGTAGAATTTGCTCGTCTGTCCCAAGAAAAATCCAAAGTCTTAAAAGATAAGGTTGTGGTGTACCAGAAAGTCCAGACTACACCGAATCAAGTGTACACCACAACAGGAATTACTTCACAACAAACGCCCAAACTTACAGCCTTAGTAAGCGAAGACAATGCGGGTGGCTGTGATGAGTACTTCTCGTCAGCTCCGATTGACAATGCAGATGAGACTGTAGGCTTATCTGAGAAAACATCATGGAGAGTTAAAGGAAGATATGTGGCAGAACCTCTCAACAAGCCTGCGAGCTTTGATGTACCAAGCACAACTGGTACCAAAGAAATTCCAAGCGAAACTTCTTCCTTAAAGAGCGGAACTCATCAAGAAAGACCGAAGCCTAGAGTCAACATCCACAAGTCTCAAAAGCAACTTGCTGAACAGAAACGTCAGAGGAACAGGAGATATCAAAAGATTCTCAAAGAGAGGAAGGAGTTTTGGCAGTCCCAAAACACAAACTATGTTCACAAGGAAAAGATAGTCAATCCAAAGGCGAATGTGAAATCATGCACTCACTGCCAATCTTGCAGTAATATGAGCCGAAGGAGAAGTTTCGGTCCTACATCCAAAGTTGAGAATCGAAGAGGCAGTCTCGGTTCCAAACCAAGCGGTGAAAAGAACCGAAAGCCAAATTTCGCTCCTAAATCTAATTCTCCTCATTCTCAACCAAGGAAAAATCCTCGCAAGGATGTTAAAGGGAAAGGAAAGATCGAATCTGAAGTACAAACGAACAAGACGTCTCCTATCCCTAGGAATCAAAAGAAAAGATTTGTTGAGAATCAAACTAAAATTGCACAATCTGATTCAAACAAAATTAAATCTTTTACCATAAAAAGGAAAGATGAAACCACATTAATAAAACGAATATATATGGTTGATCTTTCTTTTGCAGTTCCCTTTTCTGTAAAAGGCTCACGAGGACCCAAGAAACTTTGAGTTCCTAAATCTGCTTAATTTTTGCAGGTTATCAGTGACGAGCAGTTCGACGAAGAATGGTACATAGACAATGGCTGCTCGCGTCACATGACAGGAAGGAAGGAAGAACTGAGGGAATTCGGAGCACTCAAAGATGGAGGAAGTGTTAAGTATGGAAATAACTCGTACGGTACAATTAAAGGCTATGGCATGATCACGAATGGCGATTTCTCCATCCGAAAAGTGGCTTATGTAGAGGGATTGAAACACAATCTCATAAGCATTTCTCAGGTGGTAGTAGGAACGGGCCTGAAGGTTTCGTTTGATGATGAAGGATCTGAGATCATAGAGAAGAAGACAAAAACAGTTCTGCTGAAGTCCAAACGAAAAGGAGATATGTATCCTCTAAATCTGAACCCAATTCGAGGGAAGCCTGTAGTTTGTCTACTAACAAAAGCCCATTCTGATGAAAGTTGGTTGTGGCACCGAAGACTCTCGCATCTTAACTTCAAAGATATCAACAAGCTGGTTCTTGGTGATGATGTTCGAGGGCTTCCACTTCTCAAGTTCGACAAAGAACATTTGTGTGTCGCATGTGAAATGGGAAAACTAAGCCGAAAAAGTCATCCCACGCGTGTGAATACAAAGATCATCGAACCCCTTGAGCTTCTCCATATCGACCTATGTGGTCCTTCGGCAATTGAGAGTTTCGGTGGTAATAAGTATATTATTCTCATAGTTGATGATTTTTCACGCTTCACCTGGGTATTTTTTCTTAGACAGAAATCAGAGGCAACACCCTAGCTCAAAACATTTATAAAAAAAAGTGGAACTACAACTACGAAAGGTAGTTCGTAATGTGAGAAGTGACAATGGGCTGGAGTTCAAAAACAAGGAATTTGAAAATTTTCTAAGCGAAAAGGGGGTCACTCATAATTTCTCTGCTCCTTATACTCCACATCAGAACGGGATTGTTGAAAGGCGAAACCGCTCACTGTGTGAAGCCGCCTTAACAATGCTTAGCTTCGCCTCTCTTCCACTATATTTTTGGGCTGATGCTATCGCGGCTGCTTGCTATACACAGAACCGCTCCTTTCTTCACAAGCGATTCTCATTAACTCTATATAAAATTTTGAATAATCGCAAGCCAAACATAAAGTTCTTTCACGTTTTCGGTTCAAGATGCTTCATCTTTAACTCCAAAGAGAGCCGAAACAAGTTTGATGTAAAGGCAGACAAATGGATCTTTCTTGGTTATTCACTCACATCAAAAGCATACAGGGTTCTAAATAAACGTTCCAAGAAAATTGAGGAAACCTATTATGTCACGTTTGATGATAACTACGTGAAGAAACTCCAGTCAAACGAGGATCCAATGGCAGAAATCTTTCCCAAAACCAGTCAAGTCTCGATTCCAATTTCTAATCTATTTGAAAAGGATCCAATGGCAGAAATCTTTCCCAAAACCATGGCAAGCGAACCAAAGAGCAACAGCGAACCTCAAGATCCCACTGAACCTACAAAAGGGAATTCTGTACTCCAGGGGGAGAGTTCATCCACTCCAATGCAATCTGATTCGCCTGTCCAAAGGGAAACCCCATCACCAACAATAGTCTAGGAAAGTCCAATCGAGGGGGAGAATTCTGAACCTGAAGTTGAGGTCGTTACGTCATTCGAGGGGGAGAATCATAATCATAACACAAATGACGAAGACACTCAATCAGAATTCAAAGAAGAGATAAACGCTGAATTGGATCCGGTTTACGATCCAAGTTACCCTCCTCTCACAAAATTGACAAAAGATCATCCGAAAGCTCAAATTATTGGTGAATCATCTGAGAGAGTTCTCACACGCTCTCAACTGAAAGCGAAGCAAACAACATTATTCTCTCAAGTGGAATTTTGTATGTTTAATTCGTTTGTCTCCAAGATTGAACTGAAGACTGTGAACACGGCACTTGATCACTCTGATTGGGTACATGCAATGCAAGACGAACTCAATGAGTTTGAGCGAAACAAAGTCTGGAGACTGATTCCTACTCCAAAGGTAGCATCCGTGGTTGGTTTGAAGTGGGAATTTCGAAATAAAATGGACAAAGAAGGGAATGTGATTCGAAACAAAGCTAGACTCGTCGTGAAGGGATATTGTCAGGAAGAGGGAATAGACTATGAAGAAGCCTTCGCTCCAGTAGCAAGGTTAGAATCAGTTTGGATCTCTTTGGCCTACGCTGCTCACAAGAACTTCGAGGTTTATCAAATGGATCTCAACTGTGCATTCTTAAACACGGAACTAGAAGAAACAGTGTACGTTGAGCAACCACCTGGATTTGTGAATGAGAAGCACCCTGATCATTGCTACATTCTAGACAAGGCAGTTTAAGGTCTGAAGCAAGCCCCGAGAGCCTGGTATGCAACATTAACTCGTTTTCTTAAATTGTCTAAATTCAAACAAGGTTCAGTTGACCCAACCTTCTTTCGCAAGAAACAGGTTGAACACCTAATCATCATCCAAATTTATGCCAATGACATCATCTTCGGTTCTACAAATCCAAGCTTAACAACTAAATTCCGAACATTGATGGAGACTAAATTTGAGATGAGCTCAATGGGTCCTATTAACTTTTTCCTTGGACTGAATATTAGACAGGGACCAGAAGGTATATTCGTAAATCAAGAAGCTTACACAAACACCTTACTGGCGAAGTTTGGCATGACAGGAGATTCTAAAGTAAAGGTTCCAATGGCATTCGGAACGAAGCTAACACCTTCTCTTGAGAAACCAGCTGCTGATATGACCCTCTATCGTCAAATGATAGGGTCTTTGATGTATCTAATAGCTAGTAGACCAGACATTATGTTTTCTGTTTGTTATTGTGCCAGGTTCCAAGCTAATCCAAGAGAACCTCACATGGTGGCTGTGAAGAATATCTTTAGGTATTTGAAGCGAACCTCGTCTCTCGGTCTTTGGTACCCTGCGAAATCCGACTTCTTTGTTCAAGCATTCTCTGATGCTGATCTTGGAGGATGTGGATTGGACCGAAAGAGCACTACTGGCGGGTGTCAGTTCCTTGATGGAAAACTAGTCAGCTGGCAATCAAAGAAACAATCATGTGTGTTCCTCTATACTGCCGAAGCTGAATACATAGTTGCAGCGTCTTGCACCTCACATGTCATATGGATACAATGCCAACTCAGAGACTATGGCCTGAACATGAAAAAGATTCCAGTCTACTGTGACTCTAAAAGTGTCATTCGAATTTGTCACAACCCAGTGCAACACTCAAAAACGAAGCATATCGCACTAAGGTACCACTTCATCAAGGATCACGTGGAAGATGGTAATGTTGAAATTCATTTCGTAAGATCCGCTGATCAATTAGCTGACATATTTACTAAAGCCTTACCTGAAGCAAGTTTTAATAAAATACTTCAAGGCTTGGGAATGATGGACGCTGAGTCAGTACCGAAACCTCTTTCGCCTCAGTAAAATTTAACAAGCGAAATAGAGCGAACGCTCGATCTATTTCGGTTCCGACTTTTTCGGGAACCGAAATGAATCGAACGCTCGGTCCATTTCGCTTCATTTCTCAAAGGTGAAGTTTTGGTTGTATCATTTGTACACTATTTACTTTTGTATTTTATGTTTTTCATTTTCTTTTCATAAAATCCAAAAATATTTTCTTATGTGTTTTTATTCTTTTTCAGACAACAACAAAACACAAAAATATTTATTTCTCTGTTTTTATTATTTTTCAGAAAAATCAAAAATAACCAAAAATATTTTCTTTTGTGTTTAGTTTTATTTCTTTTCTTTTTCACAAATATTCTTCAAATATCAAAAATATTTCACTACAAGTTTCATGGATCACATCTCATGATGGAGCTGCGGCAGGTATAACTTTCTTTATCTTTGTACTAGCTAAGTGTTCCTAGAAGCATGCTGCTGCATGTTGACCAAAGCCTCCAAGACTTTGAGTGAAGCCTTAATGACTGGGATATATACAAATCGTTTCTTCCCAATTAGGCTGTCAAAATCACTCTAGTCATGAGCTACCTTACTCTTCTCATTTTGAGTTAAGAGTTTTCTGTTTGGTCATTCTTATATAGCAGAGGTACTTTCGTTTCTTTAACAACCTTCCCACTTTTCTCCATCATGTTTCGGTTCATGAACGTAACCCTTGAGACTCTCAGCAATTACCACTGAGGTTTATGGTTACACAACATCTGTGTTGATGATCTTGGTTTCGTTTCACCACGTACTAAGTGAAACCCAAAATCCAACACCTTGAATGAATTGACGGTGAACAATAAGATGTTCTAGTTTTCACCCAATCATTAATAACTGCTTTATGAAATTCTCTAAAGCCAAGACTTTTCTACCCAAAAGATCCAGTTTAATTTTATTTTTGAGATTTCTAATTTATCACCAAGTCACTAAAAAATGAACAAACCTACTTGTTTAACAGGCTACACCGGTCTCACAATTACTTCATCCACTTTCGGTCTTATGTCAAGAACTGAAGTTCGGGTGAAGCGAAAGCTACCCTTTATAGCCTTATAATGAAAAGATGCCTTTCAATGCTTCTAAATAAGTATTTGATCGTATTTCACGGGAAACCACACTGACACTTCTAAATCTCTCTTGACTTTGAAGGAAGAGATTCGAGCCCGAGGTCTACTGCTTCATGTCTTTATTGACATCACTTATCTCCCACAAATAATTTGTTTTATTTTTATTATCTTTGACACTCTTTTGCATGAAGATCTTTAAGATTTTCCCAATTCTTTTTCCTGTTACTAATAGCTATCTTTAGAATTATAGCTTCGGTTCAATATGGTGGAATCGGTTCATTCAATATGCAAGCGAACGTTACTAAATGATTTTGCAGCGAAAAGGTGAGTCAGCAGGAATTTGAACGGTTTTGAATTACAAGAGGTGGTGAAAGGATAAGGTTGAAAAAGGCTGGTGAATTTGAAACGTTTGCTATCATCACGCCTGACTGACAGCTTTATGATGGAACACAGCTGTCACATCACGCCTTTTTAGGCGTCGAGTCAGTTGATTTGCAATCATCACAACCATATTTTTCTCTCTCATGGTAATCGTATAAAGGGCTTTTTTCAATTCACTTTTACTTCTTTACCACTTCAAAATCCTCTCGAGCAAACACCGACGATTTCTTCTTGCAACTGTTCATCATCTTCTTCCCAGCTTCATCAATGGCGGATTCCTCTTCAGTTCAATAAACCTCTGCTCGATCATCTCTTCTCACCATCAAGGCGAACCAAAACCTCCTCATTGACCTAACACCTTTCCAGTATGATCCGTATATGATTCAAGTAGTGGAATGTCTCAAATATTCCCCATTTGTGATTGCTTTGACGAAGGTCGAATCAGTTCCTATGTCTCATCTCTCTAATGTATACTCAACGGCATCCTACTACAAGGCCAAGGAGAGGGTTTTCTTCGAGATTTTCGATCAGAAAACATCGATTTACAAGAGTCGATTTTGTTCTCTTCTAGGGCTTCAACTCAACGACTCCTTGACAAACCCAGATTCGATCACCACTACCCAAATGTTCTCAATGTTCTACAACATGGGCTACATTGAAGTGCTCACAACGATAACAAAGTTCAAGAAATCGTGTCTTCCACCCAAATGGAATGGCCTATTTACTCTTTTATTCAAAGGCCTATCTAAGCGAGTCGCAGGTTCTGATGGAGTGAGCAAGTCTTTTATGAACCTTCTCTATGGTCTCTACAATGGCATCAACCTAGACTATGGGTCCATTATCTGGAGTCAACTGGTGCAAAGTCTTAACTCCGCCTCTCGCCATTCTGAAATCTCTTGTGGAAGATTTTGGACTATTGTTACTAATTGGGCGATGGAAAAGTTTCACATTCCTATAATGGCGGATTCACTGCTCTCTTTTATTGCTACCTTTCAAACCACAAATATCATCGTCACCAATCCAACAAGTATCCTTTCAATGGATCCATTCAAGAGTCGATGTATCAGTGTGTATCTGGGGAAAGTAAGGTGATTCAGGAATACAAAAAGCTTCCTTCTTCGGGGCCGAGGGAACTGACTCCGGAGATGATAAAGTCAATAGAAAAAGCCGACAAACCAGCCAAAAGGGGCAAGAAGGCTGACCCAAAGAAAGGGGAAAAGGAGGGTCCTTCATCTAAGGTTGCGACACCCATGAAGCGAAAACTAGAGAAAGCAGCCTATTCAATGCCAAAGAAGCGAAGATTGAAGAAGATGGCAAAGAAACCAAGGAGTCCTTCAACAAGCGACTCAGACTACATTCCATCTGATCAACAACCGAACACTCCACCAAGCGAAAGCGAAGATTCTCAAGATGAGAGTTCGCACCGAGGAGGCACGCCTCTACTTTCGCCTACTCATGAGGTACACGTTCACTCACCTCTATCTTTTCCTCACGCCTCCACAACCATTCCCTTTCCAACTCCACTTTTTACTGAGGCAACTACCACTACAACAACCGAACCAGAAGTTCGTGCCAACGTATCTGATACGGGGGTACACACTTCAGAGCCCAAACAACCTGTTACTTCCCAACCTCTCTCACCTACTCAATCTACTGAAACCAACACTATTCTCGGCGGGGAGGGTGTCGATTTTGACTCTTTTTATGACAGTCCATACCGGGTTCAAAGTGATGAAGACGATGATACCCCAATCACGAAGAGGCATCTCAAGGACCTGAATGAAAAGCTTGATAAGCTTATGGCCTCCTCTTCATCTACATAGGATTCCTACTCTGAGGCAGCAGTGAAATCCATGATGGAAACTTTCGTCAAGGAGCACGACTCCTCCATTTCCAAAGCCACATCTGTCATTGATGAACCCACCAAAGTCTGCAAGGATGCGACCGAAAAAGTCGAAAAACTAATTTCTGATGCTAACCTGTTTCTTGAGTCCTTACAGGAAGCTACTCAGAAGAATGTTGAAACAGTTAATGCTACTGTTGAAAGGCTTGTCACAACTCTTCAAGCTGAAAAGCAACACTTTGCCACTGTAAGCAAAAGCATTCAGGCTGATAATGATGAACTTCAAACCTCCATCAACAATCGTCTTGACAAACTTCAAGCGGATCTCGCGCTCGAAAGCAAGATAATGGATGAACTGGCACTCAAGACTACTCAGGTCAAAACTAAGACCTTGAAGCTTAATCAGGTGAACAAGGATTTCGAGTACTTGCGGTCTGAGAGAGCCATAATCAAAAGTTGTGTGGGTGATGTTCATGCCCTACTCTCTAACGTATTGGAAGCTCATGATTCAGTTCTCACTCTTTCTGTCTGAAGGCATCTCGCTGAAAAGCTAAGCCCTGCACATGAAATCTTAAGCTGGATAGAAGGTGTTTCGGAGTCCGTTGTCCCTCCGAACCAAGGGGGAGAAGGAAATCAGAATCAATCGCAGCAACCTCCAACAAGCGAACCTCCATAACCGAAAGTCACCACTACTGAACCAAAGGGTAATGAAGCTTCGGGTTCAAGTTTGAAGGACAAAGGAAAGAAAATCTTCGGTGCAAGTGATGATGAAGAAGAAACTGAAGAAGATGCTTTGCAACGAAAACAACGCAACCGAGAGCTTGATGAAGAGAGAGAGAGAGAGAGAGAGAGAGAGAGAGAGAGAGAGAGAAAACAGAAGGAAGCCCACGACGCACTGGAAAGTAGAAAAACTTTGTTTCCTTTGTGGACGTTGGAAAAGTTGATCAAAGAAGTGATCGAGAGTCCTAGTACTCATTGGCTCGAACCGGTTATTTCCTTTGAACGTGAAAATTCGAGGGACTCGCAGTTCAATATGCCCATCACCCTAAGGGCATTCGTATTTCACTGCTTTCAACCGATTGCCGAAATCCCCTCTCCTGACCTGAAGGTTGACAGAGATTTGATCGATTATTATCTCGTCTTCGCTCAACCTCAATATCAGACGTGGAGCGCACAGAAAATTACAACTATCAGGGTATTGAAGCCAACCTCAGCAGGAAAGTTCATCAATGCCAAGTTCAGGGTGACTCGAGGTTCTGATAACTCGGTCCATATGATATCTCTTGCTGATCTATCGATCTTGAATCCACATGATTGGATCCTGCTAAACAACATTCTGCTCACTAATCCGGAAGAATATGATCCTATCATTGATCACATCAAAAGAATGTTAGTCTGTTACATTCATGAGGTAGCAAAGATGGATCAAGAGATCGCTACTGCCCTGAGAAAGAAGTCAACTATCAAACTGATAGGGATGTCAAGCGATGTTAACAAGATGCGAATGGGGAAGATTGACCCGATTTTGAATACGGTCATGTTCACCCGAGGCGAAGGACAAAAGTGTTTGTTCGCTCTTGTTGATAAACACCTGTTCTCCACAACATGTTTGGAGCACATTCTTGACATTATACACAGGTGTAAGCAGAATAGTGATGCTGAAGAGAAATATTTCCCGGATATGTTGTGGTGGTACATTGATTTTCGCCAAACTCTACTTGCCATTATATCGATACTATTCAAGACTATTAATAAATCTTCTCTTACTCAACCGAAGTAGAGTCTCGCCTCAATTGACGCAAAGGGGAGATTCTTGGGTCTAATGTGTTGCGTCATTGGGATTACTTTGTTTAGTCCAGTTTTGTCACGGTTTGGGCCTGTCCAACCGTGTTCTCTTTATTAGGGTTTAGTATTTAAGGTGAATTCATGCATCTTTGTATTTACGCTTTTCAATTATTACTTCCATAATTGTACTGTAACCCTAGCACACCTCTATAGTTGAAGTTCTTCATCGAGCTCTTCTGAGGTGTGACTGTTTTAATCATTCGACACTCATTTGATTCATTCTGTGTTCAATCTTTATTTGCTTTATAGTTTTACCTATTAAGAATCTATTCGATCTTACATGAGTTTTAACTCATCAGCATGTATATGTAAGTCACTTGAAGGACCAAGGGATCGGGTACACTTGGTTGTGCGCTGGTCAGGTCCACCACAAAGATCGATAAGACTATTCAATATAATTTACTAAAGTTTAGTAAATATGGTTATGCTTACAAGTTTAAGTGTAATTCTGAAACATTGGAAAAGTTTCAATGTATGGCAGGACGAATGAGAAGAATCAAATTAGGCAGAAAGATAAAAGTTTTTCCAATCTGAAAAGATGGGAGAGTACTTTAGTATCGTGTTTTATGATCATCTTAATGATTATGAAAACCATATCACAATTGATCCTCTAAGGATATCTTAGTGCATTTTTATGGCTAAGAAGAGGAATCATGACTTGTTGAAATGGTTAAATCAAGAAGATGAGTCGTACTTCGTTCCAAAACAAACCTTAGAGTTATACTCCAAGACTGTAACTTGAGTAACATATATTAAGAAGGTATAAAACACTTATCAAATGCAGAGTAAAATGTTTTCTACTCTTGTACATTTTAAATTGTTAAGTTGTGAATGTTTTTGGATAAGACAAAGACCAACTAAGACCAATTGTGTGAAGTGTTTTTCTTGATAAAAACCGCACTAACTCTTGAATATTTGTTTGTCAAGGAACGGTTCTTAACAAGAGAGTCTTATATGTCAAGAGGACAGTGGGAGTCTTAAATATCGTGAAAAAGTGTCAAGAAGTAATCAAGAATAAAACATGTTGTTAATCACTAGCACACAACTTGAGGTTTGTAACCTGTCGTGATGACATATCCTTGTTTCTGTCCCCATTTCAGTTAAAGATGACTATCCATGTGAGTTCTATGAGTTCTCATTTGTTTGCATAAAAACTCGGAAGCAATGGTAGGCCTTGTGCTACCAAGTGAGAAGTAATTAAGATTGAACAAGTTGGGTCCATTTGAGTTTTGATTTTTCATTAACCTTGCCGTCTGATTATGGTTTGACAAATTCATATGGATAGGAACACATACACAGTAAAATCTAAGTGTCATAAGGTTTTTCTCCGATTCTTGAAAATGATGGTAAGGAAATGCTTTCACTAAGTAGATTTTAAGGAGATAGCAGTTTTGTTATTTGCATTCTCCAATTCGTTTATGATTACGGAATCCCTCCTCATAGTTCGATTTGTGAGAAATGGCAAAAGGTCTAAACATTTAAGACTTATTGTTATAAGTGACACACATGTAAGCTGTCTAAGGAAAGGTGTGTGAGTTTGAGAGGCCTAGATAAAGTATTATCGAAGCATCTCCTATCAGAAATCTAAACTTTGGTAATGAAAGTCAATAAAGTATTGATTTCTAGAAGTCCAACTGATTTCTATGTACATGTCAAAGCTAGTGGGAGCATAAGTGTTATGCAAACAAGAATATAATTATTATGCTAGTGGGAGCATAATCAATTATGGTAAGTGTTTCAAGTTAGCAATGTTAATTATAGAAAACAAAAGTTTCAATTCGCAAAGTTGCATGGGTTGAAAAGTTGTTTTGCTATAATTAAGGGAGAGGAATTCATACTTCATTTCAATTCTAAAAGCTTAAATTGATATTTTAATCAACTTTAGTCAAGGATATATATGAATATTATGTTGGAATGGTTCAACATAAGGAAATTCTATATATATTGTATTCTCAAGATTCGATTATGATTACGATATCCCTCTTCATAGTTTGAATTGTGATAACATGGCAAATAAAAAATATTGTAGCAAAAGACTGGTCAACTGTCATGTATTTATGTAAGACATCATGAATCGTGTCCCATATGCTTCGGGTATAGGATCGATTACATGTGTTATAATATTTATCCGTTCTAAATTTTCCAAATGCCTAGGGCATTAAGAGGGAAAAAGGACTAGAACTGGATATGACTAAAATGATTAAGCAATTGTCGAGGACAATCTGAGGTTTACCAAAGATTGGTTGCTCATGGACAGTTGGAAGTATAGTGAAAATTTTGGAAATGACCATATTGACATATTCTGAAAAGAGGCAACTCTTCTTCAGAAGTGGTAGTCAGAATGAGAATATGGAAATCGTTCCATAGGTGGAAGTTACTCTTTAAATCTGTAAGTGTAAGTCCCCAATCTGCTTGTGTATCAATCGGATCCAAGTGATGGTGCGGAATCCCAATCAATTGGATGAAGCTAGATAAAAATAGAGAAGAAGGAGAAGAAGAATAAGATGAATCTATGGTGTATTGATGATAAGATTGATGCTCCAACACAAGATTCTCTCACACACACACTCTTCTTCTCTCTAACTTTCTCTCTCTACAATATGCTCCTCTCCAATAACTCTTCTCAAGGCCTCACACTCACATGAAATCCTCACCCTATATATAAGAAACAAGGACCACCAGCAGTACACAAGTGTACGGCCGTACACGGGTGTTCGGCCGTACACAGGAGTACGGCCGTACACGACGGTCCTAGACAGAAAAATACATTTTCCTAGAAAAGCAAAGTATAAACCATATTTTTAGACCCAAAAATCTCCCCCTTGGTTTATAGCTTTATTTTCTAATCGACCCAACAAAATCCCCCTAAAAAGTAGCTGGCTTTTCTTGTTAATCTTTCACTTGGAGCTTGGCTTCAGCATTTATCTTTAACTTCTTCACAGCTTCAAGAAGAACTTGATGAATCTTCAATAAAAGACTTCATCTTGAGCGGATGGGCTTTTCTTCAAAATTTGACTCTGAACGCACATTGGGTGAGGAGGCTTGATGTACTGATTCTTGAAAGATAGCGCTTTCAGCTTGAGAATCTATAGAGAGAACAATAGACAGATCTAATCTTCTGGATCACTTCAGCGGGTTCATAGATAGCAGCAGAGTTATTGAGGAGGCTTGAATGCAATCCGTCACATAATCTTCAAGTGCCGCTTCACCATGCTTCTGGGGTTGAAAGATTGAAAGTTGAAAGAATAATCTTCATTTCTTGTTCCTTCGAATGAGAATTCTTCGATGATCACGGATGAAGCCTTGGCTCAAAAATCTCGATACAGTGTCCACGAGTCTAATCTACATCTGAATTCACTTTTCAAGACAAACAAAATTCGATATAAAAAAAAACTAAAAACAAAGTTAGCACATAATATTTTTGGATTTTTATATTTTCTGAAAAAAATAAAACAGAAACAAGAATGTTTTTGGATTTTTGATTTTTCTGAACAACAAATAAAACAGATTTGTTTGATTTTTTGAAATTTTTAATTCTCCCCCTAAATTTGTGCATAGAGGAAAACTATGAACAAAGTTAACAAAAAAAAATATTTGGGATCAAGGTTGTTAGACAGTCTTAACTTGTTTATCAGTACCTTCACCTTCATGAATAGATCTGGTCAATCACTGGTATTGTTGTCCACTTAAGCATGAAGGATTGTGACAAATTTAGGACATTGTATAAGTGAAAAGACATTGTGACCTTACGTTCCTAGATAAAATTCCTAAGGGTCATTCATCTGACGACGACCAAGGATATTGTTGTCCACCTAAATTGAGCAGCGAGATCTACAGACAACCTATTCAATGTTCAATTTTAAATGTACTAGACTGTGTTTCCCACTTCCTGATATACCCCAATAATCAAGGACTTCCAGAATACTCCTTACTTTAGATGAGCAGACAAGTATTATGGGAGAAGTCATATTTAGAATGCATATGTTGTACACCCAGGTTGGATCTCTTCCAATCACGCAGAGGATGAAACATATGACTAACCAGAGTTTAGAGGGATTGAGAAGTAGAATGATGCATATGCTGTGTACCAGGTCGAATCTTTCGATCACGCATAAGAGACAGCATATGGCTTACTGACAGGAAGAATTGCATAGATAGGAGATGCAGAGAGATAGAATTGCATATGTTGCAGTCCAAGTTGGATCTTTCGATCACACAAAGGAGGCAACATATGCCTGACAGAAAGAAAGAAAGAAAGAAAATAACCTTCTACAGACCTAATTTATCGGAATTCCCCGGTCGTCTCGTCAATACCGGAATTAAGGACAAAGTCCGCACATCGAGGAAAAGTTAATCCACAGTTCTAGATACAGATCATTTAATGTATTCACAGATTCCCACGTATATCCATTTACTCAACCTATCTGAGCATCGTATTGTCAGGCTAAATGGATCTATCTAGGTCAAGATTTGTCAAGTCTTTAGATTCTTTAAGTTCATCTCTGCCTAGTCAAGTCCATTTTTAGATCTTTTGTGCCTACCTGCGCATCGAACACAGAGCCTAGACAATTCAACTTTGGTACTTTACACATATTCAGATTGTCTGTTATCACTTGTTGATATCACTTCCCAATAATACCTACTAACGAAAAACTATAAGAAAATGAAAGATTGTCTTTAAAATGAATTAGTGTAAGATAAACTCAGGAGTATCGAGAATAAAACTCAAACCGTAATTCACCGATTGAATTTTCATCCAGAAGGTCTGAGAATGGCACGCATAATCTCAGAAAAGATCCAAAAATTCTTCACATCGTTAAGCCCAAACCCCATGTGTGATCCTCTCCTTCCTTCCTGTCCCATAGAGGACACATACTCTCAAATAAGGTTCTAAATGTTGTACAGTTGATAGATGCCTCCTATCATGTGCCAGGAGCAGCCACTATCAACAAACTAAAGTCTGATGATATGTCTCCATAGCTGCTCGGCACAGAGCGGGATTAGTTGGTCTTTGGGACCTAGTCCATTTTGAAACTGGGTCGACCTTTGTCATCAACGCAAGGCACTTTCTCCCATGACATATCCTATTTATTAAAAACAGAAGATGAAGAAATATTAGAGTCATTAGAATATTTGGGAGATTGAAGCTTTTGTACCCATCGGTAGTTGGGTTTGACCCATTTCTTGTTAGAGTGGATGGGTGTCTCGGCACTTGATTTTGAACTTGAAGTCGGCCGACGAGATGGCTTTGACCTAACTGGTCTTGGTTTCACCGGAGCATCTCTTAGATTGGACTTCTTGGCCGGCATTCCCTTCTTGTTGTTAGGAGTTGATTTCTTGGTCTTGGTATCACCGGAGCATCTCTTAGATTGGTTTCCCTTCTGTGCATTCTAGTCACCATTGTGTGATTGTGACCTCGAATAATTTCCTTTGAAGAATCTCCCACTTTGCGCGTTCTGCCTGCCATGTGCATAGTAGGGAACATATGCGCGATTTGGACAGTTTCGGGCAATGTGTCCAGGTGTTCCACAGTGAAAGCATGCGTTTTTCTACACTGGGAAATCGTTTCTTCCTGACCGTGGTGGCGTATCCATGACTTGTCTCTTATTGTTCCCACAAGCACAATTACAGCAGGCACTCTGTTTAGCTTGTTTTGGTGGCCTGTATTTCCCAATAGCAGGTTTGTCAGAAGTAAATGAGTTAGAAGCAACGAATTCATAGTTCAAGGAGACATTGGTTTGTTCAACAGTTTTCTCCTTGTTCTAATCTTCCGTTACTTTACCTGCACAAGAAGTAGAAGCATTAGAATCGTTCAGCTCAACACTTTCTGGCACAACCACGGCAGAATTATCAAAGATATCATCGAATATATCAAAAAAAAATGAATCATCAGACTTTGACACAGAACTATTATAATACACAATCTTTCCAGCCTCCTGCTTTCCCTGTCTTACTAACGAATCTGCATTGGAAGTAGAAGCATTAGTATTTTCAACATTAATACTACCTCCTAACACAAATCCATATCTAAGAAATGGCTCTTTGTCCATCTCTTCTTAGTCAATGGCTTAAACTGATAATTATGATTGAAAGGAGGAGGCACTTTATCATATCCTAATCCCTTTTGCTGGTTATCTTTGAATTGCAAATTATGTTCTATCATGGACGCAACTGCTTCACTTGACACATCAAATTTTCTAAAATTAAAATCAGCATTTTCAAAAAAAAATTTCCATGTCTCAAGCTCAGCAGTTAACTCAGCAAGTTGTTCAGTCACAAATCTATAGTTGGTACACTTATTGGTATACTCTTCCTGAAGTTTTCTAAAATCATTTGTTGTTGCTTCTAATTGTGCTTTTAAAGGTTTCTGACCTTTCCTAAGTTGGTACCCTTCTTATTTCAGGTCCTCATTATTGATGGGTTTTGAGCACTACATCAATCCTATGGTGTACATGCAAACCCTAATAGCTTTTGGATCTAGTTTATCTAATGAACATGCAATTGAATATCCAAAGCTATAAACCCTAGATCTATCATATAAGAACTGAAATAAGGGTTTAGTAATTACCTTTGATTTTTATATAGCAATAACAATCAATCCTTGGCTTCAGAAAGCTTAGTGCCTCAAGTGTTGCACCTCTAATGGAGTTACAAACACCACTAAGCAACTTGGATGAAGAGGGAGGAGAGAGGAGGCACCAAAAACGGCTGGAAACCCTAAAGGAAACCTTTTCCACGTTTTTGAGGCATAGGGGTCCTTAATATACATGTAGGCTATTAGGGTTTACAACTAGGAAACCCTAAGATGGCTGCTTAAGCCCTAAGCAGCCCATGGACTCCTTTAACATATCCCTTGGACGAATTCCTTATGGGCTTCCCATAGAATTCGTCCAACCTATATTATTTAGGTAATCCATAGCCCAATTGCGATTATCTTATAATTACAAATCCAGCCCCCTAAGTTTAATTAATCTCTTTTAGCCACTAAATTAATTCTTAATTAATTCTTGACTAATATTAATTAAACAATATGATTTCTCCTTTTATATATTATTCTCATAATATATTAATAAGTCATAATTAAACCTTTCTCTTCTTAATTCATCCTACAAGTTGCTATAGTGAAGGCAACCCAAAAGGACCATGCTCACAATCGGGTCAAGTACATACCAGAATAGTTATGGACTTAGACACTAATCCAACAGTCTCCCACTTGGATAAGTCTAATAACTATTTTGCATGACTTCAGAACGTGATCAACAATCGTAGCTTTCAAAAGCCGCTATCAACTCTGATCTTATAAGATATGCGTGTCCTTTAGATAAGGGATCATATATTCCTCCATTCTCAAGATATCGTATAGACACAAGACATGAATTTTAATCATTCTCTCTATACTGTTTCCCGACTTCTGATTTATGACGACTGTCAACAGACTACAATTGAACACATCAACTTAGTCCTGGCTTGGCCAAGCGCTTAGGTGTCATCACTAAATCATCGAGAGGCCTACAGACATCGCTTTTATCATACTTTGGGTAAAAGGAATGGATAAACTTCGACTCAAATGCTCGCTTGCACTCACTCATCGAATCACACACAATAAAAAGTTTTATAACACCAAGTTACTGGTGCGTTTACTTATCATCAATGTGCAACCGACCAGCAAATAACAACTCACACGTCTTGGTTTCAAGAATATACAATGTTATCGTCTCACTAATCACTCGTGATAAAACCATGAAGTGATTCAAGTGAGCGTGGGTTTAATCCAATACTTTAATCTTATCAAAGCACTCATGAACTCTGCAGCAAACTTGTGTTATGTCTAAACACTTTAGACAATCTGCAGACAGATTCATGACAATCTTCCTTCATACCTACTTCCAACGTATGACTGACTGTGGAGGTTTGAATAACCCAGTTATTCTGGAAGTCAAAACATGCAAAGTGAAACGCAATAATAATATTAATCCTATATGGCCCCAAAACTTTTGAGCGTAAATAAAAACACTTTTATCTAAACACCATATTGATTACTCATTATTCATTGCCTACTGTTTCAAAAAATCAACTTATTACTCGAATTATAACCACAATTGTCCCATGCTCCAAGCATGCGCACTTTGGTTTCCTATGGTCCATACTTTGTGAAATAGATCAATTGAAAAACTTTTCCAATGAAACTCATTTCACAATCCCCAATCCTTATTATTAGTACAAGAATACCAAATTCTTGCCACTTTTAGAATATGTCAGATTCTAACATTTTATGCAATGATTCTTTCGTAATGTCATAGCACAAAAGTCACCAAGACCCGGCTAATGAAATTACAAGGTATTCTATCGGAAATTGTTACAAGACAACTCCATAGACGTGAAGTCTCACATTCAAAGTACATTCCTTTGAACATCCTTCCCGCATAAAAGTTTCTAATCTAGACATATTTCTTAATATCCAACTCCCATTAATGGAAACATTTCCATATTTTCCATATGACAACTCATTCTTAATAGAATCTTATCTATTCATAATAATGTCAATATAGTCCATCCAGTACTATACTTCCAACTACTCACAAGCGACAAATCCTCAGTGAACCTCAGATCGTCCTTTGATAGTTGTTTAATTATTTTAGTCAAAACCGATTCTAGTCCCTTTTTCCCTCTTAATGCCCTAGGCATTTTGAAAATTTTAGAATGGTCAAATATTATAGCATATGCAATCGATCCTATACCCGAAGCGTATTGGACACGATGCATAATGTCTCACATAAAGACGTGATACTTTATCATCCTTCTGCCATAATATTTTATGTTCTATGTTCCCACTATTCGAACTATGAAGAGGGATGCCGTAATCATAATCGAATATTGAAAATGCACTATGTATCCTTGACTAAATTTATTAACATTTCTCGATCTAAGCTTTAGATTTTTGAAACGAAGTATAATATTCTCTCCCTTAATTATAGCAAAACAACTTTTCAACCCTTGCAACTTTGCAAAGTGAATCTTTGTTTTCTATAATTAATATTGCTAACTTGCAATACTTACTATAATAATCATGCTCCCACTAACATGATGATTATTACAATACAAGCATAACACTTATGCTCCCACTAGCTTTGACATGTATTCAGAAAATAGTTGAACTTCTAGAAGACAATGCTTATTGAATTCCTTAAGTTCATATTTCTAACACTTGATGCTTTGATAATCCTTTATCTAAGCTTTTTAAGCTCATACATCTTTTCCTTAGATAGCTCACATGTGTGTCTAAACAATTCAGAATTTATGTTACTAAGTCCCAAATGTTCAGACCAATTGCCAAATCTCACAATTCGAACTATGAAAAGGGATGCCGTAATCATAATCGAATTTGAGAATACAATTTTCACAATTGCTATCTTCTTAAAATCTCTCTTAGTGAAAGCATTTCCTCACAATCATTTTCATGAAGGAGGGAAACCTTATGACACGTAGATTTTATGATGTATGTGTTCCTATCCATGCGAATTCGTCAAAACGAAAGTTTGCAACAACTCCAAAACCATATGGACTGAACTTGTTCAATCTTGATTTCTTGCCTCATGGTAACACGAGTGCCCACCATGTCTTCCAAGCAACTCACCCCTACATATCAATGTACTTTCCATTGATCAAGGTGCTTTATCTTTATGCATTCAAATGAGAACTCATAGAACTCACATACATATTTAGCTTAATTGGAATGGCACAGAAACCTCAAGTCGTGCGCTAGTGATGATTAACTAGGTTTACTCTTGATTTGTTCTTGAAACTTTTCAAGACCATTAAGACTCCCACTGACTCCTTGACATATAAGATTCTCTTGTCAAGAAACATTTCTTGACAAACAAATATTCAAGAGTTAGTGTAGCCTTTTGTCAAGTTTAACACTTCACACAATTGGTCCTGGTTGATCTTTGTCTTATCCAAGACATCACAACTTACTAATTTCAAATGTGCAAGAATAAGAAAACCTTTTCCAAACTCCACATTTGATGAGTGTTATAAACCTACTTAAGACTTGTCACTCAATTCACATTCTTGGAATATAACTCTAAGACTTGATATTGGAACAAACTATGATTGACTTCTTGATTTTTAACCATTTCTACAATTCTCGATTCCTCTTCTTAGACATACAAATGCACTAAGACTCACTTGGAGGATCAATTGAGATATGGTTCTTAATCATTAAGACTTATCATAAAACACAATAAAAGGTACTCTCCCTTCTTCTTAGAATGAAGAAACTTTTATCTTTCTGCCTATTTGATTCTTCTTATTCGTTCTTCTATTTATTGAAACTCTTTCAATCAACTTAGAATTATACTTAATCTTATAAGTATAACCATGTTGACTAAACTTTAGTAAATCATGATGAATATCTTTATCACTCTTGTGGTGGACTTGATCAAAGCACAACCTAGTGTACTTGATCTCCCAGTCCTTCTCTTGACACTTTGTCAAAATAGTCTAATTTCCAAATATGAAGTTTCTCATTCATCACGCAACCTAGTTGTATGATTCCAAGTTTCTGTCGAATTGAAACTTGGGCGATGAGAATCTTCCCTTATTTGGCAAACTCTCGACATTTCCACAAATAACATAATTAAGAATCAAATCCATTATTGCTAATAATAGAAACAATTAAACATTAATTTTTCATACACACCATTGCAAGGATAAATAAATAAGACAAAATCAAAATTTATTTTATTGCGGAAAAATTTGTCCTTACAATGCAATTCAACTGAAAAACTATGCTATTTCATATTTCCTATCATTCTATCCTAACTCTAGAGTAGCAGCTCAAAAATCTGATCTTCGAATCCATGTGATCGAAATCTATTTCTTCATGATCAGATTCAGCACGCTTCTTCCTTAAGCTTCCTCTCTTTTCTTTGATCCTGCAAAACATCAAAATGTAATCTTATCACATCATGTATAAAGAATCAAAAATAGGAACTTATAGAGTTAGATAATGGATTTTACCTGAAGTAGAGCCATATTCCTTGACCCTCCCATCTCTTAGATCTCTCAGGTAGTTTGGGCAGCTTCATCTCCAATGCCCCTTCTCTAGGCAATAAAAGCAAATGGACTCCTTTGGCACAACACATGGGACAATCTCATGCTAAGTCCTTTCTGGACTTCCAATGTTGCCAGTGTCCATTGAAGTTTGGGAGTTTGATTCACCAGACAAATTTGCTTGACCAGCACGCCAAATCATTGCTGATTCAGCAGCTATAAGCAAATAGGTGAGATCAATGAGGGTCACGTCGTGTTCCATCATATAGTACTCTCTTACGAACTCACTATATGATTCAGGAAGTCACTGAAGAACCCAGTCAACAGCCAACTCACCTGAAATCTCGACACCCAACATCCTTAACCTGTCAATGTGTGACTTTATCTCCAAGACGTGTGCACACACAGGTTTCCCATCTTCGTGTTTACTAGCCAATAGGGCTTGAGTGAGCTTGAACTTTTCAAGCCTTTGAACTTGTGGGTTAGGGAGAATAATTGGAGGAGGTGGAGGAAGTGAAGCATGACTCTCATTTCCTTGATCGTATCGTGGAACGTCATCTTCATTTGGAAAGCTTGTTCCAACGGACTTGGGAAGACCATTGTAAGATTTAGACATCTACAAAACGGGAGAAAATTCAAGTTAGTTGATAAGAATCCTTGATGTAACACCCAAATGAAACATCAAGGCTAGGATCCAAACACAATACTCTACAACCTAGAAGAGGGATGCCGTAATCTAGTTGCAGAATATTTGAAGGTAGGTAAATGACGATTTACCAATTTCCACCATGAAAAACGAAAAAAAAAGTTGAAGTTTTAAATGAATTGAAACTCCAGGATCTTTTGAGATTCATTGAACTTTTCAATGGCATGTTTAATCTCGATTATGCCCTTCAAATTTGCGACTGGGATGCCGAGGATCACAAACAAGGTGTGAATAACTATACGAATCTACGTGATGCACTCAATACTACTATCACCTAATCAATGTTCCGGTTAACCACACATGCTCCATTGATCTATGATAAACATCTAGCCACCCTTCACTACCAATGTCAACCCCAAATTAGTGTGCCAGTTAACCACACACGCTCCACTAACGTTTGGCAAGGGTGTGAAGTGTAATTCCATGGATTAGCATACGATTTCACATTTTGCCTAAAGTAACTATGATTTGGGAATTTGTAAAAGCATTTAGTTACTTTGTACTTCATTATACTTATAATGGAAGGTTTCGTCCTATCCTACCCGTTCGGCTAACGACCCTCCACTAGTCAAGAGTGCGGTGGGTAAGAGTGGATACCCATTCAATCGCCATTTTATAGGCAATTTCCTTAAACAACCCTTATAGACCAGCTTCGTGAATGAGGCCTACTAACGGTAAGACTGACTGTTTACTCATACATATATAATATTAGACTTTTAATGTTATACGTTGTATAGGGTGTATTTTACACTTTTAAAATACTAGGTGGTCTAATTTAATAAATTATACTTTTAATTTAATTAGATGTAAACCAAAACTTCATGGGTTTATTAAATCTCTTTTAATTATACACCTTAATTAATTAATAAAACCATAAGGGTGTAATTTGAACTTTATCAAAACATTTGGGTTTAGAATTTAAATAATACATAATTAAACTTTTAATCAAAATTTTAAATTCTAAAACTTGAGGACAAGTTTTTGAAACTATTCAAAACACACAAGATCAAATTGCAAATAATTAAATTAATCAAATAATATGAATGATCTAAATTTGACCTAATTTAATTTTTCATAAGATAATTCAAATCAAAATTACAAATAATCAATCTTTATCTAATAAAACAAATAATTATCTTAATTTTGACAATTATCCATTAATTTTATTAGGATATCAATTACCATAACAAAAAATCTTATTTTTATTTGAATAAAGCAATTTATGGTAATTATCCTAAGCAAATTAAGGCAAAAATCTCGAAATTGTGCTGTCAGACTGAATTCACGAGGTGAACACACTGTGTTCACGACATGAGTCTAGTTTAATTCGAAAATCTGCTGACAGACTGAATTCACGAGGTGAACAGACTGTGTTCACGACGTGAATCTGGTCAGATTCAAAATTCACAATTTGTCAGCTTTGAAAACATAATTTTGCATCAAATACAATAGAAGAACACCCTAGGCTCTGATACCACTGATGGGTTTTGAGCACTACATCAATCCTATGGTGTACATGCAAACCCTAATAGCTTTTGGATCTAGTTTGTCTAATGAACATGCAATTGAATATCCAAAGCTATAAATCCTAGATCTATCATATAAGAACTGAAATAAGGGTTTAGTAATTACCTTTGATTGTTATATAGCAATAACAATCAATCCTTGGCTTCAGAAAGCTTAGTGCCTCAAGTGTTGCACCTCTAATGGAGTCACAAACACCACTAAGCAACTTGGATGAAGAGGGAGGAGAGAGGAGGCACCAAAAACGGCTGGAAACCCTAAAGGAACCCTTTTCCATGTTTTTGGGGCATAGGGGTCCTTTATATACATGTAGGCTATTAGGGTTTACAACTAGGAAACCCTAATCTGGCTGCTTAAGCCCTAAGCAGCCCATGGACTCCTTTAACATATCCCTTGGACGAATTCCTTATGGGTTTCCCATAGAATTCGTCCAACCTATATTATTTAGGTAATCCATGGCCCAATTGCAATTATCTTATAATTACAAATCCAGTCCCCTAAGTTTAATTAATCTCTTTTAGCCACTAAATTAATTCTTAATTAATTCTTGACTAATATTAATTAAACAATATGATTTCTCCTTTAATATATTATTCTCATAATATATTAATAAATCATAATTAAACCTTTCTCTTCTTAATTCATCCTACAAGTTGCTAAGGTGAAGGCAACCCAAAAGGACCATGCTTACAATCGGGTCAAGTACATACCAGAATAGTTATGGACTTAGACAGTAATCCAACAATTCTCTCTACGTAATAATTCGATATGCTCAAGTAAATTTTTAACATTATCAATGCATGTTTGAGAACAAGAAATTTCATTGACTTTGGTGTTTGAAGAACTCATTGTTTACCAAAAATGCCCTTTGACTAAAATCTCAAAAGTCAACCTTAAAAGTCAAATTTAAATAATCAAACTTAAAAGTCAAACTTAAAAAGTCAAACTTAAAAGTCAAATCGAAAAGCTAAATTTGAAAATTTGAAGGTTAAACGAGAAAGTCAAAGTTTAAAGTTAAAGGTCAAACTTTAAAAGTCAAAGTCAAAATTTTTAAGTCAAAAGTCAAATAAAAGTCAAAAATTAAAAACTAAAATTTTTTGTTGAAAAAGAAATTTAAAAATAAAAGAAATTGATTTTTTTTGGGTTAAAAGTGCTAAAAATGCGAAATTGGGTGTGAAAGAGTCCTTTTGAATTAAATTTGGGAGGAAAAGAACATCCATCAAGTTGGATGAGATGGTAAGGGCGCTGGAAAGATGAACTAGGGGACCCAAGTTCGAAACTTGCAGCCCCAAAAACGTTTCCCCTTTTTTTTAAGTAAAGGCAGCTTGCGAGGAGGACATGTGTGAGGACGAGGCTACTGGTCGTGAACGTCTGAAGCCACTGAGCCGTGAACTCGAAGCCGGACACACGAGTCTGACCGTACACCGAGCCGTACACCTTCAACTGGCCGCACACCTTCAACAGATGCGAAGAAAAACGACGTTTTTCACCATTTTTAGCTCCAAAACTCGATCCAGAACTCGTTTTTATGAAAAACGGGAAGAACAAACCCCCCTATTTTGCCAACATCTATCCAAAAATCCAAAAATCCTTCAAAAATAAGCTCAAATATGCTCCAGATCTGACCAAATTGATTGATACAATCCAAGCTCTGATACCAATTGTAAGTCCCCAATCTGCTTGTGCATCAATCAGATCCAATTGATGGTGCAGAATACCAATCAATTGGATGATGCTAGATCAAAATAGAGAAGAAGGAGAAGAAGAATAAGATGAATCTACGGTGTATTGATGATAAGATTGATCGTCCAACACAAGATTCTCTCACACACACTCTTCTTCTCTCTAACTTTCTCTCTCTACAATATGCTCCTCTCCAATAACTCTCCTCAAGGCCTCACACTCACATGCACTCCTCACCCCATATATAAGAAACAAGAACCACCAGCCGTACACAAGTGTACGGCCATACACGGGTGTACGGCCGTACACAGGAGTACATCCGTACATGACGGTCCTAGACAAAAAAAAATATTTTCCTAGAAAAGCAAAGTATAAACCATATTTTTAGACCCACCAGTAAGATTAGAAAACTTAATGCAAGAAGGATGTTCAAAGGAATGTACTTTGAATGTGAGACTTCGTTTCCATAGAATTGCTCTCCATTGGAATACTTTGTAATGTTTGTTGCCAAGTGTTTATGACTTTTTTGCATATTCATTACAAGAGGATCAATGCATATAAGTTTAGAATCTAACATATTTTGGTGAATGGAAAGAATTTGGAATTCTTACATTTACAATAAGGATTTGGAATTGTGAAATGAGCATCATTGAAATATTGCCAATCAATCTATTTCACAAAGAAAGGACCATGGGCAAACATAGTGTGCATGCTTGGAGCATGGCATAACTATTGTTTTTATTCAAGTATTAAGTTGATTATTCGAAACATTATACAATGAATAATGAGTAATCAATATGGCTCAAATGTTTTGGGGCCATATAGGATTAGTATTGGTCTTGTGTTTCACTTTGCATGTTTTGACTTCCCGAATAACTAGGTTATTCAAACCATCCACAGTTGATCATACTTTGGAAGTAGGTATTGGGGCAAGACTATCATGAATGTGTCTGTAGTTTGTCTAGGTGTTTTAGACATAGTTGCAGTATTCATGAGTGCTCTTGGAATAAGATTCGAGTATTGGATTCAACCCATGCTCATTTGAATCACTTCATGGATTTTATGACGAGTGATCATGAGACGATAATATCTTATATTCTTGAAACCAAGACATGTGGGTTGTAATTTACAAGTCGGTTGCAAATTGACATATGTAAACGCACCAGTAACTTGGTGTTATAAAACATATTGTTGTGTGTGATTTGATGAGTAACTGCAAACCAACATTTGAGTTGAAGTTTATCTATTCCTTTTACCCTTGGAGGGATAAAAGCGATATCTGTGGGCCCCTCAATGATTTAGTCATGACAAACCTAAGTGCTTGGCCAAGCCTTGACTGATTTGCTTTGTTCAATTAGTCAGTTGTCATAAATCGGAAATCAGAAAACAACAAATGGACAGACAGAATGATTATAATCCATGTCTCAGTCCATATGATATCTAGAATGGAGGAATATATGATCTCTTATCTAATGGACACGTCATTGAATGGGTCAGAGTTCGACATCAGCTTTAAGAGCTACGATTGCTAGTCGGGTTGTAGAGACATACTTGCAATAATAATTATTAGACTTATCGAAGTGGGATACTTTTGGATTAGATGTCTAAGCCCATAACTATAATTGGTATGTACTTGACCCGAGAGTAGCATGGTCTATTTGGGTTGCATGGCACCGGAACAATCTGAAGGATAGACTTTTGAGAAGAGGTTATTTATGATTTATTAATATATTATAAGTTCTAATATATTAATATGAAGTCATATAATTTAATTAGTATTAATCAAGAATTAATTTGGAATTAATTTTGTGATCAAAAGAGACTAATTAAATATATGGGGATTGATTATGTAAATCATTCATTCTTATATATGTGTGGGCTTATGATCCATAGTTCTTCATGTTGGCCTAAACCCATCTGGTAACCCATGGATACTCCATGGAGGTTAAAACCCATGGAGCATGAAGAATGTGAAAAGTCATGCACATTAGGGTTTGCCTGGTGTAACCCTAATTAAGCCACACTATATAAGGACCCCTCTAGTTCATGAAATTTGCACTAGTGCATACACAAAGAGGGCAACCCGATTTCTAGAGTGAAAGTAACCTCCTCTCATGTTATTCCAATTGTTGGTTGTGTTGTGTGATTCCATTTGAGGTGCAACACTTGGGGCACTAAGCTCTTAAAGGTTCAAGACTTCAAGCTACACCAAAAGGTATGTCATGCAACTAAAATTTTTTAGTATAGATACTCCATGATACGCTAGTTAGGATGATGCTTTGGAATATTGAATGTTTGCATGTATAATAGAGAAAGCACAGATCCAAAGCACATAGGGTTGCATGTACACCATACGAGTGTTAGAATGCTCAAAACCCAACAATTATGAGTTATATAAGTGTCGTTATATTATCTTTTTAACTACTCGTGGTACGGGGAATCTAGTTTGAAGGGTCGCTAAGGGAATCAAAATCTGATAAAAAACAATCATTTTCATCAAAATCTGGGAGTTTACGGTTAGTTGTGTTGAAGGGTGTACAGCCATAAACGTGTGACACAGCCGTAAACCATTCAAGTTCAAGAACTGTAAACTGTTTCTAGACCGTAATCAATTGTTTGACCGTGAACCATTCATCAAGTGTTGACCGTAAACACATCTTGGATCGTAAAACATCATTTGGCCGTAATCCTTTGAACCGTGATCGAGTGTACGGCCGTGAACACTGTACAGCCATGAACCATCTAGGTCATTAGAACATTTTCATTTTCTCTTGTTAATTTTGTTTGTTTAATCAAGAAAAACCAAAAGCAACAAATGGACTATCAAAACATGACTCCTCACCATGAACTGGACTCCATTATGGGAATAACTACACGCATTCCAAGACTGTTATCTGCTGAAGGTTTCCCGGAATGGAAGTATCAGATGGAAAAAATATATCAAAATGAAAGACTTCAAAGTTTGGAGAAGCATCTTGAAAGGACCAGTCCGGATCACCACAACACTTCAGAATGGAACAGTCATTGACAAAGCAATCGCGAACTACACCGAAGAAGACTTTGAGAAGGTTGAAGAGCAAGAAAGAGCACTGGCTACACTCACAATGGCTCTATCTCTAAAGATTGCTCAGGGTTTCAGAGAATACACTTCTGCAAAAGCTTTATGGGAAGCGTTAATCGAGGTATACGAAGGGAATGAGGATATGAAACAAATTCGTCAGGACATGTAGAGGCAGAAATTCAATATGTTCAATCACATTTTGGGAGAATCCTTAGAAGCTCAGCTGCAGAGGTTCATCACTCTCACCACAGAGATGAGCTCTGCTGATATTATGGTCACCAGCTCTGAAATTAACAAGAAGCTGCTAAACTCACTGCTAAACTCATGGGACATGAATGTGTCTGTGATCAAGAAGACAAAAGACCTAAACTGCCTGATTCTCGCTGAAACCATGGCGATTATCAAGGCCTGCGACTTGGATGACAAGCACATGGAAATTAATCACGTGAATTCCTACTCAACTGCCAACCTCGGGATTCAATCCAACAGTGACTTCTCATCCTTCACTACTCCCCAAGTTCAACCTTTTGTTACTCCTCAACCACCATCTTATACTACTCCACCCATGCAAAGCGTTCAACCATCAGTTTCTTATCCACAAGTTGCTTCAAAAGCACCAGCTCCAGTTTTTGCTCCCAAAGAAAATGATGAAAATTTGACTCTTGCTACCGGTCTTGTCAACTGCTACAATGCTTTCGTGGCTGGCGAGCTACCTCCTTAATTATCTTTTGTTGATTTGGATCAAATTCATCCTGAAGATGTTGAGGAGATGGACATCACATGGCAAATTGCAATAGCGGTGTTCAGGGCCAAATAGTTCTCCAAGAAGACAGGCAAAAATAATTAGGGAATGAATGCTGAAAAGAAGGTGGGCTTCAACAAAGGCAAACTTCGCTGCTTCAACTGCCATGAACCTGGTCATTTTGCCAGAGACAGCCCAAAGCCTGACGGGAGGGAAAACAGCGAAAGAACAATGGTGCCAGTGGGTAGCAGTAGAGGAGTTACCACCAACAACCAGACCGTGAATCTTGTTGTGGTGGCTCGGTCGTTTGATTGGGAAGACCACATCCAGGCCCTGAACATCTCAGGACCTGAAAATGCGCATCTTTCCCAGATCAACGACATCCCAGAAGGAGAAGCTGAGGTAGCCCCAGAGGCAGAGATGATGGAACTGCAATTTGCTTTCATGGTTCAAAATACCCCAGAGCCTGCAAAGCCGGAGGTAAGTGAAAACACTTGTTCTCAATCTTGTCTTAACACTATCAAGTTTTTGCGTGATCAAATCGAATTGATAAATAGAGAGAACGAGGACCTAAAATATGAGAAATATACCATTAAGAAAGAACAAAAACCATTAAAAGAAAAACCGGGGGCTAAGATTAGGGAATTTAGGAAATTGCAGGAGGACTATAGCAACAAGTGTGAGAATTATGATTATATAGAGAAACAATTTGCTGCTGTCACTGATGAACTTAACACATTGAAGATACGTTTTGAAAATGTCGATTTTAACTTCAAGAAATTTGATGTGTCAAGTGACTTAGTTGCAAACATTATTGAAAAAAAAAAGTAGTGGAAGGACCAGAAGCAAGTAGGAATAGGCTATGAGGGGGTCCCTCCCCCATTTAATCACATTTACACTCCTACTCCCTTGACTCGGGAAGAGATTGACCGAGAACCATTTATGGTATACGATAAACCAGCTGCTGAACAGGCAACTAAATGTAGTGCTAGGGTTTTAGATACTAACATTTCTACCTCCCATGAAGATGTGTCAGTAAGTCAGGGAAAGCAAGATGATGGGAAGATTGAGTCTAATAATAATTTGGTGTCTAAATTTGGAGTTCCTATTTGTGATGAGTCAGTGTCTGATGTTAAGACTGATGTTTTAATTTGTGATGATTTGGTGTCAAATTCAAATGTTTCTGATAAATTTGGTGTTATTTTCGTGAAATCTACTAAATCTGACACTACCACATCCACACCTTCTACATCTGTCACACAATCTAACTCCTGCACTTGCACATGTGGGAAAGTTAGAAAAGTCATTAAGAGCATGAAATCTGATAAAGGCGGTACCAGGTTTAATGATAATAAGCAAATATGTTTCAACTGTGGTACTGCCGGCCACATTGCTCAAAATTGTTCTAGCAGGGCATTTGTGCATTTTTCAACGTTGAGGAAAGAAAACGAGTCCCGAGGAATGTCTTTAACGAGAAAGTCCTCGAGATCTCGTCTTCGTGATGATGATCGGAAATTCAATAATGATAAGAAAAGGGTTGTTTTTAAAACGAACAAACAGGTTTTCAGTAAACAAGCCACATGTACTTTGCCAAAATCGAATGAGGCTAAGCCAAGGTCGATTTTGTCAAAGGGTGCGTCTGGATCTTCGACTAATCCAAGCCGAAAATCTAAATGCTCAAAGCAAAAGAAAAACATTTATAAATCACCTGTGAATTCTTTAAAACCTAATTATCAATGGGTGCCCAAATCTACACTTGTCCAGTCATCACCAACTTCTGACGGTGCATCTGATAATAATTCAAAATTGAAAAGTCAAAAGGATAAATCTGTGAAAGTCTAGGGTAAACCCAGGGTTGTAATGACCTGGGTCCCCAAATCTAATTAATCCCGCTCATCGTGCAGGGACAGTTGTGGAGGAATGTCGTCGGACCATGGTATGTCGACATTGGATGTTCCCGACACTTGACAGGAGACATTTCCCAGCTGAATGACATTTAAACATTTAATGGGGGGTATGTTTCCTTTGTGGGAGGTGAAGGCGGAAAGATCACTCAAAGGGGAAAAGTCTCAAATGGAGTGCTAAGTTTTGAGAATGTCAACTACACGCCCGAGTTGAAGCACAACTTGTTGAGTGTTTCTCAAATTTGTGACAAGGGCTATTCGACTCATTTCAACGATAAAGAATGTCTAATTTTGAAGCCAGGCATTGTCATCCCAGATGAATGGATTCTTTTGAAATCAAAACGGGATGGCAACGCATATATCATTGACATGAATAACAATCTTCCTGAACAAGTTACATGTCTCTTCTGAAAGGTTTCCGAGCACAATGTTATGTTGTGGCATCGTCAGCTCGGACATGCTAACGCAAAGAACCTGAATCGACTTTCCAAGAATGAACTAGTGTGCGGGCTTCCTGACAAAGATTTCATCACGTTTTAAAAGTGTGTGGCTTGCGCTCAAGGAAAGCATCACAGAAAGCCACATCTGCCAAAACAGGTCAATTCGATCAACCAGGTACTCCAATTGTTGCATATGGACTTATTCGGTTCGGTCAATGTCCTAAGTATCAATAGGAATTCATACTCACATTTTACGTGGGTTTTCTTCTTGAACAACAAGTCTGGGGTTGCTGACCTAATCAAGACGTTTATAGTAATGATTGAGAACCAGACAAACCAACGGGTGAAGGTGCTCAGAACTGATAACGGGACGGAATTCAAGAATGCTGTCCTCGATCATTTATGTACGGAAAAAAGGGATAGTGCGTCAATATAGTGCTGCTCACACACCACAACAAAATGGTGTTTCTGAGCGGCGAAACCGAACATTAAAAGACGCCGTAAGGACGATTGTTATGTGACTCTAAACTTCCAGTCTTCTTTTGGGTCGAGGCGATCAACACGGAGTGTTATGTTCAAAATCGTGTTCTGATCAACAAAGCTCAGATGAAGACTCCTTATGAAATTCTCTACGGTCACAAGCCATCTGTTAGTCACTTCCGTATCTTTGGCTGTCCTTGCACCCTCCTTCATCTGGAATCTAACCCCAAATTCAACGCCAAAGCCGATGATTGTTATTTTGTGGGGTATGTTGCTCGCACGGCATACAGGGTCTACAATAAGAAGACAAAGTAAATCGTAGAATCCTTCGACGTGCGTTGGTTGGAGGAGAACGAGACGGATGCTAGAGTCGGTCCAGATTAGCTGTTTGACTACACATCTTTATTCAAATCACTCAATGTGTTTTCAGATGATTTGTCTGGTTCCAGCTCTGGTTCGAAGACTGTGATTGAAGATGAGGACGAAAAAGTTGTTTACAGACCGTCGGTGGTTCCCTCTACGACTCCTACAGTGGATACATCCATTCCAATTAATTCTTCAGAATCTCCGAGTCAACAAAACAATCCAGATGCTGATACCACTCCTCTTAATCCTGATGAAAGAGAGTTCATGTCCAGAGATGCTTCCGCTGCTACTCAAACATTTATGGAACTTCACTTTCCTAAACCGATTGCTAATGAGTTCGTGGCAAGCCCCTCTCACGATTCCAGACCGTCTGAGGTGGATCATTCAACAGATGATGGATTTATCAATATTCACAACCTTCCCGTAACGCTCAATGACATCAGCCAGGAGCTACATTCCAGAATTCAACGCAATCACCCCATCGAAAGCGTCATTGGTCAGCTGGGCGACGGTGTTCGAACGCGGAGTCAGAGTGGAGATGTAAATACATGTCTCTACTCTTGCTTCATATCTCAAATAGAGCCAAATAACATCGAAATGGCTTTGAATGAGCCCAGCTGGGTGGATACTATGCATGAAGAGCTGAATCAATTCGAAAAGTTGGGGGTTTGGAAACTGGTTGAATTACCTAAAGGAAAAAAGTCCCTTGACACGCGTTGGGTTTATCGCAACAAGCAAGATGATTCAGGGGTCATTGTGCGGAATAAGGTGAGATTGGTCGTCCGTGGATTCCGGAAAATTGAGGGTCTAGACTACACTGAGGTTTATGCACCGGTTTCTCGCTTAGAGGCTATTCGCATTTTCCTCGCGTACGCTTCCCACATGAACTTCACGGTTTACCAGATGGATGTCAAGACTGTCTTCCTGTACGGTACTGTAAAGGAAGAAATCTATTTTGATCAACCTCCTGGGTTTGTCAACTCGAAGTTTCCAAATCACATCTACAAGTTGGTCAAGGCTTTATATGGGTTACATCAAGCTCCTAGGGCGTGGTATGCAACTCTTACGAAGCACTTGCTCGAGCATGGATATACACGGGGGACAATCGATCAAACCTTGTTCATTAAGCATGTTGGTGCTTATCAGATTCTTGTGCAAATATATGTCGATGACATCATTTTCGGGTCAACAAGTCCACAACTGTGCAAGGAGTTCGAAGCCGTGATGAAGAAGAGGTTCGAGATGAGTTCCCTGGGGGAGATGACCATGTTTTTGGGGCTTCAGGTCAAACAAGATTCAATCGGAATCCTGCTCCATCAAGCCAAGTATGCTGAAGATATGCTAGAGAAGTTCGGGTTTCGAGACGCAAAACCTTCCCTGACGCCGATGGCCGAGAGACCCCTGTTGACTCCAGATATTGAAGGCAAATCCGGTGATCATACTGACTACAGATCAATAATCGGTTTGTTGATGTATCTAACCGCAAGCAGGCTAGACATCATGTTCGCGGTTTGTCAATGCGCACGATACCAGGCTAATCCTAAACTATCACATCTTATTGCTGTCAAAAGAATTTTTCGGTATCTCAAAGGCAGCCCAAAACTTGGTCTTTGGTATCCGAAAAATTCTGAATTTGATTTATATGCTTTTGCTGATAGTAATTATGGAGGCTGTGAGCTTGACAGGAAATCAACGTCTGGGGGTGTCTGTTGTTCTCAAGCTATTTGGATACAACATCAACTCATGGATTATGGTTTGAATTTTCTTGAAACCCCTATCTTTTGTGATAATGAAGCTGCAATTCAAATTGCTAAAAATCTAGTCCAACACTCAAAAACCAAGCACATCGATATCAAAGTGCATTTTATCTGAGACTGTTATGAGCGTTCGCTCATTCGGTTGGAACAGGTTCCCACTGTTAATAATGTGGTGGATCTGGTCACAAAACCGTTTAACAAATCTCGATTCGATGTGCTTGTGCGATTTTTGAAAATGATACGCTTTGAGGACTAATTTTTGGTTTTATCTTAGTTTAAATTTGCGCATTTAATTTTCATTCTCACCCATGCACAAATTTAGGGGGAGAAATAAACAACAATCAAACAAAAATTAGAAAATAAAAAATCCAAAAATAGTGTTCCTTTCAGTAGCGTATTTATGTAGGTGTTGTGATGGGAAGTGATATAAAACATGTGATAACAGGGAATTTGAATCTGTGTAAAGTACCAAATCTGAATTGTCTAGGTTCTGTGTTCGATGCGCTGGTAGGCACGAAAGATGTAAATGGACTCGACTAGGTACAAATGAACTTAAGGAATCTAGAGACTTGACAAATCTTGACTTAGATAGATTCGTTTAGCATGACAATACGACGCTCGGGTAGGTTGAGCAGGGAGATATACATGGGAATCTGCGGATACACTAAATAATATGTATCTAGAACCGTGGTTTAACTTTTCCTCAATGTACGGACTATGTCCTTAATTCCAGTATTGATGGGGCAACCGGGGAATTCTGATCAATTAGGTCTGTAGAAGGTTATTTTCTTGCTTTCTTATGTTAGTCATATGTTGCCTCCTCTATGTGATTGAAATACATCCGACCTGGACTGCAACATATGCAATTTTATCTCTCTACATCTTTTAACTATGCAATTCTTTCTGTCTGTTAGCCATATGATGTCTCATTTGCGTAATCGAAAGATTCGACCTGGTAAACAGCATATGCACCATTCTACTTCACAATCCCTCTAAATCTAGTCAGTCATATGTTTCACCCTCTGCGTGATTGGAAGAGGTCCGACCTGGGTTTACAACATATGCATTCTAAATCTGTCTTCTCCCATAATAATTGTCTGCTCATCTAAAGTAAGGAGTATTTTGGAAGTCCCTGATTATTGGGGTATATCAGGAAGCGGGAAACACGTTCTAGTACAACTAAAATTGAACATTTATAGGTTGTCTGTAGATCTCGCTGCTCAATTTAGGTGGACAACAATATCCTTGGTCGTAGTCAGATGAATGGTCCTTAGGAATTTCATATATGTACATAAGGTCATACAATGACATATCACTGATAGTATGTCCTAATTTTGTCACAAAACTTTCGTGTTTAGGTGGACCACAATACCGGCGATCGACCAGATATAGACATGAAGATGGAGGTACTGATGAACGGATTAAGGCTGTCTAATAATTTTGATCCCAATATCACAAAAATTTTATTATTAGCGTTAGTTAAGGTGAAATTAGTGTTAATTCATTTTAATTTCAATTTTATTTTTATTTTTATTTTATTTTTATTTTTATTTTTATTTTTTTATTTTTTTTATTTTATTTTATTTTCATTTTGCTATTTCAAAAATTAAAAAAAAAATTAAAAATATCTTAGTTTAATTTTTTATAATTTGTTTTATTTTACTTTTACTTTTATTTTACTTGTATTTTATTTTCTAGTCCTCAAAATGCATTATTTTTAAATTTTTTGGGTATTGGGCTTTATTTTTAAAGCATTTTGGGTTGCAGCCCATGGATTTTGGACCGGGTCTTGGGTCCAGGTATATAAGGTTGAGTCCGGCTGTAAACTCTCATTTCTCACTATTTTCATTTACGGTCGTAAACTCTTCCAATTCCCTCTCTCTCTGTTACTGTTCATCGATCCATCTATAACTCGAAATTACCTGTTTACAATTGTAGGTATGCCCTTTGCGATCACCGAAATGATATTTTAACAGAAAATCAACCGTGAATTGAGGGTGTAATCGATGAAATCTAACTGATCGGCATTTACGACTATTGAAGGGTTTACGGCCATTGATGGGTTTACGGCCGTAAACCCGTTTACGGCCGTAAACCCGTTTACGGCCGTACACACCCTCTCTGACCGTAAACTCAAAGTTTTGAGCATAAATCATTATTTTTGTCATTTAATCACCAATAAAAGCATAATCTAATTGATTAATGAGTAAAACCCATTCTTAATTGTCTAAATAATGTGTTTTCTCACTTGGCTTGGTTAATTGCAGATCAAGAATGGCTGAACTCAAGTTTGCAGACAGTCACAACTTAGCTATCTTCTTGGTTGGCCCACCAGCAGTCCATGGTGATTTCAAGTCAATGGTGCATGGTCTGAGGAAATGCTGCCTTGCTTCCGCTCTCACTTTGAATACTGTGATTTATCAAAGTCACATTAAAGATTTTTGGATTATGTTGTGGTGAGAAAAGTAGATGGCGACTCAAAGTCTGTTGAAGCAAAAGTTAAAGGGAGGAAAATTACTGTTACAGAGCAGATTATCCGGGAAGTTCTGAGAAATGAAGACCAACCAAGTTTTCTGACCGAGATTGAAATTGTTCAAACTGAAGAAATCGTCGAGCAAATGGGTTATGAAGGAGAATTTCCTCCAACCATGAAAAAGCTCTTACCACCTTACTGGAGGTTTCTAGCCCATGTCTTTGTAAGCTGCATCTCAGGCAGGAAATCTGGAGCGGATGAAATTTCTCTACATAATACATGTGCAATCTCCGCTCTTGCCGCAGGTCTTGATTTCAACTTCTCTAAATTTATCTTGAGAGAATTGATCATGAATATTGAAAGAAAGAAAAGAGATAAATTTCTCATGTACCCGCGTTTTCTGCAGCTGATCATCGACAACCAATTCCCGGAGATTGAAAAAGAAGGAGAAAATTTAGATATGAAATCTCTTGGGTCAAACACCTTTGGTTTAATGAAACAGAACCGTAAGGGTAAGCTGTTGTTCGAAGGAAAGTACCCTTTGGTGAAATTCGGGGCATTTGTAGAGTTGAGTGATTCATTTGAGTCTGTCGAGTCCTCTGACCACATGGATTCTGAAGATGATGTAATACCTGTCTCTGAGCACGAAAGTGAAAGAGTTCCTCCTGTTGCAATTGTAGCAGAGGAACATGACATCATGAAAAATGTGGAGGTACAGAGTGACGTCAATGAGAGTCAAGATGCGAGCGGTGATGGTAATGATGATGATGAAGAGAGTGATTTTGAGGAAAGGTTGATGGATAATGTTGTAGTAAAAGATGATGATACAACTTTTGGTGGTGATATGTCTAGACTCAACGATATTGAATTCAATTTTGAGTTCAAAAATTTTGGTCGATGCCCATCAAATGTGAATTTCGACACCTTCTTCGACAATATCGATGAAGTTGCTCAACCAGCAACGGAGATAGGGGGAGTGAAAGGTGTATCCTGTGCCCCAGCCCAGCCTACTCAACATGATACTATTATGGATCCACCACCCACCAGAACCACAACGATTGTCAACCGTGTTGAAAAGGAACCTGTCTAAGCGCCTTCTCGGATCACTATTAAACATGCCAAAAGAAAGGTTACAGCTAAGAAGAAAGAGGGTTGGCTTTTCATGAAAAACTCCGACGAGAATCGTAGTGCAGACGAACCTCAACTCACTGTGAAGAGGAACTGGGGATTTAATCCTTAACTTTATATGTTGGTGGTGAAGAGGAACTCTGGCAACTCAGAATACTACAAGAGCATTCACGATTTTAGTTCCTGGACGAAAGTTGATCTTTCTGAAATCTCAAAGGCTCCAATCCACAATCCTTCTCAAGACCCAAGTGCCTTCAACTTCAATCGATTTCTAGAAAGGCATGTCAAGGAGAAGTTCTCCAACATGAAGACAGCATAATCACTCATAAGAAGAGACAAGGAGGTGATCGATCCTAAGACCAATAAGCCAATGAAGATAGTGTTGTGGCCTCCTACAAAATAGTTGAATGAAATTCCTATTCCTCAACATTTTCATGAAGGATATCTTGATCATATGAAATTTTGGGCCTTCGATGAGCTCACAGCCACTGCAGCAATCAAGTTTAAAGATAGAGAAGGTGTTCTTCATCTTGTCAATGCTAAAGATCTTCTGAGGTTTAGGGAACGAGATATTCATACCTTGGCTCAACATCAAATTTTCTGCAAGTCGGATCTGCTAGAGCCAGCTGCCAAAGAGTTCACCTCGATGATTGCGACAATTATTGAAAAGAGACTGTGGCTGGGAGCAATGGGGAGATCAGATGTGATGTTGTTCGAGAAGCAAAGTCAAAAGAAGCCTTGAGTACATGCTAGCCTCAAACCAAGGGGGAGATTGATAGGTCATAAATAGTGACATCCCCTAATTTCTCGGCCAGAAAAGACCGATTTAATTTATGCTTTTTTAAAATCAAATCAGAGAAATCTTTATAAAAGATGTTGCAAAATTGGTCCCCAAAACAAAATATGATAAAAGTTTGTCAAAACCTTTATTTAAGAAATATATAATTTCATTTCATATCAAAACTTCGGGATGTCATGTACCGATACAGACCAAAAGCATAAACAAGACATTATAAGCCTTTCAACAGTTTTATACAACTACTGGCCTATAATCCAAAAATCTCACGTTATCCTCCGACTAAGCTCGAGGTCCACTACCTGTAACATAAAAAGCTGAGTGGGTCAGGCTTGGGAGCCTGGTGAGCATATAGGGTTTTCAACCCACAATAATAATAAACTTATTAACTTCACCAATCAACAATAACCCTGATTACCCGTTCCAGTTATCCTCACTTTACGTCCCTATACACTTATCACAAGGGACCTAGCTTAAAGAATATCATCGGGATGGACACTACTGCTAAGGGGTTTCCTCAGCCATACATGTCCTAAAGGCAACCATGAGGGGGATGGAGTACAGCGAATAAACACCCAAGTTCATTAACACCTACAGGTTGCGGGCCTGCTAGCGTTTCCCACTGGACTGTCTAGAAAGTCCGTGGTCGTCATCCAAACTCCGCTAGATGACTGGATCACAAATCACATCGAGGCCTCTCATCACTTTATTTCATCACACACCAACTATCTACCCATGTTCTACCCAACATATTTGTAGATAAACATATATATATACAGTTTAAAACTTGTATAAAACATCAACTCAACAGTCACCTCAAATAAACAATTAATCTATTTACACATAGCACGTATTTTAAAGTAAATACTTCATATCTATGTGTAAAATGAAAGTGACTATACACTCACATGATTTGATGATAATCGGGCAGCAATTCGTTTCCTAAAACGATCGTTTCTAATAAAACCGGGAGTTTTATTCAGAAACCGGGCTCTGCGAGGGTCGGGCTTCGAAACCGAAAAGATAAATTTTTCGGGCTTCTCGGGCTCTTCGTGGCGTATTCCAGGGGTTATAATCGATACCGGGGCTTTGGGGAATGTTAAGATGAAGAAAATATGGAAAAGGGGGTTAAAAATGGCAAAACTCCAAAAGTAACCGAGAAGGCTCGCATACCCCTCTTATTTATAGGGTCCGAAGTCGACTAGTGAGGGTGGGGTCCGCAGGTGGCTGCACATGGGCTGCGCGTGCGAGGCCTCGGTGTCGCCTCCTGATTGGACCGCGACCTAGGGTCCGAAGTAGGGGGGGCTCGTGGCTTCCTGCGAAGGCTTCGGACATGTGATAGTAGACACGCGTCGGACAGGCATTGGACCGCTTCAGCAGCTCGGATGACTCAGCCTTATTTCGGACACGTGGCACATGCGAGGCGAGGACACGTGGTCGAAGTCCACCTATGCGAAATTCCTCGGTTTTGGGGATTTTTCTCGATTTTCGCGCCAAAACTTCTAAAATCCATAACTTTCGCATACTAGCTCCATTTTGACGTTCTTTATATGCACGCGTAAGTAAAATTACACTCTACAACTTTCATTTAGACTTCATCGGCTAATTTTGACTTTAATTTTTATATTATTATTTTTAACAGACCGGGACAGGAAATCCGTTAAGAATTCATAACTTCTTCATCCGACGTCCGTTTTCGTCAGACATTTTACCGTTGTGCTACTAATGACGAGACCTTCAATTCTCATTTAGGTCGTGTCGGCTAAAAATCAATCGATTTAAAATTCGAGTTTTTAGTTGTCTACTTCTAAGTTGAAACTTCGAAAAATCATAACTTCCTCATACGAAGTCAGATTTGGGCGTTCTTTTTATACCTACTCTCGGTTTAACGAACACTACAAGTTTCATTTAGATAACGAAGGCCAAAAAGTAGTTTATCAAAAACTCACTTTTTACGACATTCGGCACTGTGACGGTTTTGTCGCGAAACTTCGACAGCTCATAACTTCTTCGTTATAACTCGGATTTCGGCATTCTTTATATATCCGTAATCTTTGGCACACCCACTACAAGTTTTTTAATAGATATCGGCTTTATCTAATATTTAATTTTGATGCTCATTTTTATTCTTAATTAATTAAACCCTAATAATTAAGCATAAAACACATATTCACATAATTCCTTTTCATTTCTTCAAAATGAGTTACAAAGGTTAACCTAGACTATAATGTCAATACTAATGCCTAGCCTAGATACACAAGCATTATAATTCTCTCCCCCTTAGGATGATTCCGTCCCCAGAATCACACATCAGCAAACAAATACGGGTAGCGACTCATCATGTCACTCTCCGTTTCCCATGTGAGATTTGGTCCATTCGTATGTTTCCAGTGCACAAGCACTAAATCGACCATCTTGCGTCTCAGCTTCTTAGTCTTACAGTCAACGGTTGCCTCAGGTTCCTCAATCAACCTCTTGTTTTCATCCAACCTTAATTCAGAAATGGGAATTATGTCGGGCACATCTCCCGTGAACTTTCTCAAATAACACACATGAAAGGTATTATGAATACCCTCCAGTTCTTCTGGTAATTCTAGCTTGTAAGCTTGATTCCCGATCCTCTGAAGAACTTTAAATGGTCCAATAAACCTTGGACTCTACTTTCCCCTTTTACCAAATCTTATAAGTCCCTTCCATGGCGACACTTTAAGTAAAACCGGATCTCCAACTTCGAAGGATATCGGTTGTCTTTTCTTGTCAGCATAACTCTTTTGTCGATCTTGAGCAGCTAACATCCTTTCCCTTATCACTTTCAACTTTTCAGCAGTCTGATGGACTATTTCAGGTCCAATAAACTGCTTTTCCCCAGCTTCCAGCCAGCATGATGGCGTTCGACACTTTTCCCCATACAAAGCGTGATAAGGTGCCATCTTGATGCTCGAGTGGAAACTATTATTATAGGAAAATTCTACTGCAGGTAAGTGTTCATCCCAGTTACCTTGGAATACTAGGGTACATGCTCTCAGCATATCCTCCAATGTTTGAATCGTTCGTTCACTCTGACCATCGGTTTGAGGATGGTAAGCTGTACTCAAACACAACTTGGTACCCAATTCCGCTTGTAGACTTCTCCAAAACCTTGAGGTAAAACGGCTGTCACGATCGGATACAATCGTTAACGGAACACCGTGTAGCCTCATAATTTCCTTCACGTAAGAATTCTCAAGTTTATGCATAGACCATTTCTCGTTAGCGGCTATGAAATGCGCACTCTTAGTGAAGCGATCAACGACCACCCAAATCATGTCGTGACCGTTCTTTGTTCTGGGCAGTTTAGTCACAAAATCCATGGTAATGTCCTCCCATTTAACCATGGGTACAGGTAAAGGTTCTAAACTCCGATACGGTTTCTGATGTTGTGCCTTAACCCTAGCACATGTTACACACTCGGCCACATACTTAGAAACATCGAGCTTCATCGTCGGCCACCAGTAATAGGGTTTTAGATCCCCATACATTTTCGTACTGCCGGGATGAATCGAGTACATGGTCTTGTGGGCTTCTTCCATCAGAAGATCTCTTACTCCTCCCGTCTTAGGTACCCAAATCCTATCTTTGAATACCTTCAATCCCTAACCATTTGTATCAAACACCAACGTTTTTCCCAAACGTTCCTCCTTTCGGTCATTCTTTTCTAAAGCCTCCTCCTGAGCTTTCTTTATACTTTCCACAATTGTCGAGACGACTTCAATTCTCAACGCTCTTGGCCTTCTCTTTTCAAGATTTACCTTCCGACTGAGAGCATCAGCAACAACATTTGCTTTACTAGGGTGGTAAAGTATCTCACAGTCGTAGTCCTTGAGTAGTTCCAGCTAGCGCCGCTGCCTCATATTCAATTCCTTCTGATTAAAGAGATACTGAAGACTCTTATGATCAGTGAAAAGTTTACACTTAGTACCATAAAGATAATGCCTCCATATCTTTAAGGCAAATACTACCGCTGCCAACTCCAGATCATGAGTGGGGTAGTTCTTTTCATGCTCTTTCAACTACCTCGATGCATACGCTATCAATTTATCCCTTTGGGTTAGAACACATCCTAACCCAACTCCAGAGGTATCACTATAGACTGCGAAGTCATCAACTCCTTCAGGTAACGAAAGAATCAGTGCTTCACACAGTCTCTTCTTTAACTTTTCAAAGGCTTCCTTATGCTTTTCATTCCAAGCATAAGTAGCTCCTTTGTGGGTCAAAGCTGTTAATGGAGTAGCGCTCGAAGAAAAGCCTTGGATAAATCGGCGATAATATCCGGCTAATCCTAAAAAGCTTCGAATCTCCGTAGGACTTTTTGGTTGTTCCCACTTCATCACAGCTTCAATCTTTGCTGGGTCAACCATTATTCCTTCTTGGTTAACCACATGACCTAAAAATTGGACTTCTTGAATCCAAAATTCACATTTGGAGAACTTTGCATACAGCTTCTCTTTTTTCAGAACTTCTAGCACTTCACGCAGATGCTTGTCATGCTCCTGCTTGCTTTTCGAATAGATCAAGATATCGTCTATGAATACTATCATGGATTTATCAAGGTATGGTTTACAAACCCTGTTCATCATGTCCATGAAAGCTGCTGGGGAATTGGTTAATCCGAACGACATAACCAAAAATTCATAGTGTCCATATCTTGTTCTTAACGCAGTCTTTTCGATAGCCTGCTCCCTCACCTTTAGTTGATGGTATCCGGACCTAAGATCGATATTCGAGAAATAGCTCGAACCTTGCAACTGGTCGAACAGGTCATCGATCCTTGGCAACGGATACTTGTTCTTTATGGTCGCTTTATTCAGATCTCTGTAATCGATGCACATTCTCATGCTCCCGTCTTTCTTCTTTACAAATAACACAGGGGCTCCCCAGGGTGATGAACTAGGTCGAATGAAACCTTTGTCCAATAACTCCTGAAGTTGTGTCATAAGTTCTTTCATTTCGGTTGGTGCTAATCGATATGGTGCTTTGGCTATCGGCGTCGTTCCTGGTAACAAGTCGATACGAAACTCCATTTGTCGATCAGGGGGCAATCCGGGAAGATCTTCAGGAAAGACTTCAGGATAATCACACACCACCGGAATATCCTGCACCTCCTTCTTTTCCTTCTTAGCATCAATCACGAACGCTAAATATGATGTACACCCCTTGGCCAAACACTTTCTAGCTTTCATTAGGGAAATGATTCCAGAATTTACTCTGCGTTTGTCTCGAGACACCAGAAACGACTCTTTCCCTGGTGGGTTTACTTTTACTATTTTCTGCCTACACAATATCTCGGCATCATTGGCGCTAAGCCAATCCATTCCTAAAACTATATCGAAACCATTTAACTCGATAGGCAATAGTTCCTCGTGGAACTTATTCCCATCCAAGTCAATGAGGATGTTTTTCATACGATGGCTAACAGGTACAAACTTGCCACTAGCAATTTCGACTAGTAAAGCATTAACTAGTCTATCAACAGGCAAAGCTAGTTTTCTACCAAATTCATGCGAAATAAAGGAGTAATTGGCTCCAGAATCAATCAAAATTTGGGCAGGAAATTCATTTACGAGAAAGGTACCTGAAGCGACATCGACTTCTTCTTTTGCAGCTTCAAGGGTCATCTGAAAGGCTCTCGCCTTCGACTTTGGTGGTAGATTGGGCTTTGCTGCATCCTTCCTCTTTGGATAGTCTTTAAAAACATGCCCTTCTTCATGGCACTCAATACATATCCTCTTGTCGGACGGACACACGTTGGCATAATGCCCAGTCTTTTCAGATTTGTAGCAAGTCACCCCCTCGCTACATTTCCCAGAGTGCTTTTTCTTGCACTTCTCACACCATTTCACTTCACCTCCTCCTCCTCCAAACTTCTTAGACTTAGAAAATTTGCTTTTCTTGTTGGAACCTGAAGTTCCTTCAAATTTTCTCTTTTCACCAACTTCCGCCCTCTCCAGACCCTTCTCTCTGATCTAAACCTCAACATTCTTAGCAGCCCAGATGGCGGCTTTCAAAGTGGTTGGTTGTTTAACCATCGGACCAAAGTCCGCTGGTAATCCGAGGGCAAACTTGTTAACCTTAGAGAGTTCAGTTGGAACTAGGTAAGGAACAAGCTTCATCTTTTCCGTAAAACTAGCAGCGTATTCAGTAACGCTCGTCTTTACCTTTTTCAAATTCTGGAACTCATTATTAATTTCCAGAAGATCCTGCTCAGAGCAGTATTGCAATTTCAGTTGTACCACAAAATCTTCCCAAAACATCTTGCTAGCTTCTCCCTTGGGCATCGAATCAGCTAGTAACTTCCACCAGCTCAACACACCAGATTTCAACAGAGGAATTGCAAGTGCGGTTTTTTGTTTGTCGATGCACTCACAACTTTCAAACATCGTCTCCATTTCAGAGATCCAGTTCATGACTTCCACCGGTGTCGGACTTCCAGATAGATACGGCGGTTTAGATGCCATGAAATCTTTGTATTTGCACCCGCGTCCATCAACTCCTCCATCCTGGTTGTTTTGTCTAACTATCGGTGGGTTGGCTTGACCAAGAGTCCAACTGTAGTTCCGTCCTACTGATTGCCCTTCATTCAATACGGGTTGTTCAACAGGTATCGTAGTCTCTTCCCTATGTTGTTGTAGTAATCGCCTTGTCTCCTCCAGCTAGCGATCTAACATCATCTGCATCATTGCTTGTACCCCAGCCATCGTCATTGGCTCAGGTGCAGCTCCTACAACAGGTACTTGCTCAACTACTTGAGGTTGAGGCTGTTGATCCCTGTTTCCGTTTGCGTTTGCAACTCCACTACGAGTTCTTGCCATTACAATCTATATACCGAATAAGGCGAATTTAGGTCTTTATCCTCGATAGGTATTTAAATTCCCTTATCACTCCGAAACGTTTATATGTTAGTTCTAATCTCGTAATCATACGCTTAGAATCCTACACACATAAGGTTTCCAGATCCGGTCGGCAACAGATGATAGATCCGAACAAATAATGGCACACATGGCAAACACATAACATTTAGCACATAAGGGCATTTTAGGCATCTTTCCTAAAATAAACTAGTGCTCGTGTCTAAAATATGGTAGACACTCATCTCACAATCATCACTTAGCATTCTAAGTTTAAGTCTAGAAATCCTATAATTTCTTAGTTCGCTTAAACTAATGCTCTGATACCAACTGTGACATCCCCTAATTTCTCAGTCAGAAAACACCGGTTTAATTTATGTTTTTTAAAATCGAATCTGAGAAATCTTTATAAAAGATGTTGCGGAATTGGTCCCCAAAACAAAATATGATAAAAGTTTGTCAAAACCTTTCTTTAAGAAATATATAATTTCATTTCATATCAAAACTTCGGGATGACATGTACCGATACAGACCAAAAGCATAAACAAGACATTATAAGCCTTTCAACAGTTATATACAACTATTGGCCTATAATCCAAAAATCTCACGTCATCCTCCGACTAATCTCGGGGTCCACTACCTGTAACATAAAAAGCTGAGTGGGTCAGGCTTGGGAGCCTGGTGAGCATATAGGGTTTTCAACCCACAATAATAATAAACTTATTAAGTTCACTAATCAACAATAACCCTGATTACCCGTTCCCGTTATCCTCACTTTACGTCCCTAAACACTTATCACAAGGGACCTACCCTAAAGAATATCATCAGGATGGACACTACTGCTAAGGGGTTTCCTCAGCCATACATGTCCTAAAGGCAACCATGAGGGGGATGGAGTATAGCGAATAAACACCCACGTTCATTAACACCTACAGGTTGCGGGCCTGCTAGCGTTTCCCACTGGACTGTCTAGAAAGTCCATGGTCGTCATCCAAACTCCGCTAGATGACTGGATCACAAATCACATCGAGGCCTCTCATCACTTTATTTCATCACATAGCAACTCTCTACCCATGTTCTACCCAACATATTTGTAGATAAACATATATATACAGTTTAAAACTTGTATAAAACATCAACACAACAGTCACCTCAAATAAACAATTAATATATTTACACATAGCACGTATTTTAAGATAAATACTTCATATGTATGTGTAAAATGAAAGTGACTATACACTCACATGATTTGATGATAATCGGGCAGCAATTCGTTTCCTAAAATGATCGTTTCTAATAAAACCGGGAGTTTTATTCAGAAACCGGGCTCTGCGAGGGTCGGGCTTCGAAACCAAAAAGATAAATTTTCTGGGCTTCTCGGGCTCTTCGTGGCGTATTCCGGGGGTTATAATCGATACCGGGGCTTTGGGGAATGTTAAGATGAAGAAAATATGGAAAAAGGGGTTAAAAATGGCAAAACTCCAAAAGTAACCGAGGAGGCTCGCATACCCCTCTTATTTATAAGGTCCGAAGTCGGCTAGTGAGGGTGGGGTCTGCAGGCGAGGGTCCGCAGGTGGCTACACATAGGCTGCGCGTGCGAGGCCTCGGTGTCGCCTCCTCATTGGATCGCGACCTAGGGTCCGAAGTAGGGGGGCTCGTGGCTTCCTGCGAAGGCTTCGGACATGTGATAGTAGACACGCGTCGGACAGGCATTGGACCGCTTCAGCAGCTCAGATGACTCAGCCTTATTTCGGACACGTGGCATATGTGAGGCGAGGACACGTGGCCGAAGTCCACCTATGCGAAATTCCTCAGTTTTGGGGATTTTTCTCGATTTTCGCGCCAAAACTTCTAAAATCCATAACTTTCGCATACGAGCTCCGTTGTTGACGTTCTTTATATGCACGCGTAGGTAAAATTACGCTCTACAACTTTCGTTTAGACTTCGTCAGCTAATTTTGAATTTAATTTTAAAATTATTATTTTTAACAGACCGGGACAGGAAATCCGTTAAAAATTCATAATTTCTTCATCCGACGTCCGTTTTCGTCAGACTTTTTACCGTTGTGCTACTAATGATGAGACCTTCAATTCTCGTTTAGGTCGTGTCCGCTAAAAATCACTCGATCTAAAATTCCAGTTTTTAGCTGTCTACTGCTAAGCTGAAACTTCGAAAAATCATAACTTCCTCGTACGAAGTCAGATTTGGGTGTTCTTTTTATACCTACTCTCGGTTTAACAAACACTACGAGTTTCATTTAGATCACTAAGGCCAAAATGTAACACTCGTGTTTTTAGCCTAGGCATTAATCTTGATATGATAGTCTAGGTTAACCTTTGTAACTCATTTTGAAGAAATGAAAAAAGAATTATGTGAATTCTATGTGTTTTATGTGTTTTAAGCTTAATTATTAGGAGTTAATTAATTAAGAATAAAAATGAGCGTCAAAAATAAATATTAGATAAAGCCGATATCTATTAAGAAAGTTGTAGTGGTCGTGACAAGGATTACGGATATATAAAGAACACTGAAATCCGAGTTATAACGAAGAAGTTATGACCTGTCGAAGTTTCACGACAAAACCGGCACGGTGCCGAATGACGTAAAAAGTGAGCTTTTGATAAACTACTTTTTAGCCTTAGTGATCTAAACGAAACTCGTAGTGTTCGTTAAACCGAGAGTAGGTATAAAAAGAACGCCCAAATCTGACTTCGTATGAGGAAATTATGATTGTTCAAAGTTTCAGCTTAGTAGTAGACAGCTAAAAACTCGAATTTTAGATCGAGTGATTTTTAGCCGACACGACCTAAACGAGAATCGAAGGTCTCGTAAATAGTAGCACAACGGTAAAAAGTCTGACGAAAACGGACGTCGGATGAAGAAGTTATGAATTTTTAACGGATTTCCTGTCTCGGTCTGTTAAAAATAATAATATAAAAATTAAAGTCAAAATTAGCCAACAAAGTCCAAACAGAAGTTGTAGAGCGTCATTTTACCTACGCGTGCATATAAAGAACGTCAAAAACGGAGCTCGTATGCGAAAGTTATGGATTTTAGAAGTTTTGGCGCGAAAAACGAGAAAAATACCTAAAACCGAGAAATTTCGCAAGGTGGACTTCGGCCAACTCACCCTCGCTTAGAATGTGCCACGTGTCTGAAAAAGTGCTGATTCATCCGAGCTGCTGAATCTGATCCGAAGTGGTCCACTGAGAAGGCGACACGTACCCTCTTTCACGTGACCGAGCCCTCGCATGAAGCCACGGACACCCCCTACTTCGGACCTAGGCCTCGTGCGAGCCCTCCCCTGCGAGCCTCGGATCTTCGCCACCTGGAGGCTTCTCAACCGTCCGATCAAAAGCTCCTCCCTATAAATAGAAGGCTGCGAGCCGTCTCAGATTTTTTTAACAAATAGCCACTTTTAGCCCCTCTTTCCATATTTTCTTCATTTTAACATCCACTAAAGCCCCGGTATCGATTATAATCCCCGGAATACGCCACGAAGTGCCCGTGAAGCCCGGAAAATGTAGCTTTTCGGTTTCGAAGCCCGACCTTTGTAGAGCCCGGTTTCTCAATAAAACTCCCGGTTTTATTAGAAACGATCGTTTTAGGAAACGAATTGCTGCCCGATTATCATCAAATCATGTGAGTGTGTAGTTACTTTCACTTTACACATAGATATGAAGTATTTAGCTTAAAATACATGCTATGTGTGAATATGTTAATTGTTTGTTTGAGGTAACTGTTGAATAGATGTTTTATACAAGTTTTAAACTGTATATGTATTTTATCTACAAATATGTTGGGTAGAACATGGGTAGACAAAATAGTCGGTGGGTGTTAAAATGATGAGAGGCCTCAGTGTCGGTGTTGTTGTTGTTATTGGTGAAGTCGTCTAACGGAGTATAGATGACGACCACGGACCTTTCTAGACAATCAAGTGGCACACTAGCAGGTTCGCAACTTGTAGGTGTTGATGAACTAAATATTCATTGGTGTACTCCAATCCCGCTCATGGTTGCCTTTAGGACACGTATGGCTGAGGAGTCCCCTTAGCAGTAGTGTCCAACCCGATGATATTCCTTAGGCTAAGTCCCTTGTGTTAGGTGTTTAGGGACGTAAAGTGAGGACAACGGGAATGGGTAATCAGGGTTATTGTTGATTGGTGAACTTAATAAGTTATTATTATTGTGGGTTGAAAACCCTATATGCTCACCAGGCTCCCAAGCCTGACCCACTCAGCTTTTTATGATTACAGGTAGTGGACCCCGAGCATAGTCGGAGGACGATGAGAGATTTTTGGATTATAGGCCAGTAGTTGTAAATAACTGTTGAAAGGCTTATAATGTCTTGTTTATGCTTTTGATCTGTATCGGAACATGACATCCTGAGGTTTTGATATATATGGAAAATTTATACCTTCTTAAAGAAAGGTTTTGATAAACTTTTATCATGTTTTATTTTGGGGACCTATTCCGCAACATCTTTTGAAAAGATTTCTCTGATTTTATTTTAAAAAGCATAAATTAAATCGGCCTTTTCTGGCCGAGAAATTAGGGGATGTCACAGTTCGTATCAGAGCATTAGTTTAAGCAAACTAAGAAATATCCTACGATTTCTAGACTTAAACTTAGAATGCTAAGTGATGATTGTGAGATGAGTGTCTACCATATTTTAGACATGAGCACTAGTTTATTTTAGCAAAGGTGCCTAAAATGCCTTTATGTGCTAAATGCTATATGTTGCCATATATGCCATTATTTGTTCGGATCTATGGTCTGTTGCCGACCGGATCTGGAATCCTTATGTGTGTAGGATTCTAAGCGTATGATTACGAGATTAGAACTAACATGTAAACGTTTCGGAGTGATAAGGGAATTGACATGTCTAACAAGGATAAAGACCTAAATTCACCTTTTTCGGTATATAGATTTTAATGGAAAGAATTCGAAGTGGAGTGGGAAATGAAAACAGAAACCAACAACCTCAACCCCAAGTGGTGGAACAGGTGCCTATAGTAGGAGCTGCACCAGAACCCATCACTATGGCTGGAGTACGAACTATGATTCTGACCATGTTGGCTGAACAAATGGAGGAGTTGAGGCAAATGTTGCTGAACAACAGGGATGAACCTTCAGTTCCTGTTGAACAACGTGAACTAAATGACGATCGATCTGAAGAAGGGAACAACAGCAGATCGGTTGGTCATAGTGAACCGCTTGTGGTTGGGAGGAATAACCACGAGGGTAGAGTGGAGAGAAATGGGTGCAAGTATAAGGACTTTATGACTTGCAAGCCATCGACCTTCACTGGAAAAGAAGATCCTGTTGGAGTAATGGACTGGATCTCAGAAATGGAGTTGGCTTTCATAACTTGTGATTGCCAAGGCAAGTTACAAACCACTTTTGCAGTACGTCAGTTCAGGGGAAGTGCTGCTCGTTGGTGGAGCACATTGGGGAAAACCCTAAGCCCTAATAAGCCACTGCAAATGACTTGGGCAGAGTTCTTGCTACACTTTAAGCGCAAGTACTGCTCGGCCCAAAACGTACTTGAGTTAGAAAACCAATTTCTAACGTTGCAGAAGGGGAGTATGACCGTTGACGAGTATACGAATAACTTCACAGACAAAATGGAGTTTGCTTTGCGTATTGTCCCAGATGAGCTGGCGAAAATTGACAGGTACGCAAAGGGACTTCCATGGGAGTATGCGGTGCTAGTACGTCAGGCACTTACTTTGGAGGCAGCTATCTGGGCTGCCAAGTCTGTTGAAGATATGATTAAGGGAAGAGCCGCCAGCAAGGTTGAATTTGGCGAAAAGAGAAAGTTTGAAGGAACTTCAGGTTCCAATAAAAAGTACAAATTCTCGAAGTCTGGTTCGAGAAAATTCGGAGGAGGAGCCGAATCCAAGTGGTGTGACAAGTGTAAGAAGAAACATGCTGGGAAATGCAGCATGGGAATCACTTGTTACAAGTGTGGAAAGCCAGGGCATTATGCCAATGAATTCACCTTCACTAATAACATCTGTCATGGGTGCCATGAAGAAGGGCATATTTTGAGGGATTGCCCGAAGAAGAAAGACGCAGTGAAACCCAATCTGCCACCAAAGCCGAAGGCGAGAGCCTTTCAGATGACACTTGAAGCTGCGAAAGAAGAAGCCGATGTCGCTTCAGGTACTTTTCTCGTAAACGAATTGCTTGCCCAAAATTTGTTTGATTCTGGAGCCAATTACTCCTTTATATCGCAATAATTTGGTAGAAAACTAGCTTTGCATGTTGATAGACTAGTTAATGCTTTATTAGTCGAAATTGCTAGTGGCAAGTTTGTACCTGTTAGCCATCGTATGAAAAACATCATTATTGACTTGGATGGGAATAAGTTCCACGAGGAATTATTGCCTATCGAGTTAAATGGTTTCGACATAGTTTTAGGAATGGATTGGCTTAGCGCCAATGATGCCGAAATAATGTGTAGGAAGAAGATAGTAAAAGTAAACCCGCCAGGGAAGGAACCGTGTATGGTGTATGGAGAAAAACGCATAGTAAATTCTGGAATCATTTCCCTAAAGAAAGCCAGAAAGTGTTTGGCCAAGGGGTGTACATCATATCTAGCGTTCGTGATTGATGCTAAGAAGGAAAAGAAGGAGGTGCAGGATATTCCGGTGGTGTGTGATTATCCGGAAGTCTTTCCTGAAGATCTTCCCGGATTGCCCCCTGATCGACAAGTGGAGTTTCGTATCGACTTGTTACCAGGAACGACACCGATAGCCAAAGCACCATATCGATTAGCACCAACCGAAATGAAAGAACTTATGACACAACTTCAGGAGTTATTGGACAAAGGTTTCATTCGACCTAGTTCATCACCCTGGGGAGCCCCTGTGTTATTTGTAAAGAAGAAAGACGGGAGCATGAGAATGTGCATCGATTACAGAGATCTGAATAAAGCGACCATAAAGAACAAGTATCCGTTGCCAAGGATCGATGACCTGTTCGACCAGTTGCAAGGTTCGAGCTATTTCTCGAATATCGATCTTAGGTCCGGATACCATCAACTAAAGGTGAGGGAGCAGGATATCGAAAAGACTGCGTTCAGAACAAGATATGGACACTATGAATTTTTGGTTATGTCGTTCAGATTAACCAATGCCCCAGCAGCTTTCATGGACTTGATGAACAGGGTTTGTAAACCATACCTTGATAAATCCATGATAGTATTCATAGACGATATCTTGATCTATTCGAAAAGCAAGCAGGAGCATGACAAGCATCTGCGTGAAGTGCTAGAAGTTCTGAAAAAGGAGAAGCTGTATGCAAAGTTCTCCAAATGTGAATTTTGGATTTAAGAAGTCCAATTTTTAGGTCATGTGGTTAACCAAGAAGGAATAATGGTTGACCCGACAAAGATTGAAGTTGTGATGAAGTGGGAACAACCAAAAAGTCCTACGGAGATTCGAAGCTTTTTAGGATTAGCCAGATATTATCGCCGATTTATCCAAGGCTTTTCTTCGATCGCTACTCCATTAACAGCTTTGACCCACAAAGGAGCTACTTATGCTTGGAATGAAAAGCATAAGGAGGCCTTTGAAAAGTTAAAGAAGAGACTGTGTGAAGCACCGATTCTTTCGTTACCTGAAGGAATTGATGACTTCGCAGTCTATAGTGATGCCTCTGGAGTTGGGTTAGGATGTGTTCTACCCAAAGGGATAAAGTGATAGCGTATGCATCGAGGCAGTTGAAAGAGCATGAAAAAAACTACCCAACTCATGATCTGGAGTTGGCAGCGGTAGTATTTGCCTTAAAGATATGGAGGCATTATCTTTATGGTACTAAGTGTAAACTTTTCACTGATCATAAGAGTCTTCAATATATCTTTAATCAGAAGGAATTGAACATGAGGCAACGGCGCTGGCTGGAATTACTCAAGGACTACGACTGTGAGATACTTTACCACCCTGGTAAAGCAAATGTTGTTGCTGATGCTCACAGTCGGAAGGTGAATCTTGAAAAGAAAAGGCCAAGAGCGTTGAGCATTGAAGTTGTCTCTACAATTGTGGAAAGTATAAAGAAAGCTCAAGAGGAAGCTTTGGAGAAAAATGACCGGAAGGAGGAACGTTTGGGAAAAACGTTGGTGTTTGATACAAACGGTCAAGGATTGAAGGTATTCAAAGATAGGATTTGGGTACCTAAAACGGGAGGAGTAAGAGGTCTTCTGATGGAAGAAGCTCACAAAACCATGTACTCGATTCATCCTGGCAGTACGAAAATGTATAGGGATCTAAAACCCTATTACTGGTGGCCGACGATGAAGCTCGATGTTGCTAACTATGTGGCCGAGTGTGTAACTTGTGCTAGGGTTAAGGCACAACATCAGAACCCGTATGGGGGTTTAGAACCTTTACCTGTACCCATGGGTAAATGGGAGGACATTACCATGGATTTTGTGACTAAACTGCCTCGAACAAGGAATGGTCACGACATGATTTGGGTGGTCGTTGATCGCTTCACTAAGAGTGCGCATTTCATAGCCGCTAACGAGAAATGGTCTATGGATAAACTTGCGAATTCTTACGTGAAGGAAATTGTGAGGCTACACGGTATTCCATTAACGATTGTATCCGATCGTGAGAGCCGTTTTACCTCAAGGTTTTGGAGAAGTCTACAAGCGGAATTGGGTACCAAGTTGTGTTTGAGTACAGCTTACCATCCTCAAACCGATGGTCAGAGCGAACGAACGATTCAAACATTGGAGGATATGCTGAGAGCATGTACCCTAGAATTCCAAGGTAACTGGTATGAACACTTACCTCTAGTAGAATTCTCCTATAATAATAGTTTCCACTCAAGCATTAAGATGGCACCTTATCATGCCTTGTATGGAGAAAAGTGTCGAACGCCATCATGTTGGCTGGAAGCTAGGGAAAAGCAGTTTATGGGACCCGAAATAGTCCATCAGACTGCTGAAAAGTTGAAAGTGATAAGGGAAAGGATGTTAGCTTCTCAAGATCGAAAAAAGAGCTATGCTGACAAGAAAAGACAACCGATATCCTTCGAAGTTGGAGATTCGATTTTACTTAAAGTCTCGTCGTGGAAGGGACTTATAAGATTTGGTAAAAGGGGAAAGTTGAGTCCAAGGTTTATTGAACCATTTAAAGTTCTTCAGAGGATCGCGAATCAAGCTTACAAGCTAGAATTACCGGAAGAACTGGAGGGTATTCATAACACATTTCATGTGTGTTATTTGAGGAAGTTCACGGGATATGTGCCCGACATAATTCCGATTTCTGAGTTAAGGTTGGATGAAAACAAGAGGTTATCTGAAGAACCTGAGGCAATCGTTGACCGTAAGACAATGAAGTTGCGACGCAAGATGGTTGATTTAGTGCTTGTGCGCTGGAAACATACGAATGGACCAAATCTCACCTGAGAAACGGAGAGTGACATGATGAGTCGCTACCCGCAGTTGTTTGGTGATATGTGATTCCGGGGACGGAATCATCCTAAGGGGGAGAGAATTGTAACACTCGTGTTTCTAGCCTAGGCATTAATCTTGGTATGATAGTCTAGGTTAACCTTTGTAACTCATTTTGAAGAAATGAAAAAGGAATTATGTGAATTCTATGTGTTTTATGTGTTTTATTCTTAATTATTAGGAGTTAATTAATTAAGAATAAAAATGAGCGTCAAAAATAAATATTAGATAAAGCCGATATCTATTAATAAAGTTGTAGTGGTCTTGACAAGGATTACGGATATATAAAGAATGTCGAAATCCGAGTTATAACGAAGAAGTTATGACCTGTCGAAGTTTCACGACGAAACCGCCACGGTGCCGAATAACGAAGAAGTTATGACTTGTCGTAGTGTTCGTTAAACCGAGAGTAGGTATAAAAAGAACGCCCACATCTGACTTTGTATGAGTAAGTTATGATTGTTCGAAGTTTCAGCTTAGCAGTAGACAGCTAAAAACTCGAATTTTAGATCGAGTGATTTTTAGCCTACACGACCTAAACGAGAATCGAAGGTCTCATAAATAGTAGCACAACGGTAAAAAATCTGACGAAAACGGACGTCGGATGAAGAAGTTATGAATTTTTAACGGATTTCCTATCCCGGTCTGTTAAAAATAATAATATAAAAATTAAATCAAAATTAGCCGACGAAGTCTAAACGGAAGTTGTAGAGCGTAATTTTACCTACGCGTGCATATAAAGAACGTCAAAAACGGAGCTCGTATGCGAAAGTTATGGATTTTAGAAGTTTTTGCGTGAAAAACGAGAAAATTACTAAAACCGAGAAATTTCGCAAGGTGGACTTCGGCCACCTCACCCTCGCTTAGAATGTGCCACGTGTCCGAAAAAGTGCTGAGTCATCCGATCTGCTGAAGCTGATCTGAAGTGGTCCACTGAGAAGGCGACACGTACCCTCTTTCACGTGACCGAGCCCTCGCATGAAGCCACGGACACCCCCTACTTCGGACCTTGGCCTCGGTCCAATCAGGAGCTGCCAGCAGCCACTTCGCACGCACAGCCCTCGTGCGAGCCCTCCCCTGCGAGCCTCGGATATTCGCCACCTGGAGGCTTCTCAGCCGTCCGATCAGAAGCTCTTCCCTATAAATAGAAGGCTGCGAGCCTTCTCGGATTTTTTTAACAAATTGCCACTTTTAGCCCCTCTTTCCATATTTTCTTCATTTTAACATCCACTAAAGCCCCGGTATCGATTATAATCCCCGGAATACGCCACGAAGTGCCCGTGAAGCCCGGAAAATGTATCTTTTCGGTTTCGAAGCCCGACCTTTGCAGAGCCCGGTTTCTCAATAAAACTCCCGGTTTTATTAGAAACGATCGTTTTAGGAAACGAATTGCTGCCCGATTATCATCAAATCATGTGAGTGTGTAGTTACTTTCACTTTACACATAGATATGAAGTATTTAGCTTAAAATACATGCTATGTGTAAATATGTTAATTGTTTGTTTGAGGTAACTGTTGAATAGATGTTTTATACAAGTTTTAAACTGTATATGTATTTTATCTACAAATATGTTGGGTAGAACATGGGTAGACAAAATAGTCGGTGGGTGTTAAAATGATTAGAGGCCTCGGTGTCAGTGTTCTTGTTGTTGTTATTGGTGAAGTCGTCTAACGGAGTATAGATGACGACCACGGACCTTTCTAGACAGTCAAGTGGCACACTAGCAGGTTCGCAACTTGTAGGTGTTGATGAACTAAATGTTCATTGGTGTACTCCAATCCCCCTCATGGTTGCCTTTAGGACACGTATGGCTGAGGAATCCCGTTAGCAGTAGTGTCCAACCCGATCATATTCCTTAGGCTAAGTCCCTTGTGTTAGGTGTTTAGGGACGTAAAGTGAGGACAACGGGAATGGGTAATCAGGGTTATTGTTGATTGGTGAACTTAATAAGTTATTATTATTGTGGGTTGAAAACCCTATATGCTCACCAGGCTCCCAAGCCTGACCCACTCAGCTTTTTATGATTACAGGTAGTGGACCCCGAGCATAGTCGGAGGACGATGAAGATTTTTGGATTATAGGCCAGTAGTTGTAAATAACTGTTGAAAGGCTTATAATGTCTTGTTTATGCTTTTGATCTGTATCGGAACATGACATCCTGAGGTTTTGATATATATGGAAAATTTATACCTTCTTAAAGAAGGGTTTTGATAAACTTTTATCATGTTTTATTTTGGGGACCTATTCCGCAACATCTTTTGAAAAGATTTCTCTGATTTTATTTTAAAAAGCATAAATTAAATCGGCCTTTTCTGGCCGAGAAATTAGGGGATGTCACAGTTCGTATCAGAGCATTAGTTTAAGCAAACTAAGAAATATCCTACGATTTCTAGACTTAAACTTAGAATGCTAAGTGATGATTGTGAGATGAGTGTCTACCATATTTTAGACATGAGCACTAGTTTATTTTAGCAAAGGTGCCTAAAATGCCTTTATGTGCTAAATGCTATATGTTGCCATATATGTCATTATTTGTTCGGATCTATGGTATGTTGCCGACCGGATCTGAAAACCTTATGTGTGTAGGATTCTAAGCGTATGATTACGAGATTAGAACTAACATGTAAACGTTTCGGAGTGATAAGGGAATTGACATCTCTAACAAGGATAAAGACCTAAATTCACCTTATTCGGTATATAGATTTTAATGGCAAGAACTCGAAGTGGAGCGGGAAATGCAAACAGAAACCAACAACCTCAAACCCAAGTGGTGGAATAGGTGCCTATAGTAGGAGCTGCACCAGAACCCATCACTATGGATGGAGTACGAACTATGATTCTGACCATGTTGGCTGAACAAAGGGAGGAGTTGAGGCAAATGTTGCTGAGCAACAGGGATGAACCTTCAGTTCCTGTTGAACAACGTGAACTAAATGACGATCGATCTGAAGAAGGGAACAACAGCAGATCGGTTGGTCATAGTGAACCACTTGTGGTTGGGAGGAATAACCACGAGGGTAGAGTGGAGAGAAATGGGTGCAAGTATAAGGACTTTATGACTTGCAAGCCATCGACCTTCACTGGAAAAGAAGATCCTGTCGGAGTAATGGACTGGATCTCGGAAATGGAGTTGGCTTTCATGACTTGTGATGGCCAAGGCAAGTTACAAACCACTTTTGCAGTACGTCAGTTCAGGGGTAGTGCTGCTCGTTGGTGGAGCACATTGGGGAAAACCCTAAGCCCTAATGAGCCACTGCAAATGACTTGGGCAGAGTTCTTGGTGCACTTTAAGCGTAAGTACTGCTCGGCCCAAAACGTACTTGAGTTAGAAAACCAATTTCTAACGTTGCAGAAGGGGAGTATGACCGTTGACAAGTATACGAATAACTTCACAGACAAAATAGAGTTTGCTTTGCGTATTATCCCAGATGAGCTGGCAAAAATTGACAGGTACGCAAAGGGACATCAATGGGAGTATGCGGTGCCAGAGTCTGTCAGAGTAGAGCGACGTATCCTGAGCGTTTGCGGTCAATAATGTATGTTCTCAAGGTGTACGAGACGTTTTTGCTTATAAACGTGCGCATTGCTTAATCATCTTCTTCTTCTACTCATCTCTTGTTTGTATTTGTTTTGATCACTGGTTTGGATCACTAATTTGGGGATTTACACCCTCCGATGTTTCATGTCTGGCCCCTGTCTGTACATAGTGGTTGATAAGTATTATTTCATGCTTATATAATAATAATGCTTAGACTAATAATTAGTCTCGATGAATATTATACTAAACTCTAGTGGTAATGATACTAGATTTTGTCGAGGGAAATAATTTTTAAAAGAAGCGAAGCACTATCGGAACCCAGAGTCACCACCTTTACAAGTGAGTGCGTAGTTTCTTTCATCTTATACATAGATATAAAGTATTTAATATAACTTACGTGCTATGTGTGCATCTTAATTGTATACTTGCTATCTATGTTGGATAAACAATTTTATACATGTTTTAAATGATTTAAACTGTATATATGTATTTTATATCTACAAAATATGTTGGGTAAACACGGGTAGATGAAATATGAGTCGGATGATGAGATGAGAGGTAGAATAGACCATGAGGTAAGGGTGACAGGTGGATGATGTGAGAAGCCTTTTACCCAAATGTTGGCCCCGTCATCTAGCAGAGTATGGATGACAACCACGGACTATTCTAGACAGTCAAGTGGAACACTAGCAAGCTCGCAACCTGTAGGTGTTGTGAACGATGTGTTCACCGGTGTACTCTAAAATCCCATTGACATGTATTGCAAGTGACCTATCGAAAATGATACTGTCAATAAACGAGATAACCCTGGCAGTTGCGCCCGAAGGACAATACTGACAGTTGCGCCTCATAGAGAATGTCATAATTTTGGCAGTTGCGCCTAAGAGATAGAACTAGCAGCTGTGTTTGACAGCTTTTGCTGGGTTTTCAGAATTCTAACACTCCTATGGTGTACATGCAACCCTAAATACCACGGATCTCTGTTTTCTCTATTATACATGCAAATATCAATTTTCCAAGGTATTGTTCTAACTAGCATAATATAAAGTACATATAATATAAAATCTAGTAGAATTACATACCTCTTTGTTGTAGCTTGATTCCATGAAGCTTAAGAGCCTAGTGCCCCAAGTGTGACACCTCAAATGGTTCACACAACATCACCAACATTTGGAATAACCAAGAGTGTAACGACCCAAAAACCAAGACTAAAAATTTCATTTTTAATTTATTAATAACCCAAAGTTATCAAACCATTTCATTCCAAACACAAGCCATTGTATCAATTTAGAGTATCTTTTCAAAACACATGTTTATTATATCAGAGTAAAACCATCCCAGGCAGAAACATATTGGTGTGTGCAATGCAGTCATCCCGAGCTCTTCCCTCCGCTACCAGAAGCACCTGAAACCAAAACTGAAAACCGTAAGCACGAAGCTTAGTGAGTTCCCCAGAGCATATCCCACACACAGTCCACATATATCATATCATATCATCTATAAAAGCTATCTCTACTGCATACCACATATCAATTAGCTATAAAAGCTACCTCTACTGCATAATACAGAACAGTTAGCTATAAAAGCTACCTCTACCACATATCACATATCCATTAGCTATAAAAGCTATCTCTACCTTTAGCCACAAAGGCTATCTCTACCCTTAGCCATAAAGGCTATCTCTACGGTTAGCCATAAGGCTATCTCTACCACTAGCCCCAAAGGCTATCTCTATCGTTAGCCCCAAGGGCTATCTCTACCATCAGCCACAAAGGCTATCTCTACCATTAGCCATAAGGCTATCTCTACCGCATATTACCACATACTCAAGCCATACACCTCTACACAACAAGTATACCAACTATCATAAAATGGGCCGGCCTTGGTGCCTTAGACCCATTGGTATGGTGAGAAGACTCACCTCGCACTGTTGGAAACCCTGCTGGAACACTTCTAGCTGCTATCTGACAATCCCCGATCTGCTGCTCCTTCGGCTTCCCGAGCTACCAATACCAAATAACACTTAGCCTAATACAATAATCCTTCATAGGGTAGAATGACCATCCTACCCCTCCTAGTCCAACTTGATACATATTCAAGGTCCATTACCTTAATACACAAGTCCCAACACTAGTAAGCTTCCCAAGCCCACTAGTGACCCACTAATGGCCCAATTTGCTACATTGGGCTCAATCCCTTGATGGGCCTTACCCCAAGCCCAAAATATATCCTTGGCCCATAATATCTGACTCCTGATGGCCCACGATGGCTCAAAGGCCCAAAATCCAAAACACAGCCCACACCGAGGCCCAATATGCACAAAGCCCAACTCTGATGAGTACGTTGGGCGTACTCCAATGTACGCTAAGCGTACTGGCCTGCTAGTGAGTACGCTGGGCGTACCTGCACGTACGCTCAGCGTAATCCTCCTGTTAAGACACTTTTCCATTAAGTGCTTAATACTCCATTTCAGAACCTACAAACTCAGATCCAGGTCCTTTTCCATGTCTTACTCATAAAGTTGGTTACTTGATGGCTTGCAACCCACCAAATAAGCCCAAACTCAAAATACAACAATATACTTCCATAATAAGGGCGAGATCTCATGCATGAATCCATTAAGACATTCAAGAAGGAGACTTTACTACTTATGAGACACTTTTAGCTCTGAGGGTGGCAACCCAGGGCTCCAAAACGAAGTTGCATCATAAAGTTCCATTCTTGAGACCAAAATGACTCCAAAATCCAACTACACTAGATCTAAGCATTCTTATGCAAAGTAATGAACTTTATACCTCCAAAGAATCCCAAGTGATGATGATGTTCCAGATCAATAAGCTCCAGCCACCCAAATCCTTCCTTGCCAACTTCTTCTTTCTTCTTCAAAGCACTTCTTTGCCAAACTAAGCTTCAAAAGGTCAAACACACACTAAAATGGAGGAAGAACGGCTATCTAGGGCTTCTCTGAGGTTGAGGGACAGATATGGAGGGTAGGGTTTTGGCCATTATGTTCCTTATATAGTGGAATGCCCTAAAATTAGGGTTTTGAGACTTTGAGCGTACACTGGGCGTACATCTCGTATGTTGGGCGTACGTTCCCAACACCCGCGATCACTTTACCCATTTACGCTGGGCGTACCCATGCGCCGGTTACCTGCATGCATGGCCTTTCTTGCCAACTTTTCCAGTAAGGGACCATTAATGTCAATAACGTCAAAGTATCACAACTCCCTCATTACAAGTCCGTTTCCGACGAACTTTATATCCATGAAAAGGTGGCGAGACGCCCTACGCTTCCAGCGACACTCATCGGCCCAAAACTTCTCAAATAAAAGCTTCAAGACCCATAAAAGACCGAAACTCCCCTTGCCTTGGATTCTGAAATCCATAAACGAATACTTTTAAGAACAGGGCGTTACAACTCTCCCCCACTTAAACTAGACTTCGTCCTCGAAGTCTGGTACAACCAACTATCCTGAAAGCTTATCACAACGTCTCTGCCCGATACATACACCACCTGCTGATTCCGATCCCCGAAAGACTACTACCATTGGTCTTCCGTCCGGTCTCTCCACAAACTAATCTCTAAAGATAAGAACCCCGAGAACACTCTATTCGCCAACAATCCTGAGAACATAGCTCATACCCAACCGACAATCCTTTTCGGTACTCCCCGAGTACTTATGCTGAACATCCTAAGGGTTTACCCCTTTTTCCTTGCGCGTTCACTGGCCTTCCCAAGGCAGCTTTCCATAAACAACAACCGCTTCTCTCTGTGAACGGTATACGCTTCGTTGCAACTACACCTCCAGCCACTCCCAGTGCTGGTTACTTCACTGATACCCATTGAATGGTCCCTTTTACTATATTCTGGTGCTGATAACCCATCCCAGCGAATGTATCAGATAATCCTTCGAGTAAAGGATTCATCCCTGTAACGGTTAGACTCATACGAGAGCTGCACAACAGGGTCAAACCCTCCCCTCTGAGATTATTTAACCCCACTATGAGAGGCGTAGCACTCCTCGATCAACTAGCTACTCCATACCAAACTTCTCTTATCATTACTACCCTAAATGAAGATTTTGTTGTCTCTTATCCGCCTTCCGGATGAACCGAGACCACCCTGGTCCCAACTAATTTGCCAACAACTGGGTTACCAAGGCGCCCAGTCGCTCCCAGCGACCCCCGAAGGAAACTTCGGCTATCTAAAACTGTTCTATCTACCTTTCCACTCTGGCTCTATAAGTCATGGGATCCCTGATCCTCTAACTTGGCCCTTCGGTCTCAACCAGGTCCCACCTGTCTAGCTACTAACTGCTAATCCGAAAGCATCCCATCCGAACGCCCACATAATCTACATCCTAACTCACTCGAGTCCTACTGGCGATCCTCCGACCTGGTTTCCCAAACCAATCATCAGCTAACATGAAAATGCGAACTCAACGTTTGGAAGTTTCCCAAACTCCCAGCTCACGTGCTCCTCAATCCAATCAGCCGTTTGGGCCGCTATCCTTCTCAACAAGGTTGCGCACTCATCCCAGTATCCCCTCTTCACTGGAATCACAGACAGCTTAGCCAATATGATTGCGCTATTACCCCAGTTTTGTACTTTCTCCTGCTCCTGACTACTCGGAAGGTTATCCCCCACTTCGATTCAACTAGCTCCTTACAGCTCACTACTTGCAAAGGATTCCCAATCCTTCCCACCATCCAACGCTCAAACTGCTGACAACCAATGCTTTCCTTGCGAGCGTACCACAACTAACTTTTTCTATTGCAGTACCTCTCCTGAAAACTAGCGGGACACTTCCCATGTTCCCCGCGAAACCGATCACCCCTGCTTGCTTGTATTGATACCACACTTGAACTTGAAGACCAAAAGTTTGACGTTCCAACCCATACCTCAGCAACAAGCCACTTACTTTGGCGCTTCCAACTAGTCCCACTGCTCACTATGCATAATCAATGCGTTGCCAACTAGCGATTTGGAGTTTTCCTGAGCTCCCACCATCCTATCCTAGGCCTAAACAACCACTTGTTTCTCCCCGACTTAGACTCAACGATGCTCTTTCCTCTCTTACACCTTATGGATCTCTGATCCATTTCCATCAATATGCACGGCCCGCCAAAATCCTGCGTTGAACAACACAAGCGCCCCTTAGTTATCCAAACACCATGATCACTCGGCTCTGGAAATCTTGAAGGACACTCTTGTATTGTTAACCAATTGGATGATCTATTCACTTCCCAAGGCGCCCCTTTTACCAAATAAATCCAAAGAAGAATACAATTTACCACCATCTAACCACTGCCTGTGGACCGGTGAATACTACGGGCTACCCCACAGTCTTACAACACTCTCGCCTCATTACAACGGTCCAAAACCTCACCACCGATCTATTGGATCATACATACCCAAACTCAAGCACCCACTCTCAATGTCTCCTGCTGACACAATCAATCCTGCTACACTGGTAGCAACCCGTACTCCCGGAGCGATAGCTCCATCGTATGATTTCTTGATCGTGCTGCACTTTATCCATCCCTTTTGGCCTCTCGAAAACTGATCCGAAATCTTGGGTCTCTTCCCGGGACCCTTCCATATATGCACCTAATCTGAACCTCTCTTCTCGAGGTACTCCAAATTGATCTTCCGCTCTCGGGCTCTAGAAAGCATAACATTCAGGGTCTTGCACCCTGACACACTCACCAGCTCAATCGACAATGGCGGAACTGCAATAGCTGAAGCAACCTCTGCTCTAATCCGACTACAAGCTACTCCCAAGACATAGTCAAATCCAAGTCGAACTCAAAATCCTGGCAATCCTTATTCTGCACAGCAGCTATTCCCACGTTCCAAGCATAGCCAATAATTCTCCTTCCCATAAGCTTCTTAGATTCTCCAAGACTCTCACTGATTCGAGTATGGATACTGTGCTTTCAGTAGTACGGGCCCAATACTACCTTCCACACCTATCCATACTTTCCTCAGCAATCCTCCTGAATCCTCTAAGTCACTTACTCCACTGATGCACCAAATATCCGCTAAAATGCTTCACAATACCCACCGAAGCAACTCCTAGGCTCCCCCTAGGTCCCCAACCCACCCAGTCCTCAGCTGCTGAAAGATTCCCAGTAATGTCAATTAGCTACCTCATGAATATAGCCACATGCAACAGAGATCGGATAATCCTTCGAGTAAAAGTCTCAACCCTAGAACGGTTAGACTCATACGAGAGTTATGCAATAGGGTCAAGCCCATCACTCTGAGAGTATCCAGCCTGTGCTGCATGTGACTTAGCATATTCACTTAGTAGCTAAATCACATTGCTAAGAGTCCTACAAAGCACAAAGCAAGCAGCATTCGGACAATGGAAAACTAACCAACATACACCAATCAAGCAATTCTATCAACACGTACAATTCGCGATCAGGTATCTCCTGTTACTAATCTCATCCTAGCCTTACCCTAGGGAAATCTCCAACCCACGCTCTACCAAAGAAAACTCGGCTCACATGCTACAACTCATGTTGTCCACATCCACCCTTGCTGTCGGCTGGCTTGTGCATGCAAATTGTACACAGAACAGGAAACGAGTCCTAACCGTATACAATTTTTTTTAAAACATACACTTAACAGTTATCAATACCGATAATCACTCTACTTCTAGCATGGCATCCTATATTCCAAAGCTACAAGCATCACATATCAGGCCAACCTATCGATAAATACTCAGCACTAGCATGCAAGTCTACCAGCTCATAAAACATATACAGGCATCTCCCCTAGCCCTAACTAGCATGCGATCCTCAGATTCATAAATCAAATCATAACAGATAACAACTGTGGGTATTCTGGGAAACTTAATTGAGCTCGGTTGATTGCATGCACCACACCCTTTTCTCATTTTCAATGTCCTTTTGTCTTTTCAAATCCTTTTCTCTTTTCAAAGTTATTTTCCTTTTTTTTGTTAAATTCTTTATAAAATGATTTTCTTTTGAAAATTTTCATACCAAGTCCTCAGTTTGAGTTCAATCACACCCGAGAGTGTATCCGAATCCCTCAAACCAAGGCTCTGATACCAACTTGTAACGACCCAAAAACCAAGACTAAAAATTTCATTTTTAATTTATTAATAACCCAAAGTTATCAAACCATTTCATTCCAAACACAATCCATTGTATCAATTTAGAGTATCTTTTCAAAACACATGTTTATTATATCAGAGTAAAACCATCCCAGGCTGAAACATATTGGTGTGTACAATGCAGTCATCCCGAGCTCTTCCCTCCGCTACCAGAAGTACCTGAAACCAAAACTGAAAACCGTAAGCATGAAGCTTAGTGAGTTCCCCAAAGCATATCCCACACACAGTCCACATATATCATATCAGCTATAAAAGCTATCTCTACTGCATACCACATATCAATTAGCTATAAAAGCTACCTCTACCGCATAATACAGAACAGTTAGCTATAAAAGCTACCTCTACCACATATCACATATCCATTAGCTATAAAAGCTATCTCTACCTTTAGCCACAAAGGCTATCTCTACCCTTAGCCATAAAGGCTATCTCTATTGTTAGCCATAAGGCTATCTCTACCACTAGCCCCAAAGGCTATCTCTAGCGTTAGCCCTAAGGGTTATCTCTACCGTCAACCACAAAGGCTATCTCTACCATTAGCCATAAGGCTATCTCTACCGCATATTACCACATACTCAAGCCATACACCTCTACACAACAAGTATACCAACTATCATAAAATGGGCCGGCCTTGGTGCCTTAGACCCATTGGTATGGTGAGAAGACTTACCTCGCACTGCTGGAAACCCTGTTGGAACACTTCTAGCTGCTATCTGACAATCCCCGATCTGCTGCTCCTTCGGCTTCCCGAGCTACCAATACCAAATAACACTTAGCCCAATACAATAATCCTTCATAGGGTAGAATGACCATCCTACCCCTCCTAGTCCAACTTGATACATATTCAAGGTCCATTACCTTAATACACAAGTCCCAACACTAGTAAGCTTCCCAAGCCCACTAGTGACCCACTAATGGCCCAATTTGCTACATTGGGCTCAATCCCTTAATGGGCCTTACCCCAAGCCCAAAATATATCCTTGGCCCATAATATCTGACTCCTGATGGCCCACGATGGCCCAAAGGCCCAAAATCCAAAACACAACCCACACCGAGGCCCAATATGCACAAAGCCCAACTCTGATGAGTACGCTGGGCGTACTCCAATGTACGCTAAGCGTATTGGCCTGCTAGTGAGTACGCTGGGCATACATGCACGTACGCTCAGCGTAATCCTCCTGTTAAGACACTTTTCCATTAAGTGCTTAATACTCCATTTCAGAAGCTACAAACTCAGATCCAGGTCCTTTTCCATGTCTTAATCCATAAAGTTGGTTACTTGATGGCTTGCAACCCACCAAATAAGCCCAAACTCAAAATACAACAATATACTTCCATAATAAGGGCTAGATCTCATGCATGAATCCATTAAGACATTCAAGATGGAGACTTTACTGCTTATGAGACACTTTTAGGTCTGAGGGTGGCAACCCAGGTGTCACAACTAGGAAATTCTATGCCTTGTAACAACAATGATGATAACACTTGTAAACGAAATTAGAAAACATGCATGATGATTATTCGATGACAACAAAATACCATCAAACACTCTTTGCAAACACTCCATATATTCAAGTTAAGATTGGAAACCCTACAAATCCCGATTTAAGTCCATTATGGACTAGGATTTCCTTATTGGGCCTAATGGACCAATAAGCTTCCAATTTGACTATTTTAGGCTTAGAACCCTTAAATGGGCTCTAATTGGACCCACTTTCATGAGATTTAGCATTTTCGGCCATAATGGGCCTAAAATAAAATAAAATTCTCTAATAAGCCTTATTGGGCCATAACTAACCTAATTAGATCTAATGGGCCATAAAACTCATTCCTTTATGTAATTTGGGCCGTGAACCATCCAATGGAGCCCAATGGGCCTAAAAATAATAATTTGGGCCTATGATTTCGAACTAAGACAATTAATGGCCCAAACTATTCAACTCCTTTCTCCTAGTCCAATTCTCGGCCTATATATATATATATATATATATATATATATATATATATATATATATATATATATATATATATATATATATATATATATATATATATATATATATATATATATAAATAGAAATGAAGATAAATTGTGCACATGACACATCATCTTTGCCTGGTGGTTCTCCATGCAACTATCACTTCAAGGTCTCCTCTCTCTCTCTCTCTTCTCTTATTCTCGGCCGAGAACAAGCCACACACACTCACATCTTCAAAAATTCCTTCAAACCTCTCAAGAACACTCCTTCCATCAAGATTTTCGAGATTTTGTGGGTACTTTCAAGAGGATCCTTCACCAAAGATTGTCATCCTTGGTAAGTTGTGCTTAGATCCATGGTTTAGTTTCTTGATTTCTTCAAAAATCTCCCTTAACTCATGCAAATTCGTGATCTTGCTCCTTAGAACCCATCTAAGCCCAAAGAACTCTCAAGAAGTTTGTTAGGGCCAAGAATCACATCATCTTCTTTCATTTCTTCCTCCAACCGAGAAAAACTAAGCAAGGTGAGTTCATACCCCTCTATTTTCGGTTTTTACATGATTTATGGGGGAGAATACAAGTGAAATGTGTATATCTATGTGTATTTGTATGATATGTGTGATTTCTTGTGTTTATGTGATGAATATGTGCTAAAAATGTGATATATTCAAGATTTATAGTTATAGTAGGAAGAATATGTGATCTAAGATATATTACACTTAATATGTCAAGATAAAATGCTATACAAAGTCTATAATAAGTACAATAAAACACAAAACTTGTTATTGGGCTATTTTTGACAAATAAGTAAAAGATGGAGAAAAAGATGCCATTCACGGTTTTTATAAGGGCCAAAAGGTCAAAACAGTTAAAATAGGAGTTATTATAAATACTATGCTTTTTAAAGGACTAAAAGTGTAAATTTTAGCCTAATGGGCTAAACTTTTGGGCTTTTCGGCCTTTAGGCCCAAATTTGCGAAAAATATGATTCTGAAAGGGCTGAAATTGTAAGTTTCTCAAAATATGGGTTAGAAACGTAAATAAACATATTTCAGGGACTACAAAATGTCTTACTTATCAAATAGGACTAAAAATGCAAAGTTTGTGGATTTTGGGTTAAAATTGTAAAAATTGCGAAATTTGGATTACAAGTGCAAATCTGTTTAACTAAAGGGCTGAAACTGTCCAAAACTAAATTTTGGGTTGAAAACATTATTTAAATAAGTGTTTGGGCCAAAAATGTCAAGAAAAATAGTTTAAGGACCTAATATGTCATTTTTCATAAAAAGGGGCTAAAATTGTCATTTTTATTAGAAAAGGGGTTGAATTGGTCAAACAAATATTTTTGGGTCAATTATGTTAATATTAAAATAATTGGGTCAAAAATACAAAATTTTATAACTTATGGATTTAAATAGAAAAATATATATTTTTATAAATCTATACATCGTTATAAAACAATTGGCGAATATTGCGACATTTCGATTAAGCAACTTGTGTGAAACAAACCTTACGACATTAATACTATACAAAACAAGTAAACATTATGTTGGTTGGGCTTGAATATTTCTAATCATGCTTGTTGGGCCTTCGTGACCCATTAACATGACTTTTAGGCCCAACATAAATAGTACATGTCTATTGGGGTTCTGGTGACCCAATTACATGCCTAGTGGACCATCAATGGATTTATATGCTTTTGGGCCTTAAAGGCCCATTCGCATTGCTAGTATGGTCCAAATCCATAATATGCTTGATAGACTAAAATGTTCATCGCATACTCGACAGCCTAAATTAACATACATGACTAATGGACCACGTTTGTCCTTTCTCGTGTTGTTGGGCTTTACTCAAACTCATGAAAACACTAAACGAAATGGAATCAGCACCATTGGAATTCACGGGGTAATAATTGGGATTAGTGAGAATTAGCGGTTGGCACCTATGAGTGTCGGTCGTAGCCTGTAGTTATAACCAGAGTCTCCTGGAGGGAGAGCGAGAGTTTGTGTATAGATCTATACGGGGGTGACTCCCCCACACCTGAGCTATTCGCTACAGTTAGACTCGGTCAGTCTAGGGTGACAAAATCTTGATCAAAACCGGCATTGAAAAATGTCAAGACAGGTGAACTAGTCATTATTATGCATGGTTATAATGTCTCACATAGATATCCATTACCATATCACTATTTTTGGGAAATCGACTTCATACTATTGGCCGCACTTGGTGATTTAAGCGAAATCACTAAGCTATCACACTGTTTTTAAATTTGGAAAATATCGGATTTTCTGGGAATTTACATCGTTACTATATCATACTTCAACTGTTATACAAGAAATACAATTGTTGATCAATCATATATACATGTTTTGAAATCACGCATACACAAACATTTATTTGGATCATCACATCATATCGTAACAGATTCTATTTCAGAAAATATCGGATTTTCTGGGTTTTACAAACAATACAAAACATTTTATATCAAACATGCTTATGAACTCACAAATATTATATATGTTGACCGTTTTCACAATAACTTGTATTCTCAGGTAACAGATAAGTTGAAGAAAATGTCCAAGTGTGTTATGATGTTATCTTTTGTGATTCTCAGACAATTTGCATTATAAATATGTAACAAAAATCGTACAATGTACTTGATGTGAACAATGACGGTTGTCTTATGTAATGTTGGCTATGTATGTGTTTGTTTCATGTATATTCATTGTAATGATATTTCAATTGGTAGTCACACGAGCCCTCGGACGTTTCCGCCGTCCGGTTCGAGGGTGTCCCATCAGGGCTCCAAAACGAAGTTGCATCATAAAGGTCCATTCTTGAGACCAAAATGACTCCAAAATCCAACTACACTAGATCTAAGCATTCTTATGCAAAGTTATGAACTTTATACCTCCAAAGAATCCCAAATGATGATGATGTTCCAGATCTATAAGCTCCAGCCACCCAAATCCTTCCTTGCCAAATTCTTTTTTCTTCTTCCAAGCTCTTCTTTGTCAAACTAAGCTTCACAAGGTCAAACACACACTAAAATGGAGGAAGAACAGCTATCTAGGGCTTCTCTGAGGTTGAGGGACAGATATGGAGGCTAGGGTTTGGGCCATTATGTTCCTTATATAGTGGAATGCTCTAAAATTAGGGTTTTGAGACTCTGAGCGTATGTTGGGCGTACGTTCCCAACACCCACGATCACTTTACCCATCTACGCTGGGCGTACCCACGCGCTGGTCACCTTGCATGCATGGTCCTTCTTTCCAACTTTTCCATTAAGGGACCATTAATGCCAATAACTTCAAAGTATCACAACTCCCTCATTACAAGTCTGCTTCCAACGAACTTTATATCCATGAAAAGGTGGCGAGACGCCCTACGCTTCTAGTGACACTCCTCGGCCCAAAACTTCTCAAATAAAAGCTTCAAGACCCATAAAAGACCGAAACGCCCCTTGGCTTGGATTCTGAAATCCATAAACGAATACTTTTAAGAACAGGCCGTTACAATGAGAAGAGGATATGAGAGTTAGAAATCGGCTTGCCCTCCATATTATGCACTAGTGCCAATTTCACCAACCAATGGGGTCTTTATATAGTGTGGCTATTAGGGATACACCATGTAACTCATGACTTTACCCATTCCTTATGCTCCATGGGTTTTAACCTCCATAGAGTATCCATGGGTGACCACATGGGTTAAACCCAATATAATAAGGAATCATGGATCATAAGCCCACATATATAAGACTGAATGATTTACACAATCAATCCCCATATATTTAATTAGTCTCTTTTGATCACTAAATTCATTCCAGATTAATTCTTGATCAATACTAATTAAATAATATGATTTCATATTAATATATTAGAACTTATAATATATTAATATGTCACAAATATCATCTTCTCACAAAAGGTCTATCCAAATTGTTCCGATGCCATGCAACCCAAATGGATCATGTCGGGTCGGGTCAAGTATATACTAATTATAGTTATGGACTTATACACTAATCCAAAATTCTCCCACTTGGATAAGTCTAATAACTATTATTGCAAGTATGACACCAACCTGACCAGCAATCGTATCTCTTAAAAGCTGTTGTCAAACTCTAAACAAATCACTGACACGTCCATTAGTAAGTGATCATATATTCCTCCATTCTAGATATCATATGGACTGAGACATGGATTATAATCATCCTCTCTGTCCATTTGTTGTTTCCCGATTTCTGATTTATGACGACCGACTAATTGAACAAATCAAACAGCCCAGGCTTGGCCAAGCACTTAGGGTGTCATCACAAAATCATCGAGGGGCCCACAGATATCGTTTTTATCCCTTTAAGGGTAAAAGGAATGGATAAACTTTGACTCATATGCTTGGACTAACTACTTGTTGAATCATACACAAAGGCACGTTTTATAACATCGAGTTACCAATGCGTTTTCGTGCAATCAATGTATAACCAACTCATAGTCAACAACTCATATCTCTAGGCTTGAAGAATATTTGATATTATCGTCTCATGATTCACTCGTGATAAAATCCTTGAAGTGATTCAAATGAGCGTGGGTTGAATCCAATACTCGAATCTTATTCCAGAAGCACTCATGAATACTGCAGCTAAGTCTAGCCACCTAGACAGACTACAGACCCATTCATGACAGTCTTGCCTCAATACCTACTTCCAAAGTATGATCGATTTTGGATGATTTGAATAACCCAGTTATTCGGGAAGTCAAAACATGCAAAGTGAAACACAAGAATAATACTAATCCTATATGGCCCCAACACCTTGAGTGTAAATAAAACACCTTTTATCTAAGCACCATATTGATTACTCATTATTCATGTAATGTTTCAATTAATTAACTTAATACTTGAATTTAAACAATAGTCATGCCATGCTCCAAGCATGCACACTATATTTGTCCAAACAATAGCTATGCCATACTCCAAGTATGCACACTATGTTTACATATGGTCCTCTCTTTGTGAAATAGATCAATTGACAACATTTCAATGATGCTTATTTCACAATTACAATCCTTATTGTAAATGTAAGAACACCAAACTCTTGCCATTTACTGTAATCTGTTAGATTCTAAACTTATATGCAATGATCCCCTTGTAATGACTATGCACAAAAGTCACAAAGACTTGGCAACAGACATTACAAGATATTCTAATGGAGAGCAATTCCATGGAAACGAAGTCTCACATTCAAAGTACATTCCTTTGAACATCCTTCTTTGCATTAAGTTTTTCTAATCTTCCACAGATTTAAAGAATAACTTCCACCTATGGAAACATTTCCATATTGTCATTTTGATTATCACTTCTGAACAAGAGTTGCCTCTTTTCAGAATATGTCAATATGGTCCTTACTCTATACTTCCAATTGACTATGAGCAACCAATCTGTGGTAAACCTCAAATTGTCCTCGACAATTTCTTAATCATTTTAGTCTTATCCAGTTCTAGTCCCTTTTCCCTCTTAATGCCCTAGGCATTTGGAAAATTTAGAATGGGTGAATATTATAGCATATGTAATCGATCCTATACCCGAAGCATATGGGACACGATTCATGCTATAAAAATTTTTATTTTCCATGTTCTCATAATTCGAACTATGAAGAGGGATGTCGTAATCATAATCGAATTTTAAAAACGCAACATATATAGAATTACCATAACATTCATATATATCCTTGACTAAAGTTAATTAAAATCTCAATCTAAGCTTGTAGAATTGGAATGAAGTATAAAATCCTCTCCCTTAATTATAGCAAAAGAACTTTTCAAAGCGAATTGAAACTTTTGTTTTCTATAATTAACATTGCTAACTTGCAACATTTAACATAATAATCATGCTCCTACTAGCATAATGATTATTATCTAACTAGCATAACACTTATGCTCCCACTAGCTTTGACATGTACCCAAAAAACAACTAGACTTCTAGAAATCATTACTTTATTGACTTTCTTACCAAAGTTCAGATTTTTGATACGAGATTGTTTTGATAAGACTTTATCAAAATCATACACCTTTCCTTAGATAGCTCACATGTGTGGCTAGACCTTTTGCCATTCTCACTAGTTAGTGTGCCGGTTAACCACACACGCTCCACTAACGACATGAGAATGCAAATATCACAATTGCTATCTACTTAAAATTTACATAGTGAAAGCATTTCCTCACCATCATTTTCATGAATTGAGGAGAAACCTTATGAGACTTAAATTTTTATGGTGTATGTGTTTCTATCCATGTGAATTTGTCAAAACCATAATCACAAGACAAGGTTATTGACAAATCCAAACAAATATGGACTGAACTTGTTCAATCTTAATTTCTTGCTACCCGGCAGCACAAGGTCCTACCATTGCTTCCAGGTCGTTATGCAAACAATTGAGAACTCATAGAACTCATAAGCATAGTCAACTTTTAACTGGAATAGACACAGAAATAAGAATATGTCAACACAATGGGTTACAAACCTCAACTTGTGTGCTAGTGATTAACAATACTCTTGATTAGTTCTTGAATCTTTTCCAAGATCTTTAAGACTCCCACTGACCTCTTGACATATAAGATTCTCTTTGTCAAGAACCATTCCTTGACAAAAAAAATATTCAAGAGTTAGTGCGGATTCTTATCAAGTTAAAAGCTTTTCGGGAAATTTCCAAACGAACAACACTTCTCACAATTGGTCTTAGTTGGTCTTTGTTTTATCCAAAATATCACAACTTACCAATCTCAAATGTACAAGAATAGGAAACATCTTACTCTACATTGATAAGTGTTATAAAATTTCTAAAGATCATGTCACTCAAGACTCTAAGATTTTATTTTGGAACGAAGTATGATTTATCTTTTGATTTAACCATTTCCACAATTCACGATTCCTCTCCTTAGCCAAACAAATGCACTAAGGTGTCCTTAGAGAATCAATTGTGATATGGTTCCATAATCACTAAGATAATCATAAAACAGGATACTCAAGTACTCTCCCATCTCTTCAGATTAGAGAAACTTTTATCTTTCTGCCTTATTCGATTCTTCTCATCCGTTCTGCCATACATTGAAACTTTTCCAATGTTTCACAATTACACTTAAACTTGTAAGCATAACCATATTTACTAAACTTTAGTAAATCATGACGAATAGTCTTATCAATCTTTGTTGCAGACCTGACCAGCTCACAACCTAGTGTACCCGATCTTTTAGTCCTTCACTTGAATCAAATGTACATGTGAACAAGGAATTAGTCTTAATTTCCCAAAGATGAAAGTTCTCATTCATCATACAATACAAGTTGCATGATTCCAAGTTTCTATCCAACTGAAACTTGGGTGATGAGAATCTTTCCTTATTTGGTAAATTATGACACTACCACAAATGAAAGAATCAAATCCATTTTCCAATATTTCTTATCAATGGAAACATATAAACAACAATATTCCACTAATGCCATTGTAAGGATACTTAAAATAAATAAAAACAAAAATTTTCTTTTATTTTAAAACTTGCGGAAAAACTTATCCTTACAATGCAAATACATATGAAAAACATGTTGTTATCTATTCCTAAGCAATCTATCATAACTCTTAAACAGTAGCTCAAAATTCTGATCACCGAACCATGCGATCGAAATCCATCTCTTCGTAATCAGAATCAGCTTACTCTTTCTTTAAGCTTCCTTTGATTCTCAAAAACATCAAAATGCAATTACATTGCATCATGTATTAAGAATCTCAAAAAGAGACTTAATAGAGTTAGATAATGGAGTTTACCCGAAGTAGAGTCAAAATTTTGACTTTACCATCCTTATGTACTTTCAGGTATATTTGGCAGCTTCACAACCAATGCCCCATCTTTTGGCAAAAAAAAACATATGGACTCTTTGGAAATGGTACACGGGACTATCACAGACTTAGCATTTCTCTTTACCATTGGGTCAAACGATTTAACCATGGCTGATCCCTTTCCATTGGGAAGAGAAAGTTTTTCTGGACTTCCAATGTCATAATTGTCAATGTCAAATAGGTTTGGGAAGTAGATCTCCCAATAAAATTTGCTTTTCCAGTGCTCCAAATCATTGCTGATTTAGCAGCACCAAGCAAATAGGTAAGATCAATAAGGGTCATGTCGTGGTCTGTCATCAGGTAGTGACTGAAGAACCAAGTCAACAGCCAGCTACCTCGAGACTTCGACACCCGACTCTCCCGGCTTGTCAATATGTGACTTGATCTCCAAGACCCGAGCACATATAGACTTTGCTTGCCAATAGGGATTGAATGATTTAGAACTTATCAATTCTTGAAACTTGTGGGATAGGGAGAATTATTGGAGGAGGTGGAGGAAGTGAAGTATGATTTCTAGTCCCATTAATGCACAACAAAGGGATTGATCCTTCACCTTGATTGCCACTTGGGATATCATCTTCATTAGGAAGCTTGTTCCTAAAGATTTGGGAAGATCATAGCTGTCTAAACTAGTCATCTATAATGGGAGAAATTCAAGTCAATTGATTTAAAGTCCTTAATATAACACCCAATATGAGATATTAAGGCTAGGACCCAACAAACTATTTTTTAACTTGGAAGAGGTAATGATTCTAGACCAATTCCAGCACCAAAACTCGAAGATATGCTGTCAGGGGGGTCCAACTCGTCGAGTGCATGAAGCAACTCGATGAGTTGGATGAATTTTGCCTTGGACTCGTCGATTCCAGCACCAAAACTCGAAGATATGCTGTCAGGGGGGTCCAACTCGTCGAGTGCATGAAGCAACTCGATGAGTTGGATGAATTTTGCCTTGGACTCGTCGATTCCATCAGTGAACTCGGCGAGTCCACTGTCCAAACAGCAAAAACCTTCGATTTTCAGCCACTTGCATCAAGTATAATTGAAAACAACCTGGCTCGGATACCACTGTTGGGTTTTGAGCATTCTAACACTCCTATGGTGTACATGCGACCCTAAGTACCTGGGATCTATGTTTTCTCTATTATACATGCAAATATCAATTTTCCAAGGTATTGTTCTAACTAGCATAATATAAAGTACATGTAATATAAAATCTAGTAGAATTACATACCTCTTTTTTGTAGCTTGATTCCATGAAACTTAAGAGCCTGCCTAACCATGAGAAGAGGATATGAGAGTTAGAAATCGGCTTGCCCTCCATATTATGCACTAGTGCCAATTTCACCAACCAATGGGGTCTTTATATAGTGTAGCTATTAGGGTTACACCATGTAACTCATGACTTTACCCATTCCTTATGCTCCATGGGTTTTAACCTCCATGGAGTATCCATGGGTCACCACATAGGTTAAACCCACTATAATGAGGAATCATGGATCATAAGCCCACATATATAAGAATGAATAATTTACACAATCAATCCCCATATATTTAATTAGTCTCTTTTGATCACTAAATTAATTCCAAATTAGTTCTTGATCAACACTAATTAAATAATGTGATTTCATATTAATATATTAGAACTTATAATATATTAATATGTCACAAATATCCTCTTCTCACAAAAGGTCTATCCAAATTGTTCTAATGCCATGCAACCCAAATGGACCATGCCGGGTCGGGTCAAGTATATACCAATTATAGTTATAGACTTAGACACTAATCTAACAGTTGTGTCATTGACAACGATGGACTTCGTACCTATCCCTTAGGATAATCCTTAGGAATGAATGAACGAGAAATAACTAATTCTTAGGGTAGATCCTTAAGAGTAAAGAAGATAATGGGGATGGGTAATTGGGTTAACTGTTTGATGATTAAACATAATAATTATATTATTGTGGGTTGAAAACCCTATGTACTCGGCATGTTTCCCAACCTGACCCACTCAAGCTTATTTGTATCACAGGTGTCGATGTGAAGTTACATTACACTGAGAGATTAAAGAGATGTGGATCACTAGTGTAAATGATTGTAAGTTCTACTTATGCTTATGTTTTTGTATTGACGATGACATCCCAAATGTTTTAAAATGGATAAAAAAATACGTTTCTTCGGAAATGCTTTGATAACGTATTTACCATGTTTTTCTGGGAACAAATTCCGCGACATTTTTATTAAAAGAGGTACTCTGATTTTTATAAAGCATAAACAAAAATCGGTCGTTTTTGGCCGTGAAAATGGGGATGTCACTGCCTGAGTATTCAACCACATACGGTTTTTCAATCCACTTCTGCATCCTTGCTGTAATAGGCAAATCACCCTGAGATGGAACAGCATTGATAATTTTTGAGGAGAGGGTAGGAGTTGGAATAATAATTCCATGACTTTCAACATATCCTTCTTTTCGAGACAAGATCATACTAAGCCAACAAAGATAAGGAACATTCAATGGATTCTTGTTTCCAGTAAAGCAGTCAATCATTTGGTCACGAAAAAAAATTCAAAGTCCATTCTTTTGTTGAAAACGATGGAGTATAAAATCCTTTGCTCAAAGAAATTCAGTTGATCCAAACTCCCAGTCTTGCGTCCAAGACATTTTCCAAATACACTTGTTAAGTACTTCTACCCTACATTAAAACATTCACAAAGAGTGTTCTTATAAAGATCACAAGTGAGGCCTGGAAGATGGAAGTTGTTCCCTAATTTTTCACGAACATATTTTCAACTTTCTTTAGAGGGAGTTTCAGAGTAACTTTCAAATTGAGGAAGACAAAGAGTACTTCGAAAGGATTCCACAGCAACAGTAACCCTATATTGACAATCTCCAATGGTTTCAGTGATGGTTCAGCAACTGTATCAACAACGCATGTATAGTAAAACTCACATACTGGTTTAGGCTAGAAAGGGTCTGGGAAATCACAGAATGCATATCGAAGAGGGCAACTTTTGAAATACTTAACAAAATATTCGATTCCTGAGTTCGTGAACTACTTTGTAATTTCATCCGAGAACGCCACATTTCTCGATTGAATGATGATGGTAGAGTTAGGAGTATGAGGACCTTTGATAATGTTAGCGTTGGGGGCAAACTTGTACAGAGACTTTGACATGGTGAAAGCTTTGAGGGAGATGACGATTTGGAGTCCATTTTTTAGAGAGAACTTAATTGCTTGAATTGCTTGTAAAGTGACCTAGAATGAAGAATTTCCAATTTATACCCAAAAAGTTTCTTACTTTTTAGGTAATCATGAGTGATGATATATGCGTCGTAAAGATCTCGTATCCCAAGATAATGAAGAATCTTTTTAGAAGTTATCCAAAAAGTTACCGTTGAGACTAGGAAGTTACATCAGTGAAATAAGTCATCAGCAGTAATGAGCATCAGCCTAGGCAATCAACGAATGAATTTATGATGATCATATAGTTAGTTTGAGATTTCTCCTGATAGTGTAGGCTAGAACCACCGTTCACTGTCATAGGATTGTGAGATCTCATCAGGGTGTGGTTTCATATGTTGTATCATAAATCTCTTTTATTAGAAGAGAAATGACAAGAGTGGATAGGTTCATGTAATATATCACAGACAATGATATACCCATTGGCACATATTTATCAAGCTCTCATCAGCGTATGGTACATTATGCTGAATCTTAAAACTTTAAAAAAGAATGTAAGGGAAAGAATGGATTGGTATGTGTGATAGCCTACGGTACAAAGAATAACCATCGGCACAGACTTTCGAACTTTTATGAGTGTGTGGTTTTACAAAGCGAATCATCAATTTCTGTTAAGAAGATAAAGGAAAGAATGGAATGTTCCAGCCTCAGTGAGGTGAAATCAACGTCAATCAGTAATAGTTTAACACATCATCAAGAATTGGTTTAAACTTTCGTATCATGGAGTAAGTTACAATCTAGAATCAAAGATTCACCATTAAGTCATAATGGTACCATGTCATACCTCAGACTAGGAGGTCAGGGACATGAATAACCCTTTGTAATTTAAGGACCTGACAAGTATCTCTTATGTTGATGACTATGCAATCAGGGTAAGCCATTGGGTTATGTTCAATGTTTCAACAGAACATGAGACTTGATGCATACTGCAAGCATGCTTCTAGGGACAAGGTTAGGTAAAGATGATTAAATTAAAAATAAACACCCCATCCTTTTTATCAATATTTTTTTATTTGGACCAGGCAATCTCATTTTAAGAGTTTATACAATGCTAGACAATCAGCGTGAGAGGATGAAGCAATATTCTCAGTGGATGATCTCGCTGATGAGAAACTTAGAGAGATTTTGTCACATATAGCAGCATGCTTCTAGGGACGATGATGTGTCAAAAGTTGCATACTAAGCTCAAAATTGCCACCGTCGGATTCCTTTACAAAAGGGTACAAAATAATAAACAATATAAGAATACAAACAAAAGAATTAGTCAAATAAGAAAATAGTTTAAATAGGGAAAAATGTGCAGCTTTTTCAGAAAGAAGATGAAGACTCATTCCATCAAATCTTTGGAATTGAAAGGTTATTAATGCATTTCCATTTTCCGAGATATCTACCCCTTGAATTTTTGTCTATAAAAGAGAATGAACAAGATCAACCATATCACACAAAAACAACACAATTCATTGTAAACAAGGATAGAGAATGCCTTTAATCATTGAGGTCTTGCAGATTGATTCCGAGCTTCATGTTCACCAAGAAAAAAAGAAGAACATGAACCAGTCTTTGTAACCAAAGAGTTAAAGGGATCCAATCTTTGTAACCTTCAAGTTATGAGAGTCACGAAGACAAAACGTGAAGGTTCCATTCATTGTGATCCCTAAAGGATAATAAGGTGGGATCACTGTCTTATTGAAGACGCCTTTGGATCTTTGAGGTGATGGAGTTATAGTGACAACGTATCTAGAAGTTAGGTTCGCCATGTCACCTAATTCCACTTCATCTCATTGGAACAGAAATAGGTTGTTCAAGAAATAAGAGATATGTGCTTAGAAGAACACATGGTGGCAGAATTATCCCCCATACATAAGAGATATGTTCTTAGAAGAACACATGGTGGCAGAATTATCCCCCATCAGTTCTCATCAATATGAAGCAACATGTCAATCAGTGTGTGAATCGGTGTCAGTGAGAGAGCAATTGGTGCTAAAGAAAAGATGCAGATTCAACGTCAACTGTCTCCTACAAGGAGGGTGATGCATTCAAGAAGTGACATGTTGATCTTAATCAGTTAAGATCAATGTTGAGATGAAGAAAGAAGGTCCTGACACATACAAAGGATAGAGAAGAACAAACATTGACAATGTTAGTAGAGAAATGTGTATGTACAATGTATGCTCTTTTGGTAAGATAATAAAAGAAAATTTTAATGCAAAAAAATAAACTAAAAAAGTAGCAATTTATGTTCAGAAAATTAAGAGTGGCAAAGCATGAAGCAAAAACAAAATAAGTATCAATGTCTAAAACAATACAGTCAAACCATGTAATCGTTTTCCCTTAGTTCAGAAAGCACAATCTTGTTCTCATAATCAAGCACTTTTTCCTCATGGCAGTTGAAGAGAACTTTGTAACCAACGTCAAAAGTTGACTGATGGAGATGAAGTTTCCTTCAGACCTTCTACAAAAAACACGTCCTCTAGCTTAATTGTCCTGCATTCGAAAGTTCCAACGCCTATGACAACTCTTCCACTATTGTCACCATTGAACCATCCTTCTCTGCTAAATTTGTTAAAAGGGAATTGTAACTGGTCAAGTGTCTATATCTTCCAATGTCTAGGTACCAAGTTTGTCCTAGATTTGTACTTGATCCGGTGTCAACATGAGAACTATCAACGTCACATATGCCATCATAAAAATCATTTATTACAACCATAAGACCTTTTACATTCAGCTCCTCATTTCAAAAGTCTCCTCTTCTTCTACCCATTCTTCAAGATCCTCTTGTTTTGCAATGAAGGCTTTAGGAAGAGAGATGTTTTCCTTCTTCATGTGAGCTACCAGAATTTTGTACAAGACTTCATAGTTCTCAGGGCTCTTGGCTTCTTTCTTCTCCTTGCAATCCCTGGAAAAAAGGTCAAGGCTACCATAATTAAAGCAATTAGCTAAGTTTCTCTTGTATGAAGTGGGTATTCTTGTTGAACTGCTTCCCTTGAATAGAGCTCTTAAAAACCCGTGTGCTCTCCTTTCTTTGTAACGCTTGACGATAAGTGTAACGCTGGTAACATGCTCATCGGTGAGATCGTCATCACTTTCTTCACCCATATCTGAAATATATTAGTCGTTGATGGTCTTCCTTACTTCCTATCGAGACACCAGGGAAACAGACTTTTCCTTGCTTGAATCCTTCATGATTTCCTTATGAAGAGCTTTAGTCTCTTCATTGTTTTGTGAGTTACCAAACAAGGAATTCAAATCCAAGTCATTGATCTTTTCACCATTCTTGAGGACATCAGCATAATATTCCCAGCTTTTCCCATGAGAATTGAGAAACTTTAGATCCAATTGTGATGAATGCTTGATGATTCCCAGCCTGTACATATCATTAACCAAACAGTTAAATCCATTGAAGGGGCATTCTAAAGTACTTGCAAGAACTAAAGAAATAATCCTAATATGCGGATTATTTGAAAGGAAGTTATGTTTAACCTGTTGCACATATGCTAACCTTCCAAATAGATTGAGATCATTGCCAATCATAATCGAGCGTGTCCTCATTACGAATAAAGAGAAAGTTACATGCATAGTGGTCCCGTGTAGATTTTAATTACAATTACACATCAGAGTTAGAGTATATTGTTGTTCGGGGAACCACATACTAAGATGTGTAATTTATAGTTCATTATGACTATAAGTAATCCCATTACGCCAGTATTAATGTCTCAGTCACAATTAATCATCTAACACATTCTCAATATTTTTCTCTATATATGAGTTATATATATAAAACTGAAAATGTTTGTATTCGCAAAGTTTATACAAATCAAGTTTATCAAATCTACTTAACAAAGCTCCTTCATTAGCTAAAGTATGAAAGTTAAGCTAGTGCTATAGGGCCTTGTTGATATAAGTGGATATATTTTATTGAAATTTAGTATTTGGATATTGAAACAATACAAGAAAAATATATTATAATGAGTTAATATTTTGACATCCCTAAATTTATGACCATTTCAAAACTTTTTATTTATGCTTATTTAAATCAGAGTTCGTTTATAAATGTAGAAATGGTCCCGTAAAAGTATTTTTGAAGAAATGCTTTTCATTCATTATAAAACTATTGGGATGTCATAGCTAATACAAAACATAAGCATAAACAGGCCTTGCATCAATATTCTAGTAGCCTACGAACTCTTTTAATCTCTCGGCAGATAATTATATTATCTATCAGTACCTTCGTATCGTTACCTGTGATACAAGAAACTGAGTGGGACAGACTGGGAAATCTGGTGAGTACATAGGGTTTTCAACCCACAATAATATAGTTAACAATTAACCCAATTTCCTTTCCCCATTATCTTCTTTATTCTTAGGGATCTAAACCTAAAGATCTTTTATGCTAACTGTACTAGTTCATGGATTCCTCCATAATACTTGTCAGTAGGTTGTTTTTCTATCTTCATTCCTAAGGGTTTGTCATAAGGAATAGACATGAAGTCCATCACTGTCAGTTTTTATGTATAGGCACTAAGTCCATGTTGGATTAATGTCTAAGTCTATAACTATATTTGGTATGTACTTGACCCGACCCGGCATGGTCCATTTGGGTTGCACTTCACCGGCACAATTTATATGGATAGTCTTTTGAGAATAGTATATTTATGATTTATATTAATATATTATAAGTTCTAATATATTAATATATAATCATATTATTTAATTAGTATTGATCAAGAATTAATTTATAATTAATTAAGTGATCAAAAGGAACTAATTAAATATGGACTCTTAGATATATATGTGTAGTGGGTCAAGTTCATTTAGGTTGGGCTAAGTCTTCATGGATAGTCCATGGAGCTTTAACCCATGGATCCTAGGAAATGAAAGGTCATGGGTATTAGGGTTTGACCCTAATCCTCCACACTATATAAAGGGTCTTATGGTTCATGAAATTAGGCTAGTGGCTAGTGTGGATACACTAAAGAGGGAAATAACCGATTTCATAAGTGTGAACCAAGTATCCATATTCTCTAAAGGTTTTTCCAAGGTGTTTTGGAGATTTGTGATTCCATTTGAGGCTTCCACACTATTGGGGCTAAGCTCTTAAAGTTCAAGACTTCAAGCTTCATTAAAAGGTATGTATTCTAACTTGTTATATTACCCAAGTATGCTAGATAGGGTAATACCTTGGAATATTCATATTTGCATGTATAATAGAGAAAACATAGATCCAAGGTATTTAGGGTTGCATGTACACTTAGGAGTGTTAGAATGCTCAAAACCCATCAGTGGTATCAGAGACTAGGCTTGTTTTCTTATATACTTGATGCAATTGCTGAAAAAAATGAAGTTATCTTGCTGTCTGGACAGTGGACTCGCCGAGTTCACTCATGGACTCGACGAGTCCAAGGCAAAATGCAACCAACTCGTCGAGTTGGTTCATGCACTCGGCGAGTTGGACCCCCTGACAGCATATCTTCGAGTTTTGGTGTTGGAATTGGTCTAGAATCATTATCTTAAACTGTTTTGGACTTATAAAACCTATTTTTTGATATGGTAATGATTATGGTAAACCAATTTCAGAGTTGTTATCAAAATTTCAAGTTTTATATGGTTAATTTTATGATTCTTGAAATTGTTGATATGCATGTTCTTGAACTTATGAGCTTAGATGATCATAGGAATTATTTGTAACCTTCTTGATAGTTTAATACTTGATCATTATGTGTTTTAATGGAGTCCATAACTTGTCCTCAAGTTATGGATAACCAAAAGTCACAAGTAATCAAATCCATTAAAAGAACACAACGGTTACATAAAATGAAAAGTCACTCATTTTAATAAGCCATTAACTCATAAGTTATGAGAAATGAAAAGTTTTGAAAGTTTACAAAACTTGCCCTCAAGTTTTGGAACATGTAAAGTCGTAATTAAAACTTTAGTTCCAATCCCTAGTAAAAATTCAACCCTTATACTTTATAATATTATAAGTTTAATAATATTTATATATGTATAAGAACAAAAGTCGTCTTACCATTAGTAGGCCTCATTCACGAAGCCGGTCTATAAGGGGGGTATAAGGTTACTACCTATAAAATGGCAGTTTAATGGGTGTCCACTCTCACCCACCGCTTCCTTGACTGGTGGAAGGTCGTTAGCCGAACGGGTAGGACAAGGACTATAATCCTCCTTTCATTAAAAGTATTAATGATAAATACTAAGTAACTAAACATTTATTAATTCCCAATCTTAGTTACTTAGGAAAATGTGAATAAGGTGCTAATCCATGAAATTACACTTTGTACTTTGTTTAAGCCGTTAGTGGAGCGTGTGTGGTTAACCGGAACACTAACATGGACTTAACAAGGTAGGCAAAGGGTAACTTAATGTTTATCATAGTATCGGTGGAGCGTGTGTGGTTAATCGGCACATCGATTGAGGGGTAAATGTTAAGGGTACCAAGTATATTTGCATGGTTACTTCACACCTTGTTTTGTGATCCTCGGCATCCCAGTCACAAAACCTGAAGGGCACACTTGAGATTGAAACATGCCATTGAAAAGTTCAATGAATCTCAAAAGAATCTAGGAGTTTCAAAACCAATTAAAACCTAATAATACATTTCGTTTATCTTGGTGGAAATTGGTGAATCGTCATTCACCTACCTTCAAATATTTTATAGCTTGGATTACGGCATCCCTCTTCCAAGTTATAAAATAGTTTATTGGGTCCTAGCCTTAATATTTCATATTGGGTGTTATATTAAGGACTTAAATCAACTTTACTTGAATTTCTCCCATTGTTGATGTCTGGTTTAGATAACAATGATCTTCCCAAATCAAGCTTTCCTAATGAATATGACTTCTCGAGTTTGGCTCATGGAAGTCGTACTTCTCTTCCTCCACCTCCTCCAATTATTCTCCCTGACCCACAAGTTTAAGGACTTGAAAAGTTCAAGATCACTCAATCTCTACTCACAATAAAACATAAAATTGGAAGTCATGTGTGCACTCATGTCTTAGAACTGATTTCACACAGTGACAGGTTGAGAATGTCGGGTGTCGTTATCTCAAGGAAGTTGGCTATTGACTGGGTCTTTCAGTCACTTCCTGAGTCATATAGAAAGACTACTATGTGACAGATCACGACATGACCCTAATGGATCTTTCTTATTTGCTTATTGCTGCTAAATCAGAAATGATTTGGTGCAATAGTCAAGCAAATATGGATGGAAGGTCTATTTCTCAAACCTTCCATGGACATGGACAATGGTGACATTGGAAGTTCAGAAAAACTTTCTCTTCCCAATGGAAAGGGATCGGCCTTGGTCAACCTGGTTGACCGGAAGGTAAAGAGAAAGTCTTAGTCTGGAATAGCCTGTGTACCATTCCCAAAGAGTCTATATGTTCTCAGTGTGAGGAAAAAGGGGCATTGGAAGCGAAGCTGCCCAAGCTACCTGAAAGAAAGAAGAATCAAAAGTTTGACTCTGCTTCAGGTAAGTCCACTATCTAACTCTGTTAAGTTCCCAGTTGATGATTCTTAATACAAAATATGACTCGGATGCATTTTGATATTTAGCAGGATCAAGCAAAGGGAAGGAAACTTAAAGAAAGAGTATGATGAATTTGATCGTGAAGATGGATTTATTTCGTTTGGTTGAAGATTGAATTCTCGAGCTACTTCTTAGGATTTATGATAGATTGTTAGGAAACATGTAATAACATAGTTTTCATTTAAAGTTGCATTGTAAGGAAAAGTTATTTTTTTCCGCATTTTATAAATAAATAAAAGTTTGTTTTTCTTTATTTTATATCTCCTTGCAATGGCATTTATGAAAACTTGATGGTTGTATGTTTCTAGCAATATTGGAAATATGAATTTGATTCTTTCATTTGTGGTAGTGTCTAAATTTACCAAATAAGGCAAGATTCTCATCACCCAAGTTTCAATTGGACCGAAACTTGGAATCATACAAGGTGTTTAGTGTGATGTATGAGAATTTTCATCTTTGGAAAATTAAGACGAGTTTCGTGTTCACATGTATATGTGGCTCAAGAGAAGGACTAAGGGATCAAGTACACACTCTTGTGCACTAGCCAAAGTTCACCACAAAAGATGGATAAGACTATTCGTCATGATTTACTAAGGTTTAGTAAATATGATTATACTTACAAGCTTAAGTATAATTCTGAGACATTGGAAATTTTTTAATGTATGACAGAACGAATAAGAAGAATCAAATTAGGCAGAAGGATAAAAGTTTCTCAAATCTGAAAAGATGGGAGAGTACTTTAGTATCATGTTTTAAGATCATCTTAATGATTTTGAGACCTTATCACAATTCATCCTCTAAGTGCATTCTGATAGTTAAGAAGAAGAGTTATGAATTGTTGAAGTGGTTAAATCAAGAAGATGGTTCATACATCGTTCCAAAAACAATTCTTAGAGTTATACTCTAAGATTGTAACTTGAGTGATATGCCTTAAAGAAGGTTTGAAACACTTGTCAAATGTAAGAGTAAAAGTTTTCTACTCTTGTACATTTGAAATTGGTAAGTTGTGATGTTTTGGATAGAACAAAGACCAACTAAGGACAATTATGTTAAGTGTATGTCTTGATTAGAATCCACACTATCTCTTGAATATTTGGCAAGAAAGTCTTATAGGTCAAGGAGACAGTGGGAGTCTGTCACACCCCCAAACCAAGGATGGCGGAAACGTCCGGGGGTGGAGGACTTCATGTATAGTATCATAACAACATTTGCAATAGTGATTAAAGTAAACACAACCAACATATATATAATTGAAAGAGTTACATCATCGTATGAATTACATGTTTCCAAATCAATTACAATATGTTGACAAACTGTAAAATGTTTGACGCCTTAACGTCCCATCCTCAAAAGCACTTGGTCACCTGTTTAGTGATTTCCTGAGAATACAAGTTGTTTGAAAAAGTGTCAACACAAAGGTTGGTGAGTTCATAAGCTTTTTGTATGCAATTATGAAAACCGTTTCTTGTAAAAGTAGTGTCAGTTCCAGAAAAATCCAATATTTTCCTTAATGTGTAATTGTAATCTTAAAACCCAAAGACCGGAATGTACAAATGATTTATCATATTTATAGTACAACAATGCAAGTTTAAATTGACATAAACTCGTTCGATTTCAATGAAATCCCCGTAAATTCCTATGTTTGTTAATACTTTATGTGAGTTATTATAACCATGCTATGACCTAGTTGGCCTGAAACGACGTTCTTCAGGCGTCGGAAATGTTTTGACATTTGTCACCCCAGACCTGCCGGTCTAATTGTTGCATGCAGTTAAGGTGTGGGTTTGTCAAACCCAATATAGATCTATACACAACTATCACGCTCTCCCTCCAGGAGACTCTGGTTACAATACAGGACTTATTTGTAAAGTGAAGCGAATGTCTCACAAAGTCATTAACGGAATTACGTGTGGTGTAATGAAAATCCTCTTTGTATAAATGTACCCTTTTGAATTGTATGTATTATGTAATGTATCATAAACTATACCTATTATAGTTTATCAAACAAGAGTAGTAGTAATGATGTATGTAAACTATACTCAATATAGTTTATCCAATGTTTGTATGTAATGGATGTATTTTAATTATAACAAGTTGTTATTTCTATGCTTTATCTAGCAAAAATCCATTTGTTAACTGATGTATGTCTATATACTAAGACAGAAATGTCATATATTGCAATAACATATAATCACATAAAGATATACACCTTGCTCAACATGTTACAAGGTGAAATGAAATTGATAGCATTTTTCTGTTAACAACATTTTCTATCACTGTTCTTAGAAAATTTGTAGAAAATCATCAAAGGTCCAAATCAGAATCCGTAAATCCTGAGAGTTTGAAAAATGAGTCTAGTTTCTCCATAATTTTTCTCATAATTTTTAGTGACCTCTGACTTGTGTGATCAAGTCTATAATCACAGACTGGTCCGGATTGATGTTTAAAATGATAGGCAGTTTTGTAAAAATCACCATAAATTGTAGACAAATCGTATGGAGATGTGCAAGTAACCATTTTAAAGCTAAGGACTTGAACTACTTGAACCTTGTACAGTTTTGAAAACTAAAATGTTTAGGTTTTCCAAAACAGTCCGTGATTGATGTCCAACTTTTCTGATGAAAGCTGTTGGAAAAGTTTAGTTGTGTTCTTGATGATTTAACTTGTATTCCCCCCCCCCCCCCTCCTTAAAACTTAAGAAAACATGAAAATGTAGGGGTATGAACTCACCTTAAATGTTTCAGTAGATGGGTGTTGGAGATGAGAAGTGTTCAACTCAAGAACACTTGAAGATGCCTAGAAGATTTTCGAGAGTCTAACACCAAAGGGATGGAATTTGCGTAAGCAATCTATGATTGGAGTAGAATGAAGTGTAATTATCACAAGGAGGATGAATTATACTTACCAAGAGTGTAAGAAAGCTTGATGATCAGCCTTGGAATCCCGAAATTGAGGGAGAAAGTTAGAGAGAAAAGTTGAGTTTGATCTTTGGTGGAATGAGAGCAAATGAGTGAGAATGAGGAGAGAGGATGAGTGTCCAGCTCTAAGAACGTGGGAATAACTTGTGAGAGAGGGAAAAGTACAAGGAAGTGACAAGGTATGGTGGGGAGGTGTGGCTGGTCATAGAGTGGGTGTGGGTGGTTGCTTGTGTCATAAACTAAGGAAAAGTCAACACTCCACCTCTTGTACTTCACCCACTAAATCTTGGATAAGATTTATCCCCAAAAACGTGATTAATTAATAAATATGGGGCCTTATATGTTAAAATAAAGTTTTGGGTGAAAATCTCGCGTTAAAATAATTAAAATCGGGCTTAGAACGCAAAACTAGTCGAAAACCGAGAAGAAAATGGCAACCTGCGAGACCTCTCGGTGCTAGGCCGAGGTTCGGTCCCAAGGCTGCTGGGCCCGAAGGCGAAACGAGGCGAAAAGAGTAAGAAGCGAAATGGACCGAAAGGCTTAGGAGCGAAGGCGAAGGTAGAGTTCGGTCCGAGAGGCTTCGGGTTCGGGTCAGGCGAGGTTCGGTCCGAAGGGCAGGTTCGGTTCTTGGGGTTCGCTTCTCAGCAGTTCGTTCCCTTAAGGGGACTTTCGGCCCTATAAGGTAGGTTTCGGGTCCTTAAGGGTATTTTACCCGTTTTTACCCCGTTTTAAGCGGTTTTTGACCCGGTTAAGGGTCGGGATGGCCCAAATGATTACAAAAAGTTACGGGAACTTTTGAGAGAGATTTGGGAGAGATTTCGAATAGAGAGAGATATAGTGAAGGAGATTTAGAGAGGTTCCATTTATGACCTTTTTGAGCATCCGGCTTCGCAACGCAAGGTCCGTAAACCCCGTTAAGCCATGATTTAGTGTCCTACACACTCCCGATGAGTGTGCAATAGTGTTTTATCGCTTTGTTTCATTGTTTAGCACTATCAAGGCTAAGGAAAATTAAATACACGAATTTTCCAATTGATGTTTTCTCTTTAAATTAGCGAACTGTTCAGTAATTACATAGCGTAAACCCTAATATACAAGGGTTGACTGAGTTGACTGGTTTGACTTGTTGCCTTAGTTTGACTTTGACTTGACCAGAATTTGACGGTTGTCACAGAGTCTAAAAGATCCTGAAAGGCTTTCAAGAAGTAATCAAAAATAAAACCTATATTTCATCACTAGCACACAACTAGAGGTTTATAACCTATCGTGTTGACATTTATGTGCCCATTCCAGTTAAGTTGGCTATACATTTGAGTTCTACATGTTCTCAATTGTTTGCATAGCTACTTGGAAGCAATGGCAGGCCCTTGAGCTGCCAGGTGCCAAGAGGTTAAGATTGCACAAGTTCAATCCATATGAGTTAGGATTTGTCAATAACCTAGTCTTGTGATTATGGTTTTGACAAATTCACGTGGAGAAGAACACATACACCATAAAATCTCAGTGTCATAAGGTTTCTCTCCGATTCATGGAAATGATGGTGAGGAAATTCTTTCACTAAGTAGATTTTACGTAGATAGCGATTGTGATATTTGCAGTTCTCAAAGTCGTTAGTGGAGCGTGTGTGGTTAACCGGCACACTAACATTGACTTATGATAAATGGCAAAAAAAAGTCTAAACAATTGAGACTATGATTTTGGCATCCCTTTTCATAGTTCTGAAATTGTTTAGACACACCTGTGAGCTATCTAAGATAAGGTGTATGATTTTGATAAAGTCTTATCAAAGCAATCTAGTATCAGAAATCTGAACTTTGGTAAGAATGTCAATAAAGTATTGACTTCTAGAGGTCCAGCTGTTTTATGGATACATGTCAAAGCTAGTGGGAGCATAAGTGTTATGCTAATAATCATCATGTTAGTGGGAGCATTATAATTATGATAAGTATTGCAAGTTAGCAATGTTAATTATAGAAAACAAAAGTTTCAATTCGTGAGGTTGCAGGGGTTGAAAAAGTTGTTTTGCTATAATTAAGGGAGAGGAAATTATACTTCATGTCAATTCTAAAAGGCTTAGAGTGAGATTCTAAGCTTAGATTGAGATTTTATTCATCTTTAGTCAAGAATATATATATGAATTTCATGTTGGATTGGTTCAACTTAAGGAAATTCTATATATTGCGTTCTCAAAATTCGATTATGATTACGACATCCCTCTTCATAGTCAAAATTTGAAAACATGGCAAATAAAAATATTGTAGCAAAAGACTGGTCTAGAATCATGTCTTTATGTGAGACATCATGAATCGTGTCCCATTTGCTTTGGGTACAAGATCGATTACATGTGCTATAATATTTATCCTTTCTAAATTTTCCAAATGCTTTGGGGCATAAAGGAGGGAAAAGGTCTAGAATTGGATATGACTAAAGTGATTAAGCAATTGTCGAGGACAATCTAAGGTTTTACCAAAGATTAGTTGCTCAAGGACAGTTGGAAGTATAGTGTTAACTTTGGAAGGACCATATTGACATAATCTGAAAAGAGGCAACTCTTGTTCAGAAAGGGTAGTCAAAATGGGAATATGGAGTTGTCTCCATAGGTGGAAGTTATCTGTGTAAGATTAGAAAAACTTAATGCAAGAAGCATGCTCAAAGCTATGTACTTTGAATATGAGACTTAATTTCCATGAAGTTGATCTTCATTGGAATGCCCTGTAATGACTATTGACAAGTTTTGTGACTTTGTACACATTCATTACAAGAGGGTCAGTGCATATAAGTTTAAAATCTAAACAGATTTCGATAAATGATAGGAATTTGGAATTCTTACATTTTTTTATAAGGATTTGGGAGTGTGAAAAGAGAATCATTGAAATTATGTTCAATTGATCTAGTTCACAAAGAAAAGGATCATAGACAAACATAGAGTGCATACTTGGTGTATGGCAAAGCTATTGTTTAAGAAAAACATAGTGTACATGCTTGGAGCATGGGACAACTAGTGTTTTTAATTCAAGTATAAAGTTGATAAAACCGAAACAATGAATAATGAGTAATCAGTATGGTGATAAATAAAAGTGTTTATTTATATTCATAGTGTTTGATACCATATTTGATTCATTTATTCTTGTGTTTCACTTTGCATGTTTTGACTTCCAGAATAACTAGGTTATTCTTCCGGAATGACTAAGTTATTCAAACCATCCACAGTCGGTCATATGTTGGAAGTAGATATGAATCAAGACTGTCATGGGTTGGCTTGTAGAGGTCCACGTTGGTGGACAAAGTTGTGCTACAACACTCATGAGTGCTCATAAGTTCTGAGTAATGGATTCAACCAGCGCTCATTTGAATCACTTCATGGATTTTATCACGAGAGATCATGAGACGATAATATCTTATATTCTTCAAACCTAGAGATATGAGTTGTTACTATGAGTTGGTTATACATTGATTGCATGAAACCGCATTGGTAACTCGATGTTATAAAACGTGCCTTTGTGTATGATTCAACAAGTAGTAGAACAAGCCATATGAGTCGAAGTTTATCCATTCCTTTTACCTTCGGGATAAAAGCGATATTTGTGAGCCCCTCGATGATTTAATGATGACACATGTGAGTGCTTGGCCAAGCCAGGACTGATTTGATTTGTTCAATCAGTCAGTCATCATAAATCGGAAATCGGGAAACAATAAATGGACAGAGAGAATGATTATAATCCATGTCTCAGTCCATATGATATCTAGAATGGAGGAATATATGATCCCTTATCTAATGGACAAGTCATTGACAAAGGTCAGAGTTCGTTGACAAGATCAGAGTTCGACAGCGGCTTTAAGAGCTACGATTGCCAGTTGGTTTTTGAAGTCATACTCAATAATAGTTTTAGACTTATCCAAGTGGGAGACTGTTGGATTAATGTCTAAGTCCATAACTATATTTGGTATGTACTTGACCCGACCCGGCATGGTCCATTTGGGTTGCACTTCACCGGCACAATTTATATGGATAGTCTTTTGAGAATAGTATATTTATGATTTATATTAATATATTATAAGTTCTAATATATTAATATATAATCATATTATTTAATTAGTATTGATCAAGAATTAATTTATAATTAATTAAGTGATCAAAAGGAACTAATTAAATATGGACTCTTAGATATATATGTGTAGTGGGTCAAGTTCATTTAGGTTGGGCTAAGTCTTCATGGATAGTCCATGGAGCTTTAACCCATGGATCCTAGGAAATGAAAGGTCATGGGTATTAGGGTTTGACCCTAATCCTCCACACTATATAAAGGGTCTTATGGTTCATGAAATTAGGCTAGTGGCTAGTGTGGATACACTAAAGAGGGCAATAACCGATTTCATAAGTGTGAGCCAAGTATCCATATTCTCTAAAGGTTTTTCCAAGGTGTTTTGGTGATTTGTGATTCCATTTGAGGCTTCCACACTATTGGGGCTAAGCTCTTAAAGTTCAAGACTTCAATCTTCATTAAAAGGTATGTATTCTAACTTGTTATATTACCCAAGTATGCTATATAGGGTAATACCTTGGAATATTCATATTTAGGGTTGCATGTACACTTAGGAGTGTTAGAATGGCATGAAACCCATCAGTCCATAGCTACCAGTTTCTAACTAGTAACACTAAGTCTATAACTACTAGTCTTTATGTAATAGCATTAAGTCCATAGCTGCTAGTGCTTAGGCATGAAGTCCATCGCTGCCAGTGTTCCACGGGACGGTCATGAATAATCTGGTAGTTGTCACCTTTACTTTTTTAGGTAATTTTATCATTGGTACACTGGTACCATTCCTACATAATTGGCACACTAAAACCCATTCTACGGTCATGGCATTCTATCATTGCCTATATACTTCATTTTACTATGGAACCTATTACTACCCTTCGTTACCTAATGTATTACATCTATAAAAGTACATATATGGTGTAAATCATATAACTTATCTTTATAAAATTTCATATAACACATATCGTCCTTGTGCATAAGCAAATATATCAATTTATCAATTAGATATTTCATATCTATGTGTAAGATGAAGGTAACTATGCACTCACTTGTTAAAGTGGATGATTGGAAAGTTGGGTAGCACTTCGCTTTAACACTTGGCTTTTCCCTTGATGTGACCTAGGTTCAATTATCACAAAGTCTTAGTTTATTATTCCTTATGACTAAATAATAGTCAAGATATGTCTAAGCCCATAACTATAATTGGTATGTACTTGACCCGAGAGTAGCATGGTCCATTTGGGTTGCATATCATCAGGACAATTTGTTAGGATGGACTTTTGAGAGAAGAGGTTATATATGATTTATTAATATATTATAAGTTATAATATATTAATATGAAATCATATGTTTTAATTAGTATTGATCAACAATTAATTTGGAATTAATTTAGTGATCAAAAGTGACTAATTAAATCTATGGGGACTAATTATGGTAATTGGTTATATTTATATATGTTGGGCTTATGATCCATGTTATACTAAGTTTATGTATGGATACATAAAGATTTGGGCCACATGAACCATGGATCATAAAACCCATGGGTATGGATTTGGGTTATACCCATGACCCTTGGAATCCTACATATAAATAGGATACTTCATAGCTAAAATCACCACCCATGTTCTTGGAGGTCATATGGATGGTTTTGGTGTATGAAGATCTCTCTCAAATGTCCACCTTTGTCCTAGGTGTGTTGTAATTCCAATTGAGGCATTTCATATTATTGGTGCTAAGCCCTTAAGGCCAAATACATCAAGACTTCAAGTTACACCAAAAGGTATGTCATCCAACTAAAATTTTGTAGTATAGATACTCCATGATATGCTAGTTAGGATGATGCTTTGGAATATTGAATATTTGCATGTATAATAGAGAAAACATAGATCCAAAGCACATAGGGTTGCAAGTACACCATAGGAGTGTTAGAATGCACAAAACTTAACAGTGGTATCAAAGCCTAGGGTTGTTTTAAATTATACTTGATGCTACTTGCTGAAAAAAGATGAAAAAATCGAATTTTTGTTGTCTGGACAGGGGACTCGACGATTTCATTGAGTGACTCGACGAGTCCAAGCACAAATTCATCCAAATCGTCGAGTCGGATCATGCACTTGACGAGTTGGAGCCCCTGACAACATACTTTCGAGTTTTAAGGATGGAATTGGACTAGGATCATTACCCTAAGTTGTTTTTGAACTTATAAACCTGTTTTTGATGTGGTAATGATAATACTAATCCAATTCAAAAGATAATTGTCAAAAGTTTCATGTCTTGTATTAGTTTTATGGTTAGGCTAATTACATGAAAATTGTTGGATTTGAATTGTGTTGTTCATATGAGTTTAATGTAGATCATAGAATTATTTGACATGCTTGTTCGTTTATTAGATGATCTAAATGGCCTTTAATGGATTCCATAACTTGTCCTCAAGTTATGAAAAACCAAAAGTTTTTCCTTTAAAAGAGTTATTAAAGCCAGAGGTTATTAACTTGAAGAGTCTCTTTTCCATAACTTGTTTTATGATCTCCATAACTTCTCCTCAAGTTATGGATTTTCAAGAATCTTGCCATTAAAATCCATATTAAACTCATATGTTATGGATTCCAAAATTTTTGAATTGTTCAAAACTTGCGTTCAAGTTTTGGAATTTGTAAAGTTACCCCCCCCCCCTATGTATACTTTAATTCCAAACCCTAGAATTTTAAAAGTTAAAATTCAACCCTTATACTATTATAATACTAAAAGTTAATATTTATATATATGTATAAGAACAAAGTAGTCTTACCGTTAGTAGGCCTCATTCACGAAGTCGGTCTATAAGTGGGGTATAAGGTTACTGCCTATAAAATGGCAGTTTAATGGGTATCCACTCTCACCCACAGCTTCCTTGACTGGTGGAGGGTAGTTAGCCGAACGGGTAAGATAGGACTCTAATTCTCCCTTCATTAAAAGTATAATGATAAATATAAAGTAAATAAAGTTTTATTAAATTCCCAATCTTAGTTACTTTAGGAAAATGTGAATTTAGTGCTAACCCATGAAATTGCACTTTGCACCTTGTTAAGTCGTAAGTGGAGCGTGTATAGTTAACCGGCACACTAATTTGGGACTGACAATGCATGAAAAAGGGTAGCTTGATGTTAATCATAGATCAATGGAGCGTGTGTGGTTAACCGGCACATTGATTTTGTGGTTGCAACATTAAGTGTACCAAGTTAATTTGCATGGTTATTCACTCCTTGTTTGTGATCCTCGGCATCCCAGTCACAAACTTGAAGGGCACAATCGAAATTTAAACATGCCATTGAATAGTTCAATGAATCTCAAAGGATCTAGGAGTTTCAGTTCATTTAAAACCTAAAGTTCATTTTCGTTTTTCATGGTGGAAATTGGTAAATCGTCATTTACCTACCTTCAAATATTTTGTAGCTTGGATTACGATATCCCTCTTCCAAGTTATAAAATATTGTGTTGGTTCCTAGCCTTAATAATTCATATTGGGTCTTATATTAAGGACTTAAATCAACTTGCTTGAATTTCTCCCTCATAGATGTCTAGTTCAGACAACTATGGTCTTCCATATCCTTTGGGACAAAGTTTTCCTAATGAAGATGATATCCTACTTGGCGATCAAGGTGAAAGATTAATCCTTTTATCCTGCATCAATACGACTGGAAATCATACTTCATTTCCTCCACCTCCTCCAATACTTCTCCCTAACCCACAAAGTTCAAAGACTTGAAAAGTTCAAGGTCACTCAATCCCTATTGGCAAGCAAAGTCTATATGTGCTCACGTCTTGGAGATCAAGTCATATATTGACAAGCTGGGAGAGTTGGGTGTCGAAGTCTCGAGGAAGTTGGCTATTGACTGAGTTCTTTAGTCACTCACTGATGACAGATCACGACATGACCCTTATCGATCTTACCTATTTGCTTGTTGCTGGTGAATCAGCAGTGATTTGGAGCAATGGTAAAGCAAATTTGATTGGAAGATCTACTTCCCAAACTTCCTTGGACATTAACAATGGTAACATTAGAAGTCCAGAAAAGCTTTCTCTTCCCAATGGAAAGGGATCGGCCATGGTCAAGTCATTTGACCCAATGGTAAAGAGAAATGTTAAGTCTAAGATAGTTGTTGGATAAGTTGTCTTAGTCCATAACTATTTCTGGTATGTACTTGACCCGACCCGGCATGGTCCATTTGGGTTGCATGGCACCATGCAATTGGATAAACTAAAATGAGAGAAATAACACTTATGGTTTATTAATATATTATAAGTTCTAATATATTAATAATATTATTTAATTAGTTTGATCAAGAATTAATTTAGAATTAATTAAGTGATCAAAAGATAACTAATTAAATATATGGGTAGATTATGTAAATCTTCCATATCTTATATAGTGGGCTAAGAGGCTCCATGGATTATCAAGTTGGGTTCCACCCATAGGATGCTCCATGGATGCTCCATGGGAGTTACAAACCCATGGGTCATGGAAATGAAGAGTCATGACACATTAGGGTTTACATGGTGTAACCCTAGATGTGTCAACACTATATAAGAAACCCATTCTCCACTAAAATAGGCTACACTAAGAAACAAGAGGGCTAGAGCCGATTTCGCAAGTGTAAGATTCTCTCAAAGTTTACTCCTTTGCATTTGGTGTTGTGTGAAGCAATTGAGGCGTCACACTTGGGGTGCTAGGCTCACAAGGTTTCAAGGATCATAATCAACAACAAGGTAAGTTATTCTATCTTTCATTCAAGTTAAAAATGTTCCCCATGTATGCTAGATAGGAATATAACCTTGGAATTCAACTTTGCATGATTATTAGACAAACATAGATCCAAGGTTATTAGGGTTGGATGTACACTTAGGAAGTGTTAGAATGCTCAAAACCCATCAGTGGTATCAGAGCCAGGTTCGTTTGTTGTTTTTTTTTTGTGTGCAAACAACTTGAAAAAAAATCGTTTTTATGTTTTCTGCTCGTATGAAAGTTTGCACATTTGTTGCTGGAAATGGACTAGAAACATTACCCTAAACTGTTTTGATGTTTTAAAGCTTGTTTTATATGGTGTAATGTTTATGCTAATCTATTTACAATGGCAATTATTAAAATTACAAGTTTTTTTTAAGTGTAATTTTTGATTCTTGAAAGTGTTCATATTCATGTTCTTGAACTTATGAAGATTAGATGATCATAGGAATTGTTTGTAACCTTCATGGTAGTTTAATTCATGATCATAATGTGTTTTAATGGAGTCCATAACTTGTCCTCAAGTTATGGAAAACCAAAAGTCTCACTTTTATTAAAGCCTTTAAAAGAACACAAGAGTTATAAAAATGAAGAGTCTTCATTTTTATTACTCAATTAATTCATAAGTTATAAGAAATGAAAAGTTTTGGAAGTTTACAAAACTTGCCCTCAAGTTTTGGAACATGTAAAGTCTTGATTAAAACTTTAGTTCCAACCCTTAGAATTTTAAAAGTTAAAATTCAACCCTTATACTTTATAATATTATAAGTTACTAATATATATATGTATAACGTCAAGTCGTCTTACCGCTAGTACGCCTCATTCACGAAGCCGGTCTATAAGGGGGGTATAAGGTTGTTGCCTATCAAATGGCAACTTAATGGGTGTCCACTCTCACCCACCGCTTCCTTGATCGGTGGAGGGTCGTTAGCCGAACGGGTAAGACAAGGACTTATAAATTCTCATTAAAAGTATGATGAATATTATAAAGTAACTAAATGCTTTTATTAAATTCCCAATCTTAGTTACTTTAGGAAAATGTGAATAAGGTGCTAATCCATGAAATTACACTTTACACTTTGTTTAAGTTGTTGGTGGAGCGTGTGTGGTTAACCGGCACACTAACTTGGACTTAACAAGGTAGGTAAAGGGTGACTTAAGGTTTAACATAGCATCGGTGGAGCGTGTGTGGTTTACCGACACATCGATTGAGTGATAAACCTTGAGGGTACCAAGTGATTTGCATGGTTACTTCACACCTCGTTTTGTGATCCTCGGTATCCCAGTCACAAAACTTGGAGGGCACACTCGAGATTGAAACATGCCTTTGAAAAGTTCATTGAATCTCAAAAGAATCTAGGAATTTCTAAGAACCAATTAAAAACCTAATATCTATATTTCGTTTTTCATGGTGGAAATTGGTGAATCGTCATTCACCTACCTTTCAAATATGTTATAGCTTGGATTACGGCATACCTCTTCTAAGTTATAATATATTGTGATTGGATCCTAGCCTTAATATTACGTTTGGGTGTTTTATTAAGGACTCTCTTAATATCTAAAGTAATCTTGTTCTCTTCTTTCAGATGTCTTCAAACAATGCTGCTTCTGGCTCTAATCCTATTGGCTCCTTTACCCTTATGAACTTGTGTGGGAAAGTCACTTTTGATGGATCCAACTTCAATGAATGGATCAGAAACATCAGGATGATTACCCGCTACGAGGATAAAGAATATGTCCTTGACAAGGAGCTTAAGGAGATTGATGAGACCAGTGCAACTCCCCAGGAGATCGCTGACTTCCGTGCACATGAAAGGGATGCTACAAAAGTGGCATGCATCATGTTGGCCACCATGACAGTGGAACTCCAAAAGTCCTATGAGGACTTCTACCCTTTTGAAATGCACCAAGATCTAATGGAAAGATACCATCAAAGTGCACGACAAGAGAGGTATGAAATCATATGCTCTATCATAACAACCATGATGAAGGACGGGGAATCCGTCACGAGCCACATGCAGAAAATGCAAAGGTATGTGGATCGGTTGCTGAAGCTTAATGTGAACTTCCCTGAGGAGCTTGCAATAGATATCATTTTACACTCCTTACCATCGTGCTATGATCAATTCCGCATGACATATCACATGAATAAGGAAGAGGTCACACTCAGCAAACTTCAGGGACTCCTCAAGACCGCAGAAACAGGTCTTAAGGGTAAGTCGGTTGTTAACACTCCTACTCCAAACTCCGCCCCGGGTTTGGCAATCGGGAAAGGTAGAGGGAAGAAGAGGAAGAGCTCTTCGAAGGGTACCAAGGCTAGGACCCTTGATGGCTCTTCTTCAAGTGGAACCAAGAAAGGTTTTGTCACTCCTTCTTCTCACCCTAAAGAGGCTGAATGCTTCTATTGCCATGAAAAGTCACATTGGAAGCGGAACTGCCCAAAGTACCAGCAAGATGTGAAGGATGGGAAAGTTAAACCCAACCATGCAGGTATTTACACTATCTTATCTAATAACTCACCCCATTCTAACTCTTGGGTCCTTGATACCGGTTGTGGTATTCATATATGTTCTGATTTGCAGGGACTAAGAAGAAGTGAGAATGTGGAGCATGGAAGAATAAACTTAATCATGGGGAATAGGAAAGCTTTACCTGTCACCAAGATTGGAGTTTATACTTTATCGCTAAGTAGTGGGTTTAGTTTAGATTTGAATAAATGTTGTTATTCGCCAGAAATGGCAAGAAATATTATTTCCTTTCATGCATTGTATAAACAAGGTTTCACCTTTTCATTTGATAATGAAGTTGGTTCGATTAATGCTTTCTTTAATAATGTTCTTTATTTTAAAGCATTACCTTGTGATAGTGTGTATGAAACTGTATATGTGGTTGATAACTTAGGAAATAATGTATTGTGTATTGATTCTGTTAATGATAATAACTTGGATAAAGCATCATTATGGCATTGTCGTCTTGGACATATAAGCAAGAAACGCATAGGCCAACTCCAAAAGGATGGAGTATTGGAGTCATTTGACCTAAAGTCAGATGATAGTTGCGAATCATGCTTACTTGGAAAAATGACAAAGTCACCCTTCACAGGCTCTTGTGAGAGGGGTGAAGGTTTGTTGGATCTTATACACACGGATGTGTGTGGGCCCTTCAAACATGCCACAAGGGATGCTAATCGTTATTATTTGACTTTTACTGATGATTACAGTAGATATGGATATGTCTACTTAATCAAGCATAAGTCAGAGACTTTTGAGAGGTTTAAAGAGTTTAAACAGGAAGTCGAGAATCAATTGGGCAGGAACATTAAGATGCTTCAATCCGATCGAGGTGGTGAGTATCTTAGTTCAGAGTTCCTCGACTATCTTAGGGAATGTGGGATTGTCTCACAATTGACACCTCCCAGGACACCGCAGTTGAATGGTGTAGCTGAGAGGCGTAATCGAACCTTGTTGGATATGGTTCGTTCCATGATGAGTCGAGCTTCGCTACCAATCTCATTTTGGGGGTATGCCTTAGAGACTGCCGCCCATATCCTTAATCTAGTTCCCACAAAGAAAGTTGCCAAAACTCCTCATGAGATGTGGACTGGTAAAGTACCCAAACTATACCACATTAAGATTTGGGGTTGCGAGGCTTTTGTGAGACGCGAGACTCATGATAAGCTCGAACCTCGAAGTGAGAGGTGTATTTTCATCGGCTACCCACAGAAATCCTTTGGTTACCTCTTCTACAGACCTAGTGAGAATGTGGTCTTTGTAGCTAGGAGGGCTTTCTTTCGAGAGAGAGAGAGAGTTCATAAGCCAAGGAGACAGTGGGAGGCAAGTTGACCTTGAAGAAATTCAAGAGTCAAGTGGTGAAGGAACTTCAAACCCTAGCACTCAACTTGAGGAGGAAACTCCTGTTGAGCCAATTGACAAGTCTGTACCTCTGAGGCGTTCCACAAGGGTTAGGAATGCACCTGAGCATTACTATGGATTCCATATTACTGCGGAAGGTGATACACTTATCAGTGATGAGACACTGATAGGTCTGGATGAACCTAACATTTAAGCGGAAGCCATGGCAGGCCCTGAGTCAGCCAAGTGGAAAGAGGCAATGGACAGCGAGATACAGCCCATGTATGACAATCAAGTTTGGAACTTGGTTGAGAATGTACCAGGTCGTAAGACTATAGGGTGCAAATGGATCTTCAAGAAGAAGACCGACATGGATGGTAATGTACACACTTATAAGGCACGACTGGTTGCAAAGGGTTTCTCCCAAACTCCGGGAGTTGATTATGATGAGACCTTTTCTCCAGTGGCCAAGATTAAGTCTATTAGGGTTCTGTTAGCCATAGCTGCATTTCATGACTATGAAATATGGCAAATGGATGTCAAAACCGCTTTCCTTAATGGAAAGTCGGCTGAGGATGTTTACATGAGTCAGCCAGAGGGTTTTGTCAATACAGAGTACCCTAATAAAGTGTGTAAGCTTGAGAAATCCATTTATGGGTTAAAGCAAGCACCTCGCAGATGGAATCTTTGCTTTGATGAGAAAGTCAAAGAATTTGGCTTTTCTAGGAGTGAAGATGAATCTTGTGTATATGTCAAGGCTAGTGGGAGTATAGTTAGCTTTTTGGTATTGTATGTGGATGACATACTACTCATAGGAAATGACATCCCAACTCTGCAGGAAGTTAAGTCCTGGCTTGGGAAGTGTTTCTCTATGAAGGACCTAGGAGAAGCTGCCTATATTCTAGGGATAAGGATCTTGAGAGACCGGAGTAAAAGACTAATTGGACTTAGTCAGAGTACTTACTTGGATAAGGTGTTGAAGAGATTCGGCATGTAGGACTCCAAGAAATGAGAGTTACCCATCCAGAGTAATGCCAGATTGAGTAAGACACAAAGCCCTAGTACTGAGGCTGAGATACCATAAATGAGTCGAATACCTTATGCTTCGGCTGTAGGATCGATCATGTATGCTATGACGTGTACTCGACCTGATGTAGCCTTTGCTTTGAGCATGGTTAGCAGGTATCAGGGGAACCCTGGCAAGGCACACTGGACTGCGGTAAAGAATATCCTCAAGTACCTACGGAGGACTAAGGACTGGGTCCTTACCCTCGGTGGGAGTGAAGACTTGAGAGTTGTAGGGTATAGTGATGCTAGCTTTCAGACTGATAGGGATAATTTCCGCTCTCAGTCAGGCTGGGTATTTACCTTAAATGGAGGAGCAATTTCTTGGAAGAGTTCCAAGCAAGAGACAGTGGCTGATTTAACTTGCGAATCAGAGTATATAGCAGCTAGCGAGGCAGCAAAGGAGGCGATATGGTTGAAGAACTTCATTGGAGACCTTGGAGTTGTACCAGCTATTAAAGAGCCAATGGAAATTTTCTGTGATAGTGAAAGTGCAGTTGCCTTAGCCAAGGAACCAAGGGATCACGGGAGATCCAAACACATCGACAGAAAATACCATTTCATCAGACATCGAATAGAAGAAGGACTCCTCGTGGAAAAGAGGGTATCATCGGATGAGAATCCAGCAGATCCCCTCACGAAGGGACTGACTCGGGTTAAGCATCTACAGCATGCTCGGAGCATAGGGCTGAAGGATGATATTAGATTTAGTAGTTAGATAACCTTGAAATTTGTAAAGTGTAATTGACATTAGATGATGAATAAAAGGTGTTTTATTTATGAGTAAAGTGTTGCTATCTCTTGTCCATCGTTTACTATATTTCTTTTGCATGTTTTGACTTCCAGAATAATTATGTTTGGTATATCATATTATTCGAACCTCCACAGTCGGTCATATGTCGGAAGTAGGTATGAATCAAGACTGTCATGATTGGTTGCAGAGGTCTAAGTTGTTGGACATGGCTACAACACTCATGAGTGCTCATAAGTTCTGAGCATTGGACTCAACCCACACTCACTGGAATCACTTCATGGAATTTATCTCGAGTGATCGTGAGACGGTAATATCATATAAGTCTTCAAACCTAGAGATATGATTTGTTACTTATGAGTTGGTTATGCATTGATTGTACGTTAACGCATTGGTAACTCGATGTTATAAAACGTGCTTTTGTGTATAATTCAATGAGTGATAGAACAAACATATGAGTCGAAGTTTATCTGTTCCTTCTTGGATTAGAAGCTGATATCTGGGCCCCTCGATGATTTTGTTTTGACCTATGTACCGGGCCCGGTCATAACTAAGTTGATGTGTTCAATTAAGTTCTTTGTCAAACAAATCGGAAATCAGGAAACAAACTGCTGGACAATAAGTAAGACATTGTTCCATGTATTTGTCCGGCTGATATCTAGAACAGAGGATTATATGATCACTTATCTTAAATGGCGTATCATCATCTTCTCAGTTCCGAGAGACCTTGAAAGAGCTACGATTGTCGATCGGTTCCTAAAGTATTGCAGTTATAGTTATTAGACTTATCCAAGTGGGAGACTGTTGGATAAGGTGTCTAAGTCCATAACTATTTCTGGTATGTACTTGACCCGACCCGGCATGGTCCATTTGGGTTGCATGGCACCATGCAATTGGATAAACTAAAATGAGAGAAATAACACTTATGGTTTATTAATATATTATAAGTTCTAATATATTAATAATATTATTTAATTAGTTTGATCAAGAATTAATTTAGAATTAATTAAGTGATCAAAAGATAACTAATTAAATATATGGGTAGATTATGTAAATCTTCCATATCTTATATAGTGGGCTAAGAGGCTCCATGGATTATCAAGTTGGGTTCCACCCATAGGATGCTCCATGGATGCTCCATGGGAGTTACAAACCCATGGGTCATGGAAATGAAGAGTCATGACACATTAGGGTTTACATGGTGTAACCCTAGATGTGTCAACACTATATAAGAAACCCATTCTCCACCAAAATAGGCTACACTAAGAAACAAGAGGGCTAGAGCCGATTTCGCAAGTGTAAGATTCTCTCAAAGTTTACTCCTTTGCATTTGGTGTTGTGTGAAGCATTTGAGGCATCACACTTGGGGTGCTAGGCTCACAAGGTTTCAAGGATCATAATCAACAACAAGGTAAGTTATTCTATCTTTCATTCAAGTTAAAAATGTTCCCCATGTATGCTAGATAGGAATATAACCTTGGAATTCAACTTTGCATGATTATTAGACAAACATAGATCCAAGGTTATTAGGGTTGCATGTACACTTAGGAAGTGTTAGAATGCTCAAAACCCATCAATAGTTTCGTATACCATTTCCAAGTCCATATGTTTCTTGTGCCAATAGAAGGGGCATTGGTTGTGAAGCTGCCCAATTTACCTGAAAGACCATAAGGATAGTAAAGTCAAAATGTTTGACTCCACTTCAGGTAAAGTCCACTATCTAACTCTATTAAGTTCCTTTTTGGAGATTCTTAATACATGATATAATGTAATTACATTTGATGTTTTGAAGAATCAAGGAAAGGTAAGGAAGCTTAAATAAAGAGTAAGTTGATTCTGATCGCGAAGAGATGGATTTCGATCGCATGGTTCGGTGATCAGAATTTTGAGTTACTGCTTAAGAGTTGTGATAGATTGCTTAGGAATAGATAACAACATAGTTCTCATATGTATTTTCATTGTAAGGAAAAGTTTTTTCTACAAATTTTATAAATAAAGAACAAAAAATTATTTATTTAAGTATGCTTACAATGGCATTTGTGAAAATTGTTGTTTATATGATTCCATTGCTAGCAATATTGGAAAATAGATTTGATTCTTTCGTTTGTGGTAGTGTCATAATTTACCAAATAAGGAAAGATTCTCATCAACCAAGTTGCAGTTGGATAGAAACTTGGAATCATGCAACTTGTATTGTGTGATGAATGAGAATTTTCATCTTTGGGAAATTAAGACTAATTCCTTGTTCAAATGTATATGTGAGTCAAGTGAAGGACAAGTGGATTGGGTACACTTGGTTGTGCGCTGATCAGGTCCACCACAAAGAACGAAAAGACTATTCGTTATGATTTACTGAAGTTTAGTAAATATGGTTATGCTTACAAGTTTACGTGTAATTCTGAAACATTGGAAAAGTTTCAATGTGTAGCAGAACGAATAAGAAGAATCAAATTAGGCAGAAAGATAAAAGTTTCTCCAATCTGAAAAGATGGGAGAGTACTTGAAGTATCATGTTTTATGATTATCTTAGTGATTATGAAACCATATTACAATTGATCCTCTAAGGACATCTTAGTGCATTTGTTTGACTAAGAAGAGGAATCATGAATTGTTGAAATGGTTAAATCAAAAGGTGAATCATAATTCGTTCCAAAACAAGTCTTGGAGTAATACTCCAAGATTGTGCCGTGAGTGACATAATCATAAGAAGGTTTATAACACTTGTCAAATGTAGAGTAAAATGTATTCTACTCTTGTACATTTGAAGTTGGTAAGTTGTGATGTTTTGGATAAAACAAAGACCAACTAAGACCAATTTTGTGAAGTGTTTATCTTGATAAGAATCCACACTAACTCTTGAATATTTGTTTTGTCAAGGAATGGTTCTTGACAAAGAGAAACTTATAAGTCAAGAGGTCAGTGGGAGCCTTAAAGATCTTGGAATAGTTTCAAGAACTAATCAAGAGTAAACCTATTGTTTATCACTAGCACACAACTTGAGGTTTGTAACTATTCCAGTTAAAGTTGACTATGCTTGTGAGTTCTATGAGTTCTCAAATTGTTTGCATAACAACCTGGAAGACATGGTAGGCCCTTTTGCTACCGGGTGGCAAGAAATTAAGATTGAACAAGTTCAGTCCATATGAGCTTGGATTTGTCATTAACCTTGTCTTGTGATTATGGTTTTGACAAATTCACATGGATAGGAACACATACACCATAAAAAATCTAAGTGTCATATGGTTTCTCTCCGATCCATGAAAATGATGGTGAGGAAACGCTTTCACTAAGTAGATTTTAAATAGTTAGCAATTGTGATATTTTCATTTCTCAAATTCGTTTATGATTACGGCATCTATCTTCATAGTTTGAATTGTGAGAAGTGGCAAAAGGTCTAAACATTATGATTACAACATCCCTCTTCATAATTGTGTAGACACACATGTGAGAAATTTAAGGGAAGGTGTATGATTTTGATAAAGTGTTATCAAAGCATCTTGCATCAGAAATCTGAACTTTGGAAAGGAAGTCAATAAAGTATTGACTTCTAGAAGTCCAGCTAATTTCTGAGTACATGTCAAAGCTATTGGGAGCATAAGTATTATGCTAATAAGGATATAATTATCATGTTAGTGGGAGCATGATTATTACTGCCTGTTAGCAATGTTAATTATTGAAAACAAAAGGTTCAATTTGCAAAGTTGCAGGGGTTTAAAAGTTGTTTTGCTATAATTAAGGGAGAGGAAATTATACTTCATTCCAATTATAAAAGCTTAGATTGAGATTTTAATCAAATTTAGTCATATATATATATATATATATATATATATATATATATATATATATATATATATATATATGAATGTTATGTTGGAATGGTTCAACATAAGCAAAATTTATATATGGAAATGTTAATTGCATTCTCAAAAATTCGATTATGATTACGGCATCCCTCATCCTAGTCCGAATTGTGAGAACATGGCAAATAGAAAAATTATAGCAAAAGACTGGTCGAGTATCATGTCTTTATGTGAGACATCATGAATCGTGTCCCATATGCTTCGGGTATAGGATCGATTACATGTGCTATAATATTCATTTGTTCTAAATTTTCCAAATGCCTACGACATTAAGAGGGAAAAAGGACTAGAACTGGATATGACTAAAATGATTAAGCAATTTTCGAGGATAATCTGAGGTTTACCTTGCTCATGGACAGTTGGAAGTATGGTGAAAATTTTTGGAAGGGCCATATTGACATATTCTGAAAAGAGGCAACTCTTGTTCATAAGTGATAGTCAAAATGGAAATATGGAAATGTCTCCATTGGAATACTTTGTAATGTCTGTTGCCAAGTCTTTGTGACTTTTGTGCATAGTCATCACAAGAGGATCATTGCACATAAGTTTAGAATCTAACAGATTTCGGTAAATGGCAAGAATTTGGTATTCTTACATTTATCATAAGGATTTGGAGTTGTGAAATGAGCATCTTTGAAATGTTGTCAATTGATCTATTTCACAAAGAAATGATCATAGGTAAACATAATGTGCATGCTTGGAGCATGGAATTTCTATTGTTTTAATTCAAGTATTAAGTTAATTATTCGAAACATTATACAATGAACAATGAGTAATAAATATGGCGATCAAAAGTTTTGGGGCCATATAGGGTTAGTATTATTCTTGTGTTTCACTTTGCATGTTTTGACTTACTGAATAACTAGGTTATTCAAACCATCCACAGTCGATCATACTTTAGAAGTAGGTATTGAGGCAAGACTGTCATGAATGGGTCTGTAGTTTGTCTAGGTGTTCTAGACATAGTTGCAGTATTCATGAGTGCTCTTGGAAAAAGATTCGAGTATTGATTCAACCCAAGCTCATTTGAATCACTTCATGGATTTTATCACGAGTGATCATGAGATGATAATATCTTATATTCTTCAAACGGAGAGATATGAGTTGCAGTCTACAAGTCGGTTACAGATTGATAATGTGAAAACGCACCAGTAACTTGGTGATATAAAACGCATTGTTGTGTATGATTTGATGAGTAAATAGAGCAAGCATATGAGTCGAAGTTTATACATTCCTTTTACCCTTAGAGGGATAAAAGTGATATATGTGGTCCCCTCGATGATTTAGTGATGACAACCATAAGTGCTCGGCCGGGCCTGGACTGATTTGATTTGTTCAATTAGTCAGTCGTCATAAATCAGAAATCGGGAAACAACAGATGGACAGAGAGAATGAATATAACCCATGTCTCAGTCCATATGATATCTAGAATGGAGGAATATATGATCCCTTATCGAATGGACATGTAATAATAGTTATTAGACTTATCCAAGTGGGAGACTGTTGGATTAGATGTCTAAGCCCATAACTATAATTGGTATGTACTTGACCCGAGAGTAGCATGGTCCATTTGGGTTGCATATCATCAGGACAATTTGTTAGGATGGACTTTTGAGAGAAGAGGTTATATATGATTTATTAATATATTATAAGTTATAATATATTAATATGAAATCATATGTTTTAATTAGTATTGATCAATAATTAATTTGGAATTAAATTAGTGATCAAAAGAGACTAATTAAATCTATAGGGACTAATTATGGTAATTAGTTATATTTATATGTGTTGGGCTTATGATCCATGTTGGACTAAGTTTATGTATGGATACATAAAGAGTTGGGCCATATGAACCTTGGATCATAAAACCCATGGGTATGGATTTGGGTTATACCCATGACCCTTGGAATCCTACATATAAATAGGTTACTCCATAGCCAAAATCACCACTCATGTTCTTGGAGTTCATATGCATGGTTTTGGTGTATGAAGATTCTCTCTCAAATGTCCACCTTTGTCCTAGGTGTCTTGTGATTCCATTTGAGGCATTTCATACTATTGGTGCTAAGCTCTTAAAGCTAAATACATCAAGACTTCAAGTTACACCAAAAGGTATGTCATCCAACTAAAATTATGTAGTATAGATACTTCATGATATGCTAGTTAGGATGATGCTTTGGAATATTGAATATTTGCATGTATAATAGAGAAAACATAGATCCAAAGCACATAGGGTTGCATCTACACCATAGGAGTGTTAGAATGCACAAAACCTAATAGCCCTCAACAATCCCAATATCTACTAATCTATAGCTGATAAGAGACAACTAGGTAGGATCATATCGAAGGTAGGGTCCATTTGGTATACAGAGTATACAGTTTGGAAATCCCACTTTAAACACTTCACTAAATTCAGCCTAGAAAGCATCCCCGTAAGTATATCAATCAGTATAACAACTTGGAATCACTGATAAATCTTAACTATAGGTTCATAATAACGACTATGACTATAATTAAAAGTTACACTTAAATAAAATAAGCGTATCTTAACTTACCAAGTAATCTAGTGAAAATCAGGAAATTACGCTGACAGAATCTCGATCCGGGAGCTTCTATTCTCCGGCTATCTGACGTCGTAGGTCTCCGCTATATTGGCCGTGAACTAGGGAGTATATGGAGTAAGGAATAGAAATGATCTCCAGAGGATTCGGAGGAAGGGTTTGAGAAAATGAGCTAAAATCAGAAGTTTATTTAGGTTGATTCGGGTGTGCACGGTGCATATTGTCCCTTGTGCACTGTACATATGGTCGGCTAGGGTGATGTGTCGCTCGATGAGTGGTGTCATGTGTCATAATCTTGTGGCTTATCGATGCGTGTCGTGCATCTTGTCTATGCGTGCGACTACGCCCGAATTTTTATAAAATCTTAGAAAGCTCATAATTTCTTCATATAAGCTCCATTTTTGCTTGGTTTTATATCCACGCGTAGCTATCGACAAGATCTACAACTATCATTTTGACTCCATCGGCTAATTTTGACTTTATTGGTAAAGTTATATTTTTAATAGGTTTAGACTGTTAAAGTACGTTAAAAATTCATAGCTTTCTCGTCCGACGCCCGTTCTTGAATGTCTTTATATTGACTGACTCCTATTAACGAGATCTTTGATTCTCGTTTAGATTGTTTTTGCTAAAAATCGACCGCCGTAAAATTCAATTTTGGAGTTGTACACTGTCATGCGGAGTTTTAGAAAAATCGTAACTTCCACTAATGAAGTCACATTTAGACGTTCTCTATATGCACGCTCTCAGTTTAGTGACTACTACGACTCTCGTCTAGATCACATAGGACAAAAAGTAATTTATCAAAAATTTACTTTTGATGATATGCAGAGTCGTGCCGGATTAATTGCAAAAATTCGAACAAGCATAACTTCTTCATATGAAGTCGGATTTCAGTGTTCTTTATATGTATGGAATCCTTGTCACACATACTATAACTTTGTTAAGATTATTTGTCCTAAATAATCTCTTATTTAAAAGTTATTATTATGGAGTGTAATAACTTGTTTTCCTGGACCGAATTTGCGGGTGTTACAGATATATTGGATATAGTCTTTCATTAAGTAATTGTTGTGTTCTATATTAGCATGTTTTATCTTTGAATAACTATGTTATTCTAAATGTGTATAGTCGTTCATATTTGTGGAAGCATCTATGAGATAAGACTAATATGAGTGGATTGGTTGATTTCCATGGTGATGAAAATAGCAAGATTTGCTACCAACTTCATAAGTACTTGATTAGGAAAATAAGTAGTGGACCTGACCCATATCAAAATCACTTTATGGAACGTAGTCATGAGTGATGTTTTGATCAAGGTTGTATCTTTGTATTCTTAGACCTGAGATACATATTTGGGACTTAAAGTATAGGAATTTTTGTGCTTTGACACGATTTAACGTTGTTCTGTAAAAGGCAGTCATAAGGGCTATCGTTGGGTATGACAGGTATGACATGAACTACAATGATGGGTGTATGTAGTCAATATGGGGTTTGTTCCTCTTATTCTTTGAGATTTAGATATCTAAGGCCTTACTAAAATTTGAACACTAAATGACATTGATGGCTATCCTATCTCATGTTCAACATGGAATCTGAGACAAAGGAATAACTGATAACACAACTTTAATAACAATTATAGCTTAGAGCTAATGGAATTGGTTGTTGATAAGATGACACCATTCATATGTTGTTAGGGGCAATAGCCTGTTGCTAGGTGCCGGCTACTGTCTATGTCACTCTATAATGAATCTTGTGAAAGTAGGAGATTGTCGGATCTATATGCTCAACAATCATTATTGAGTGATATTGCTAATAACATATGATCATATAGGGTCACACCTTTATCAAGTTGGCATATTTCATATATTTATTATTAATATAGTTATTAATAAATAAGATTAATTGTTGTATTTTATTAGAGAATAATTATTGTTTTTGTGAAAATAATAATTAAAAGAGAGTATAACTAGTTATTATATCATACCATATGATTTAATAAGTCATGTACAAAGTTTTGGACACTTTGGTTAACCATGATCAAACAAGTGAGTTTATATATCATGGTTAATAAACTAGCAAACACGGTTTGTCTTTATTAGAAGACCATGGCCTAATTTTATATTAAGGCATAGAGGTTTCTTGTGAATCTCCTTACCTTGTCTCCCATGCTTCTAAAAGGCTAAAGTTGCTTTATATTATTAAAATTTAAAGGCATGCATTGAATAGGAGTATAAAAGGAAGACCTTTGCATGAGTTCTTGGCTGGTTGAAAAGTGCTTATTCTTCTCTTTTTCTCTCCATAAAACTATAGCTTTCTTTTAAGCTCTTCTCTTGCTTTCTTTTGAAGATTGTTTCAAGTCTTTGGTGGTCTTCAATTGTCTCCTTTTTTTTATTTAATTTCTTAAAGGCTTAAAACACTCAAGAATACAAGAAGGAACTAGCAATCCAAGTACCTTAATCTTGGTGGTGGATACTTGTAGAGAAGATCATACTCTTTGATCTTTCTATCTTCATCAACTCCCCCAAACCAAGTGGATTCAAAGGCTCCAGAGATTGTCATTCTAAAACATTATATGGTTGTTTTTAATATCATTCTAACCTGTAAAAATGGATCCTAGATGGTTTGGTTTTGTTATAAACTCCAAAATAAACTTGTTGTTTTTAAAAGCTTCTATTGCCGGATTTATGAAAAACTAACTTATATTTTGTATCAAAACCCATCATATAGTATCTTGACATGGACTTCCAATTTCAAACTCCAAGAACCCCAAGAAAGGGATCAAAAGAAAGCAAAAACCAGAACCAAGACTAGATCTAAGCATGAAGAAGCATAAAGGTTGAAGGTTTATACCTTTTCAAGGCGTAGAAGGTGATGAGAATGTAAAACTCGGTTGTATCATGCTTAGCTTGAACCAAAAGCACCTTCTTCATCTTCAAATGACACCAAAGAACACAAAGGGTCTCTCAAACACTCACACAATCACACAAGGAGGCATAACAGGCTAGGATTTCATACTTGAGGATGGAGACTGGGGAATGGAATAAACCCTAGGAGTTAATGCCTTTAAATAGGCCCAAGGCCCGATAAAATTAGGGTTTCATTGTCATCTAATATGTGTCGCGCCATAACTTAGGCGCATCTCGTCCTACTACATGTCAAACTAAAATGAACATTACAACTTAGAGAATTAAATACATATTAGGAATTTGGGTGTTACACAAATAAGACATAGAATATAGGCCAAGGATAAGTAACACAGTCCAAGGACTTGTTGAATACATTACATAAACACCACATATAAAGAGACTAAAAATGTGACAATATCAAAGAAGGATAAATGGATCTTCGAGCTAAGTCAGATCCATACCCGAATTGGTACTAACTAATCCAAAGGTAGATGAAGTTAAGTACGAATTAAAGTTTAATTTACCAACGCTAAATAACAATTCATAATATGAAGCCTTAATTGTGTGATTAAGACTAGCAGCAAAGTTGGTGCTAAGATGATAGTCACATTTGGCGACTCAAAGATCGTTATGAACCAAGTAAAAAGAATCTTTGCAGTTAAGGAAAACCACATGTTAAAATATGTCTAGAAAGTTAAATAGCTAGTTCGGTCATTAGACAAATCTCAAATTGCACAATAACCAAGGTCTACGAATAAAAGAACCAATTATTTGAGAAGTTGGCATCATTGATATTCACACATCTAATGAAAAAAGTGCTAGTAGAAATACTCCCCAGAAAAAAAAAATGAAAATGAGATAAATGACACCAAACAAGAAAGGGAGAAGTTGGATGACCCCAAGCATCAAATACCTCGAAGATGACACGATACATGATGACGAAAAAGAAGCTTGAAAAGTCAGGATAAAGCACCAAAGCACACCTTGCGAAACAAAGTTCTATATAAAACGGGGATACCCGTCACCATGACTTGTATGTTTGAACAAAAAAGAATTTGGATACGTCATCATGGAAACACATGAAGGGATAGTTGGAGCCCATGCAGACCCACGAACGATCGCCCAAAAAATAGCAAAGTTGAGCTTCTATTGTCCTACCATATATCGTGACGCCCAAAAAATAGCAAAGTTGAGCTTCTATTGTCCAACCATGTATCGAGACACTGAGCACACAATATCCAAGTGTGAGAAGTGCCAACAACATGCATCTATTCCACGGCTATCGGCAATTACACTTGTAAGCGTAACCAAACCCTTGGCCTTTCATGATGTGTGAGGTTAAATGTTCATTAAACTCTTTCAATCTTCAGTTTCATATTGGTTTACTTTAGTAATTCTTCTAAGTTGTTTTTTGACGTTCTCTTGTTCGTTTAACAAACAAAAAACAAAGTTAGAACTAACGAATTCGAAACGTAAGAACTGTATCGCATAATGTATATTACATCATGAAAACAATATCTTAAACCATCGTACAACTAATGTTCGACGACATCGAAATAATAGTCATTTCATTAAACAATCAAAAAAGTTCGCTGAATATATGAAAACTCACGAAATGCAAATACAAAAATTTTACATTCATTTGAAAATTATGATCGTATTCTTCCTTTGTGAAAATCTCCCAATTTTTATCTACTTCGATAACTTGCGAGACTAATTTCTAATTTCACAAATTTGATAATCTTCTTTTGACAAAAACTGAAAACATGGATATTTCTTCGTATCTGACTTTTACTTTTGTCATTTTAGTAAAGAGCTATTTCTTAAAATATATTAATAAACAATAATTTACTAATTTAAAACCATAACACTACAAAAAAATGAAAATAAAAAGGTCACACCACAAAAGGACAATTCCTCCTCCCTCAAGCATTGTCGTCGTCTATTTGTACTTTAGTTACCCACAGGCCACAGCGCATCAACCGACTAAACGTCGGTGAGTTTAGTTTTACCCGTTTTTACCTATCCTCGTACCCAAACACCCCTCCCGCGACATTCACCATCATCCCCTTTTCCCAAATCGGCAACCCTCAAGAAATAAACGATGGAAAAGATCATCGACTTTTGACATAATTGGAATCAAATCGAAGAATATATGAAAGTGGTTAGTTTGATTTGTTATAAATTAAGGATTAACAGTTGATTCAGATGCTAAAAAGGCTAAAAATCAATCAATTGTCTCTCAATTTACACATACTTCATTGATAATAGAAAGAAAGAAAGAAATTCAGGATACATTGGGAGCTCAAGGATTAGTTGTTCTTAGTTAGGGATAGAGTAGAACCAGATCTACTACTTCATACTACAGAAAATTACAAACAAACAACAAACTCAAATCAAACTGCAAATTTAAAAGAAATCAGCGATTGGGTTTTTTTTGTTACAATTCGCTGGCTTTCATTTTCGGTTATTGAAATTCATCTTCTCATAGTAACGAATCGAGAGAAGAGATAGAGAAAGCTGAACCTCGTCTTTTCCCCAACGAGTTTTCGTAGCGGTGGTGGTGGTAGGCTTCGACGGAACAATTGTACGCGGCGGTGGTAGACACGGCCAAGCCGACGAGGATGCGGCAGCAGCGACGGTGGAAGACGACGATGAGGTAGCGGCGGAGGTGGAAGGCTTGGATAAAGGCCATAAGTAATGAGAGTGGAGTCGCCGGAAGCCACCGAGGGCAAGAACCACCGAACGAAGCTGGTTGTTACCGCATCCGATATTCGCCCAGTGCTTTGTACAGATCAGCTCCCATAACCGCTCATCTTGAGCTGTACGATGCCACTGCTTGTTCACGCATCCCGCCGCACCTAACGTCCGCGCGTCCACATGCTTCAGAACTTCATATAGCAAATTCTCGTCCAGCAAAACACCCGCCGCCGTATCCGGCGTCTCCGGTGGCGACTCCACCGTCTCCTCAGTTCCCTTCTCTGTATCTGGCACCAGATCTTCGCGGATCTTCTTCTTCATCTTGCCACCATCAACATCATCACCTCCGTTGACCTGATCTTCCGCAAACGAGATTGATCTCTTCATAGATACTAAATCAGAAAGCGAATTACAGAGATGAATTTGATTCACCGATGGCAGAGAGAAAAGTAGGAGGGTTTGAGTTTTGAGGCTTTGAGGGGTATGGGCATCCACCTGCTTTTGATCGCTACGCAAGAGGACAAGTTAAGAAATGAATGCGGTATGTGAAATTACTATTATGTCCTTTTTGTATTTAATGGGGATAGATGGTCAAATTAGCCAGTGGCATGGTTTCTGGGTTTGGTCCATCTGTTTTGTTTGTATGTGCCCACTGCCAGCCGTTTGGATACATACATGTCTTGCATTATCCTTCGGACTTTATTTGCTTTCCATTTATAATTTTCAAACAACCATTTTTTTTTCTCCATTTTACCATATCCCAAAACATATAATATTTGGGTTAAATGTTCTTTCTCTAAGGATATTTCAAAAAAAAATTCAAAGTAATAAAATAGTTTCTTACACAAAAGATGATCATCTCCATATGCAACATAGATTAATGTTTTTTTACATGTAACAGGAATTATTTTTCTTTATTTGTAAAAAATTATTCAGTTTTTTTGTTCAATTTTAATAATTTATATGAATTATTCTAACATTTTTATCCCATTAATCATATTTACATATTCCGTCCGAAAATATATTGTGTTGTGAAAATTAGAAAAAAATGAAACATTTTTCTACATATAAAAGCTCTTTGATATCGTTAATCAAATGTCGACACATGATTTTATCTACTAATTTTCGATAACACTCCAAGCATACAACCATTATAGGAGTCTCTATCATATGCAGGATACCTCACACATTGTTAAATCGGGAAACAAGCTCTCATACATATTAGACAACTAGATATTGTTGATCGTGCTCCATATGTGTCGATTCAGATTCTATTCTATCGGGCAATGGTGGTCAGATAGGCGATTATTATGATTGTGAAAAATATGTGTTATAAAAGTCACATTATGAATGCTTGTCATAATATCAAGGATCCATAAAGCTAAGAGTAAAATATAATAACAAGCTGTAAAAAAAAAATTGTCATTGAGTTGCGAACATCTTCATCGAATTAATCATTTGGGTTGTGACGACTTGGTAAGACATGTGGAATATACACCACTACAAAAATGGGTAAAGGACCCGATTAAATAGCTTAAAGAGCCCGGTTTTGCAACCAGGTTTGATGCTGGCGAGTCCTATGTGAAATTCGTAATAGAACTCAGTTTTAAACCGGGTCTTTTTATGACAAAAAGAGTCCGGTTTGCATTCATATAGTCGGGGCATATGACACTTTCAATACCAATTTCATATGCATATTAGAATCGGTTCTCTTTTGTATAACCGAGGCATGTGAAAACAAAATATATGTCAGTTCAATATAAACAACCGGGTCTTAATACACTTTTAGCCTGTTTTTCACATTAGACTTAGAGACTGGTTTTTAGATAAGCAACCAACTCCTTTTGACACTTTGATAAAAAAATTTAACTCTTTTATGAAAATAACAACGCAATAGTTTTAGACAATCAGTTTATGACAAAGAGTGTATAGATAACAATGTTTTTTATGTGGACATGTAAAATAAACAACCATAATAGTCATTGATAAAAGCAGAAGCAAACAAATATAATTGTCTAACAAAAGAAATCACGGATTTGGTAATTTCATACATCATAAAACTTTCATTAAACTTAATAAAAGAACATTTGTCTTGCCATCGCAGAGGGATTGTCCAAATAATCAACTGTAGTAGCTATTTCCTCTATCATCACTGAAAAACAAACAATACAAAGTAAAAAGGTAAGAAGAACTCCAACAAGAGAATTTAGAATTAAAGTTAGGAAGTTTTAAAATTGAATAACTAACCATATATGTTTTTTAGAGGACCACATCATTCGCAAAGACAACAAAACAGTGAGTAATTACTTAGATAGAAATGATTAAAAGAATTTATAACGAAGACATATCTTACAAGCTTGTCCACTATGAGTTGTATGTTAGGCGGTATTATGTTCGACCCCAACTCCTTTTTAGGTCTTCTACCCACAACATCATCTCTTGAACGCTCGCTTTTTATCTCATACAATTGTTGTGTCAACTGACTTGATGCCATCTCTTTCTCACTTATCTCCTGCAAACAAAATTAACTAGCACAGTTAATATGCAACATGATAAGTAATATTATTAGGTGAAATTAAATTCCAACACACCTGGAACTCCATTAATGATGTTTAGAGCTTTTCAACATAGTTCTTTATAGATAAGAGTAGGTCTCAAGTGATCTATTTGGTTGTCACATTTCTTTTTAAGCCTTTTCTTGAAGTCTCTCCACCGGCTGTTGCATGTTCTAAGCACATCTTTTTTATTATTGTCATTCGGAATATTCCAACGCTTCTGTTTTTGTTTTAGAATAAGGATACTAATTATTAATAATATATCTTGATTAAATGAAAGTACATGTAATGGGTCTTTATGTGATAAAGAACCTTAATTGTCCACCATAACATATCTATCTTTTTTGGAGCCTCTGACACTTTCTTCCAACTCGTATATTCAATAGAAATCATCAACCTCGTAAGAACACCAGACTCATTAGAAAACTTACTTTGTTTCTTACCAATATACTGACCAATATTGTTGAGAACTTGAGATCAACTTCTTGTGGCTCTTTTGGTCGATTAGACGTGTGGCTGTTCTTTTTTTCCTCGGTTGTTATTATGGCTGATCATTCATCATATTTATTCTGGAGGAAATTTATATAGAATATGAGACATCATAAACATTGCACTTCATATGTAGCTAAATCAACAACTTTTCAGACAATTATCAAATTTTCAACTATTGGCACATATGAGGCTTTCCTAGCTCCACATGGTGCTCGAAAATGTAATATTGTATATACTATTAATTGTTAAAAACTTGGTGAACAGTAACTTTTTTTCTCTTTCATATTTGGACACGGAAGTTTCTTGGCTTTCTTATTTTGCCACTGAAACTTCTATTTTTCAGGGAAAGCACAAACCGCATTACATTTTCTCATCCTTATCTTTTGTTCCTCAAACCCGGTTGCCTCCATTCTCCTCAAATACTGTTTGTTTACGTTATTATTAATTTTTTTTTCCTTTTTTCTAACCCTAGAACCAACCAGCGGAGCTACCTTGTCTTCTTTTCGTCCGGTACACCGTTGGGACAGAAGGAAGTCACAAGAAGCAACAGGAAAATGGCGGCAATAAGTGGCACTGAGTGGAAGTGGGTGGCTCTGTTGCTCCCTTCCTTGCATCCGTCCGACAAGAATGGGGAACGACGACGATCGATCAAAGTGGTAATCTTCCCCGTCATCTCATAACCACCACCACCGCCATCCACGCCACCTTTTCATCACCTCTGTCTTTCAGAGCCTCTGTCGACAGGAAGATCGAGAGTCACCGTTTGAGCGACAACTTCCCCTGAATATCGTTATACGCCTTTGTTGATGCCAAGACTTGCGTCTGACGTGTTTGTAACGATGACGCAACCAAATTGGTTGAAATTGGGGTTGCCGCATAATTCAGATAACGCAACCACCAACACCACCACGACTCTCCTCTTTCTGACTTACCTAATCAGCGATTCCTAAGTTTTTATGGCCTTTGTTTGATTAATTGTCAAGTTTTTCTTTTGTTTAGTCAATTCTTAGGTTTTTATGACCTTTCTTTGATCGATTGTTACATCTTTTTATGCTTCACTTCTTCCAGGAGGGTATATATTCTACATGTCGGTTGAAAAAGATTGGTGTATAGAGGCTGTTAATATGCTAAAGGAAAGTGCACATGTAGTGTTTGTGGAAATGCCCAAGAGAACGTAATATGTTTCTATTATCTGTTATAGATCAAATATGCTGCAGGTTTGTACATGTTTCTATTATCTGTTATCAATCATCAATCATGTTATTTTTTCATATGAAGAGGTTTCTAAACCTCCTTTAGAGCTGGAATTGGGTAGATTACAGACTGATGAGCTGGTGAGGCCGGAAGATATCTTTCTATCAGGTTGTTGGATCAAGACATACGTAGCCATCTGAACTCCTAACCTTAAGGATTTTTCTTTTGATTTCTTTTGCAGTTTTATGTAAAACTATATTCTTTTTTACAGAACTGACCGTATTTGACCTATATTCCACGCCTTCCTGCTCTTACTGCGTAATAAACTCATTGGTTGCGGGTATCTCTTTATTTGTTTCATGTATTACCTTATTGTCTTTTAAGTATAATTACATTTTGTAAAGTATAATGGTTAATAATAATAACTTGTACTTAAAAGACAATTGGCTTATGTATGTTTGCAGAGGCCATGACGAATAAAGCAACAATCTAATTTTTAGGTGAAGAAGGTAAACATCAAAACCATATGTTGCCAAATTATTAGTTATTTAATTGGGAAAGTACTTTACTTTTAATGCCAAACTTCTTACACTTAGTTTTGAAAGAGATAGTGACGATTTATAGCAGCCTGACAATGGGAAGAAAGATTACAAGTTTGGGTTTAGGTTCATTGTACATTCTTATAATTATATATTAAAAATGATTTTTAATTTTTTTTATGGATACGAGGTTGGTGGGATGCCTCGCAGCAAGAAAAATGCAATGTGAGTAAGTGTTTTTAAGTTTTTATTTATTTATGTATTTCAGATGCTTAATTATTTGTCGATTTCTGTGGATGATGATACTTCATAGGCTTTAATACTGGCTGCACTCTCTGATCCGGTAACCTTCTCACTTTGTTTGTATTTTCTTTACCTGGTCTTTTTTTTTTAAATTATGAAGTGGTTATCTAAAACACGTAACGATGGTGAATATATAATTGCAGGAACAATAATCATTTCATCATATTTTGGTTTTGATTTATTCTGCAAAAAAATTGTTTCTTTTCTGGAAATTTTTATAAGTTTGCTCTTAAATATGTCAAAAGTTGGATAAGATCTTAAAACAAGTTTTTTTTTGTGTTTGAAACTCTTGCAGGTGTTGTAGAGGTGAAAATTATTGATTTACCCTTTTCACATCTGGATATGAACCCCTGGATGTTGGGACAAGACTTCATGCTATAGAAGGATCATCTTGCTGAGAAATCAAGGATGGGATTTCTCTCGTTCGTAAAATGAATTTTTGCTTCTTAGGGTAAAGCATCTTTGAAAAAAATATAATTGTTTGTGTTTATCTATTTCGATTTTGAGGTTTTTGTTTTCCTAAACGAATCCGGTAACATGTTCAATATAAGGGGAAGAAAGGGAAGAAGGTACCATTTGGTACAGCTTGAAATAAGGAAAAAAAAAAACGAACACAGCGCCAACGGCGCGCATGATTCCCCTCTAATTTGAATCAGTTAACAAATAAATTATATGCAGTTTAGAGTAGAAAAAAAGATGTTAATCTATAAAAGCTCAAATAACAAATACAAAACCACCTGTTACAAATTCATAATCACAAGATATACGTATTCTTCTTGTCTTTCAATTCATACCTATAATTGGGGAAAATCTTCACCAGATTTCGACTTTTGCTTCTTAGCATCAATAAAACAATTAACCCAAGTAACATAAAATATCCCCACAACATCGACTATTATGATTGAGGGTTTTATACCAGAAATTGTGCATTTTGCACTTGTTTAGAGATGAGATGGATAGAAAACACAAACAATCATCCATCAAATAATGGACGGTAATCAGAAAACAAATAAATTAAACCAAAACAGAGGATTAGATTTTCCAGCCATGTAAATGGATTCCAAAACTACATACAAAGAACGAGTTCTAGTCAAAACTATACCTCAATAGCGTAGTGTGGCTCTAGTGAATATAGCAGCGATAGAACTTCGATTTAAAGTTTCTTTAGAGAGTCGCTGTGTTCGATTGGTATTTTCCAAAGTTGTAGCAGATAGTAGCTTTGAAATCGCTCGAAATCGCCTACAGGCTCAAAGATCGGGATAATGAAAATTGAAGGCGAGATAGTGAAAATTAGGGGGTGTTTTTTGAGAGGCAAAAGTCACTTTTTCAAACGTTACAAAAAGTCAGATTTTCTAACTTTTGCAAAAAGTCAGTTTTCCTTTTATTTAAAATTCAAAAGTAACTCTTAAAATGTTTTTACCAAACATCTTTTGCCCTTTATCTTTTCCAAAAAGGACTTTTGCCTCAAACCAAACACCCGGGATAAAAAAATTGATGGCGGTATTGTTTTATTTGGAAAACTGAGGGTAGACCGTATATTGTAAATAGTAATTTGGCAAATATATATATCAAAGTTTGATTTTATTTCAAATAATAAGATCATTCACTTTTATTTATACCCTAACACCCATATAAAAATGGAAATTACCAAAGGAAAGTATATAAGGTTGGAAATCACCAAAATAAGAAGTGTGTAGAATTATATACATCTTTTTTAAGTTTTGCAATCCAAAATAATATTTAAATATTTAATTTTATGTTAACGTCTTACGTAATTATGTTAGAAATAATTGTTTATTTAATTTAAACATGAAACTAGTTTATTAAAAACAATTGATATATATATATATATATATATATATATATATATATATATATATATATATATATATATATATATATATATATATATATATATATAAAGAGTTGACAAAAAAAAAACAATATTGCATCAAAATCCTATTATATTAAGGGTACGTTTGGTTAGCAGGAAATTAACGAATTTCGAGGGGAAATGATTCTAATTCCCTCGAATTCATGCATTTGGTTGGACTTAGAGATGGGAAAAGGATTCCTAAATGAAATAAACTTTCCATCATAGGGAAGAAAGTGAATTACTTCCAAAGTTGGATGGAAAACATTCATTCTCATCTAGGCAAGTGACAGATTACAAAAATACCCCTTGTACTTATCAGAAAACCCATCACCACTACCACCACCACCAATGTCATCACCGACCACTACCATCACCACCACCACTGTCACCGTCGTCGCCACCACCACCACCGCTGCCGCCACCGACCACCCGCCACCATCGTCGTTTCCACCACCACCCATCACCACCCGCGCCGCCTCCATCACTACTACTGTTGGATTAGGTGTCTAAACTCATAACTATGATTAGTATGTACTTGACCCGATAGTAGCATTGTCCTTTTGGGTTGCCTTCACCATAGCAATTTGATAGGATGGATATTTGAGAAAAAGGTTAAATATGATTTATTAATATATTATAAAAAATAATATATTAATTGAGAAATCATATTATTTAATTAGTATTGGTCAAGAATTAATTTAGAATTAATTTAGTGATCAAAAGAAATTAATTAAATTACGGGGACTGACATTGTAATTAATTGTTAATTGCAAGGTGGGTTGTGGACTCCTAAAAGAAGGGATGGACGAATTCTATGGAAGCGCATAGAAGAATTCGTCCATAGGGGCCTTTTGGAAGGGTCTACTGGATTGCTTAAGGCCTAAGCAGTTAGATTAGGGTTTTGACTAAATCCCTAGCAACTCAACTATATAAGGAACCCCTAGGGAGCATAATTTCGGCCACTTGATCCTAATAGGAGTACCCTAGCCGATTTTAGTGCCTTCCTAACCTCTCTCATATTCTTCCAACTTGCTATTGGTGTTTGTGACTTATTAGAGGTATCACATTTAAGGTACTAAGATTTTAAAGACAAAGGATTACTAGCTAGAAGAAAAGGTATTCATCTAATCTTTGTTTTATGTTATGAATCTTGAAAATTGTATGCTAGTTAGGGTTCATGCTTTGGATAATTAATATTGCATGTATAATTTGAGAAAACTTAGATCCAAAGAATTAGGGTTGCATGTACACCATAGGAATGTTGTAGTGTTCAAAACCCATCAACTACCACCGCCTTCACCACCGCCATCGATCACCACTACTGCCGCCTCCACAACCTACCACTACCACCACTGTCGTCGCCACCACTACCACTACCATTACCCACCACTACCACCACATCCGCCATCACCCACCACCACTACCAACGTCATTACCATAATCATCGCCACCACCACCACTACAACGCCGCAACCACCACCGCCACCGCACCCATCACCACCATCGCCACCAATAACACCACCACCACCACTACCATCACTACCACCAACACTGCCACCACCAACTTCGCTACCACCACCAACGCTTCCACCACTATCTTCACTACCACCACCGTCACCAGCCGCCACTGCTACTACTAACACCATCACTGTCGTTGTCACCGCTACCAACAACCAATGCTACCATTACCACCACCACCACAATCATGCTACCGCCATCATCACCACCACTGTCGCTACCGTCGCTGTGAGTCACCAGGTGGGTGGCAGGGTCCATTTCACAGGCCATAGTGTGGGTGTGTGTGTTTTGTTGGTCGGAAAACCAACAAAAGGCCACCACCACCACCATGAGGTGGTGGCTGCCGCCATGCGCCACCACCGGCCACCACATGGTGGTTGTGTGTGTATGTGTATTTAGCATTAGTGTGTGTGTTTATTTTGGAGATTGGCATTGTACAGTGTAACAAAAATTGAATCATGGAAAGAAACCCTAACCACCACCGTGAGGTGGTGGCTGCCGCCTCCTGCCGCCGTGTCGGGTGGTGGTGTGCCTTATTTGGTTTGTGACTCGTGTGGAATGTTTGGACAAAGGGAATAAAACCCTAATGGGCCTAATGAACCCTAATTGATCAAAGGACCTAACTATTGGGCCTATTGGGCGAAGATGGGTTGGAAACCCTAATTAGGGTTTGGAAAACCCTAATGTCATGAAACCCTAATTTGGGATTTATCGGGACCACATCGAGATTATTTAATGAACTTAAAATATTAATTAATAATCATTGCAAATTAACCTAAGATCATGTGGGACTTAATGGATTAAGTCCTTAAGGGGTTAAGTAGGGATACTTAACCCTAATCATCATTTTATGTGAAACCCTAGTTTCACTTGGGCCTTAAGTTGGGCCTTTCTATTGGGATTTTAGTGATTGGGCCAATAGTAGGCCATCCAAGAATAATTTTATGGACTAGAATATGTAGATGGGTTTTAAGGTAAGGCCCATAGGAGGGGTTGGGCCCAATTTGGGAAATTGGGTCGTAGATGGGCTATAGTTGGAGCCTTAATGATTATATGATATTGGGCCATTAGAAATGCCAAAGATTGGACTGGACTTTTTAGTTGGGCCATAGAATAAGGCCATGTAAAGGTTCGGGCCCAATTTGGAAAATTGGGCCATATGTTGGGCTTTGAGCCATAGTTGGACTTTTGGGCCTTTGGATTGGGCCTTGGGCTTGAATCAAGCCAAGTTAGGGGTAGAGTAGTCTTTCACCCCCAAGCATGGACTTATGATAATGAGTTGGAACCCAATTATTAATTGGGTATTGTTTGATGTTGACAGTTCGGGAACCTGACAACCAGCAGCTGGAAGTTCATCCGCGGGACTTCAACAGTGCGAGGTGAGTCTTCTCACCATACCCATGGGTCTAAGGCACCAAGGCCGGCCCATTATGTGATTATGGTTTATGTGTTAGTCATTTCTATGATTTGATATGCTATGTGATTGTGTGTTATTACATGAAAGACCCCGAGGGGAGCCCGAGGCATTGGATGTAAGACCATGTGGGGTAGCCCATGGCATTGGATGTAAGACCATGTGGGGTAGCCCATGACATTCCTAGGTAAAGTCCATGTGGGGTAGCCCATGGCATTGGATGGAAGACCATGTGGGGTAACCCATGACATTCCTAGGTAAAGTCCATGTGGGGTAGCCCATGGCATTGGATGTAAGACCATGTGGGGTAGCCCATGGCATTCCTAGGTGAAGACCATGTGGGGTAGCCCACGACACGAAGGTGTAAGACCCTGGGGGAAGCCCATGGCATCCTTACAGGTTTATGTATGCATGGATTATGTGTTATAGGTAGCTTCTATAGCTAGCAGGATATGTGATACAAGTAGCTTTTATAGCTAACAAGATATGTGATATGTGGATTGTGTGTATGGTATGCTCTGGAAAACTCACTAAGCTTCGTGCTTACAGGTTTTGTTTATGGTTTCAGGTATCATCGTTTTGGAAAGGAAGGGCTCGGATTGATCGTAGTGCACACACCTATGATTTTCGCAATGAATGATTTTGGGATAAACTCTGATAAAGGATTTACTTGACTATGAGTTCAAATGTTTGAATTAAATGGTATCAATGTTTTAGTTATATTAAAAATAAAATTTTTACCCTTGATTTTTGGGTTGTTACGTGAGGGTATGCAAACCCTAACCATCACATCCCTTAAATAGGGCTTAAAACCAATAAAATAGGGTATTGCAAAATGGTGGCCACCATGTCGTAGCTAACATTTTGCCACGCCGTGGCAACCTAAATGAAGGCACGTTTTCTCTAGTTACGAACACGTCATTGTGCATCATTCTCCACATCGTGGTCACCACAAAATTCATTATTAAAGCCTTGAATCGCCAAATTTCAAAGGATTTTATTATTTGCATAAAAATAAGAATCAATGGTACACCATATTTATAATGACCTGCTAAACAAACCCTAAACAAGATCATATAAATTAGGAATAAGTATAATAGTCTAAAAAAGTAACTAAACAATCGGATAATAATCTTTATTCAAATAAAAGACTCAAAATAACTTTCCTATTTTATTTCCTAGCCTTGAAGCTACCATACTTATGCATTTGATAGACCTGGCCAAACCGTACATGCTTATGATTGGGTTATGATATTCATAATCTTTCATTGTGTAGACCGTAAGTAAGTGGTGTCATCAACATCATCTCTTCGAACACCAACACTGTCTTTTGACTTTCCCTTCATGTTCAACAACAAGGATATCAAGCTTTCACAAACATTTTTTTTCGATATGCATAACACCAAGACAATGGCGAACTTGAAAGTATTCATCGTCTGAGCGTTTAATTCGATACATCCAGTAACTACAATCCATCTATCTGTAATCATACAAAAAATACATAAATAACATGCATGTACATATGCACCTAAAGGCACATGTAATGTATATAATAAAGAATTTATCTTACAAAAATATAATCGAATGATTGAAAGTAATAAAAATACTTTATTTCCATTTGTTAGACAAGATGACGAATATGTTTTATTATTATTCAATAAGTTTCAACAAATATTCATTGTAATATTCAAACGAACAATAAATCAAGTAAAATAATGAATTACGTAATAAAATAAGTTATTATTATTATTGATATTGGAATTAATATGATGATAAAAAACATGATAAATGAATTAAAAAGAATTAGGTAATTGAACAAGTTGTTATTTTGATTGAGTTTCAATAATAAAACAAGTTATTTATTTATATTTTTGGTATGTAAGAAACTAATCATCGTTTATAAAAGTTGATGGACACTAATAAAAATACACTAATTAAAATACCCTCACAAAATAGAATGCAAATAAATAAATAAAAATTAGCGGGATTACTTTCTTTGTTTTCTCGCCACAAGTCTTCTCATCTTCTACACATATCTTCTATGATGTCTTCTTTTCATACTAAACAACGCACCTATCTCATCTTCATCCTTATCACTCCTGCCTAACTTCAAAACCTCCCACAACAATCATCTCATCTGGGACTTTTTTACCAAACAATCGATTCCATATTTCAATATGTCATATTTTACATCTTTTGCCCCTACAAGCCCAACTAGATATCAATGAGTTCACAACCTTCAAGATCCCAGAGTGAAACTCCCCTGTTTTGCAACCATCCACCTTGTGACTCCAAAGGCTCCAGAAATTTCCACTATGGACGAATCTTGGATAAAAGGGAAAGAAAATGAAATTGGAGAGATGAACGACAGATAGAAAGGAAGAAATCGAGAGGGATAGAGAGAGATAAGCGCACATGTATTAAAATACGACCACCTGAGTAATAGGTTTAAGACTTCCAGCAAATGTGAATTGGTGTATAAAATGGTTCAATCGTTACCAATATCTCTCTTATCTTTCGTTGCCTGCCAGGAAACCGTGACTCCACACATCCGTCTATGCTCTTTTTGCTACTACTAAGCGATACTTTAGTCCAGAGGAAGGGGTGAGTTATTTTGGGGCGATTTCAATACAGGCCTCAAACTTTTAAGGTCGGCTCTGGCAATAGGATTAGCTAAATTGACATTCTCTTGTTATTTTATCATATTAGCATTTGAATACAATTATTAACTTTCAGTTTTATTTATATATTTATTTCTTTTTCGTTGTTGCAGGTTCTTCCAGGGTTTGGAGAAAGAAATAAGAAAAAAGAAGGAAATTAAATCACCAGTTTCAGCAGGTAAGTTTGTCACCCTCTCATCGTGTTCCACTAGGACTCCCCTATTTGACAGTTCTCTTGAGTCAGGAACTAACTTCAAGTCATCTATAGTAGGTGATGGACAACAAGTACCTGATGTCCAGACGTATGAGAAATCTCATCCATTCAAATGTGTTCATATCCCATGGAAAATCTCTCACTTAGGTAATCATTAATCACTTGTATAGTTCTTTATTAGCCCCAGATATCATAAAATTCTTGTTTTTGGGGCTTTTGTTCCTTTAATCTTGATTGTTTGTCATTTATATATGTTAGAGGATTTTATAATTTCTAGAGTATGTGTTCTCATGGTGGTACGTCATTAGGATGTGATAGATGTACAAATAGAACAAACCGAAACATGTTCTTATCATGTTTTGTTTTGTTCAGGGCATTGAAATTGAAACCCCTTAATGATCATTTTTGAACTAAAAGTAGAATACCTTTGTATTATGATTATGAATGTGTATTATTAGGATATTGGAGGTCTTTTATCTATAATTTAATGTCTTAAAAGAATATTTGGAGGATTGATTTTATAACTGATTCAAAAGATTGCATTTTCAAGCACATTAACTTTAACCATGCAAATAATTATGGCTATATCTGACTAGATGTGCTAAAATAACACTCAGCAAAATTTTGCTAGTTTATATAAATTGTGTTAGTTATATATATGAATATACATATGTAGTAATATGGTTACTATTTATTTTCCATTTCCCTATGTGTGCAGTCATTTTTTATAATGTTTTTAAACGCGTGTGGCCTACAAGTTTATGAGTGGTTGATTATGAAAGAGCAAAGCTCGGGTTACAAGTTTTTGTTAAGACATTCTTTTTCAATAGGGATTTGAATTTTTATACAGTCCAAATGCTTCCATATTCACAGTTGTACTAAAATTGTACGGGATCATTTATATATACAGTACTAAGCATCTACCTAATACTAAATAATTTACAAAATTGAGTTCAAATATTTATGATGTATTATAAAAACTACTCCAAAGTGTTTATGGTTAATACCCAAGAGCTATAGACTCTTAGCAATAACAACAAATGTGCAAATGTTCACATTTGTTTCTTATATTCTTTCTTAGTCAACTTTATAGCGCTTTAATGCTTATACAATCAATTATGCATGTATTTGTTGTTCTACCAGGAAATCATACACAGCTAAAGGTTCCCTAGTTGGTAGCACTGAAGCAGGAAGTCATCTTTGGTAGCACCTTAGCAGCATAAACAAACAAAATCTATATATGGTTATCTAGTGCAAAGCTCAAAGCATCCCTAGATGTTTAAATGTATCGTTATCATTATATAGTGGAATCATAGAAAATCATAAAGCTAATAAAAGAAAACAGTAGGATTACAGATACATACCAAGAGTTAAGGAAGAATATCCAGTGTAAAAGCTCAAAGCATTCCTAGACCATTCATGTGAGGTCTCTTAATTTTCTGCATACATAAGCAAAACAAAATTTGCATCAACATATGGTATCAATATCATTTAATTGAGTTGATTTGCAACGTAGGTGAAGCTATTGATAAACACTACAGTATGATTAGAGATACATACCAAGAACTAAGGAAAAAAGAATACTTGTGTTGTAGCTTACAAGCTCCTTCCTGTTTCTATGGTGTCTGAGTTTCTACCTGATACAATAAAATTGGTTTCAACATGTGTCATCTTTAATGTGGTTGAATTGCAGATGAAGTGTAAAGCTATTAAAACTAAACAATTAAATGTACTAGATACATACCAAATTTTCTTCTCGTATGTTGATGGAGTGATAATTGCCTTCTTCCTCTGATCTTCTTGAATGTTGTGGGATGATTTTTATGTGGGTTGATGGTGACATACTACAATATATAGACATAAACTAAATACTCCCTAGAAGTAATGGAAATTATCCTTTAATTGATTTTAACATTATCTGATATTCTGATGAGCATTTTTGGTTCGTGATTTGTTAAAGTGATAATCTTGTTTATTGTTTGTTTGTTTGTTTTTTATGATAATCTTATTTTCTTTTTAGTGATAATCTTAAAATTTAGCTTTAAATTAATATAGATCGATATTTGTATTTGGTTATTGCAAATCTGATAAGCTTTCACATTTAAATCTCTTGATAACTTTCTTTGGTGTTGCAGATAGGGAATAGATTCAAAACGTAAGCTACAAAAAAACCCGGTTACTGAAAAATGGGTTCTATGACTCTCCCGTATTCTATGTCTCACCGTTATAAGACTCAGTTTTGTTATAAAAAACGGGTTGTATTGGTTTTTGCTAAAAGCCCCGGTTGTATTGATAGAAACCGGGTTTTTTAGTTACACATTATAGCCGGTTCCTTAATGTAAACCAGGTCTTATAAGTTTTCAATCCATTAAGCCCGATTTTTGAATATTAGAAGCCGGTTTTTTCAAAAACCGGATCTTATAGCCTCCTTCATGTGCGTCTTTTTGTAGTAGTGATATGTTGGATAACCTATTGACTCATGTTCAAATCATAACACTACTCAACCATATGGTCATTGAGATTCGTCTGCAGTGACTCCATGGCATGATGCATAGTCTCATGTTTGCAACGGGGATTAGTCGATACATGAAAGTTGGCCCGGAAACCCAAACATCTTCATCGAGTTTAAAATTCAGACATTCACTACGCTACTTCACAATATATTAAATTTAACATGTATCTAAGTATTATGTCATGTTTATATATCAATTTAAGATAGAAGTTCATCGAGTATCTAACAATTCCATAGAGTTGCGAATATGTTTAGAGGCCGAAGCTCGTTTTAACCCATATACAATATTCTAGTTTTAGCATGTTTTACCTATTATATGACGTTTATAAAAAATTCAAAGAAAGAAAAATTGTGAAAATGTGAGTTATATATTTGTTCTTTAAGTTCCAAAATAACACATGAGTTTTGGAACTCATTTTTGAAATTGCGATTGAAATTTAAGTTCTAGATAAACATTAAATCCAAGAATATAAAGAAATTTAGCAGAGAAATTACATGTATTGCCATTTTGTGACAAGTTGCAAGACACTTGGAGAGAGTTCAAAACCAACTTGCAACACACCGGGGAATAGTTCTGAGATAAGGTGTGAGAATCACATTTTTAGTATCTCACAACATCAAATTTGACAAGTTTGGTTTGTGGTAGTTTGTGAGATTCTTCACAAAGTTGATCTAATTGTTACATGTCATATCATAATATAATATTTTTATGATTATTCCATGATAATATATTTGTTACGTATTTATATATTCGTTTCTTAATAACTAACTATCTAACAAAATGTTTTCCCTATAATTAATCTCAAAATTTTAGATGCGTATGAAGCATGATTGGCAATTTAATCATGCCCCATTTTTAGTATCTCACAACATCAAATTTGCCGAGTGGAGTTCAAAGTTTGCCTTTGAATAGGACTCATTTTTTTATTTATTTTTCATTGTGTCTTTTTTTTGGCCCAAATTCTATTAGGTTAGGAATGTATTAGTCATAGGTGAGAGTAATCAGGAACAACGCAAAATGATGAGCAGGAATAGAAACGACGGAAAGTCGGAATCATAGGGAGAAGTAAACATCGTTTTGCTTCCTACATTATGGTTGATTACTAGTGAATGGTCTAGACATCATGGCATCAACAATCTCCTTACTTCCTTCTTAACAAGCTTTGAGTTCTTACTTCTTTTTTCTTACCACCTTATTCATCAATCCTCAAAAACCAGTGAATGAAAAAAAAATCGGAAAGCCTTGTTACTTCAAATATCGAAAATCAGAATTTCACAAGCAAATTAATGTTTACTTCAAAAAATAGTAAACCATAATTCTAAAATTAGAATGTATTCTTATTCCTCATAATTTCTTTATAAGAAGTATATATGTTTTTTTTTTGTTTCGTTCTTTCTCGAATTCAAAAGTTGAGGTTTCGAAAATCATAGCAAATCAAAATTTCGGAAGAAAACAATCGTCTAGAGGTGTCGAAAATCTGAAGGTATATTCATAACTTTTTATCAAACTTTTTTATGAGAAGCAAATTAGAGTATTCTTTTATGAAAGTAATAGAAGAATTGATTATCGGATTTTTTTTATCAAAAGCAAATCAAAGTATTTCTTTTATGAGAATGTAATATAATTTCTGATTTCTGATTTTTTTTCCTTTGTAATCGGATTTTTACTTTCTGATTTATGAGAATGTAATACTGACATAATGTAATCTGATTTTTATAGTTCTTTTAGAGTACATAGGTGCTATAAATTACTACTTGAGTTTTAGAATCTAGAACCAAGAAGAACATCTTGAAATTGATTGACACGGTTGAAAGCAACATTTTGGATAAAGTTATTTATGAAGGTGTTATTGAAAAGTTTATTTCGATATTATGACTGTTTTCAAGTAGAAACAAATTTTTTTAATATTATGTTGTATAAAAATCTTAATTTATGTATTTTGCAAATTGTTTTGCTTAAATTTTAGATATTTCAAGTTTTGGGGCCTATTTTTGTTAAATTGCACAGAGCCTCCGAAATCTCGGGCTCGGCCATGATCAAGTATATCAAACCAATGATCCATTAATCATAGATGAAGTGCTAAGTTTATATAATGGTGGCAATCATGTCGTGTTCGGGTTAGCGGGTCAAAAAAACAACGACCTGAACACGACCCATTTAACTATACAGCTTACGAGTTGACATGTCACAGGTTAGCGGGTTACTAACATCAACTCGGATACGACCCGTCAACCCGTTTATCTATATATGTTCGCAGATTAGATTCGGGTTCATGGGTTAGATTCGGGTGCATGGTCAGATTCGGGTTCGTGGGTCGGATACTCATGTACCTTATTAAATCATCATAAAAAATTTTATAAAACATATAACACAACATAACATCATTATATAACATTTAAAAATTTAATCATAAATAAATAAACCTGGTATAGTCCGCCTGAACTTCTCGTATACCCTTAATCTGATAAACCTGGAAATATTCTTTTTGAGGGTTCTCAAATTTCCTAATAGTTCTTGAGGAACAATGCTTTTAGAAGCTGCTCTTATAAATGACACCACTTGTTGTAATATCCTGTTTTCGATCATTTCTTATTTCAGGTTCGTGGTTCGGAAGTCAATTGTGTAAAGGCTTTGGGCCTTAAGTATGTAAAGTTTAGAGCTTATGGAAGGACGTAACAATGGTTAAGAGATTTAACCCTTGAACTGTGTTTGGGCCGAAGGGTAGAAAGGGAAAAGTCATAGGTCGGGTTCTTGCATGAAATATGGATTTTTGTTTGAGAAGTTTTTAGTCCAAGATATCTAGATAATATCATGGGGCATTTCAATACCTTTTCGTGGATATAAAGATCGTCGAAAATGAAGTTGGAACGAAGAAGTTACGACCATTAAAAGTTAGGAAGGTTTTTGGTTTAGCCCGGTACGTTGGGCGTACTAGGCATGGCAGATCGCGGGATTTAATCTGGTACGGTGGGCGTACGCGATCAGAACCCAAACCCTAATTTGAGGGTTTTGAGTCCTATTTAAGCTTCTTAACTTCCCCAAACCTTCTCCATTCTCAGCCTACATCCCTTCAACGTCCTCCCTTTAAACCCTAACCCTAGTTTGAGCCTTGTGAGCTGAAGAAGGAGTTTTTGAGTGCTTAGGAGTGTTCTTGATGCATCTTGGAGAAGAATGAACTCATTGGAGAAGTGTTGGTTGCATTGGAGCTTGTAGATCCAGACCTTGTTCACCTGATCTTTCTTCTGAAGGTATAAAGCCTGAATGATGAAGTGATGAATCGAGAATGTAACAAATCAGAGTAACGAAAATGTAGTTTGAACACGAGATGTAAATATGATTTGGTTTCAGCTCTATTATGCTTTCAAATGTTACAGAGAGAAAATAGACAAGTTCATACAAAGACTCTTATCTAACTCTAAGTAATGTCCCTATTTATAGGAAACATGAAAGCACACAAACAATTACAAGGACTAAAACAGTACGCTTCATTACAGAAAATGCCTTGTAAAATAATCTTAAATCTTCGACATATTTCAACAGGTCTTCGACCCTTACAATCTCCCCCTTTGTAATAATGTCGATCTTCATCAGTTCAAGAGAATCTGTATAGCATACAACATCACCCTTCGGATTTCTGAGTACCAAGAAATAATCCTCTTCAACTCTTTCTTGTCCCCTTCATTATTCTTCTTGCAGCTATTCATACGAACAATAAAGTTCGTATACTGGGACGTCGTATATCTCTCTACTTCGCATGCTTGGAATAAGAATCTCTTGGCCTTCCCATTTTTATCCTTCCCTGCGAAGACCAAACCAAATGGCTTCAAGCAAATCTCCCCATCAACATACTTCTTTAACTCAGGTTGAGTCTTCATTGGTTCCATGGGTACTTTCACTTCCAATCCCTTCGCAGTTGCCAACTCCACATCAGTTAGGGCCAAACACTCATAGTAGTTATCTATGAATATTTTGATGTGGGCAAGACCAAGACGAAAGACTTCTGGATTAGTTTCTCAAAGATACGAAGCATCTTTATATTTCAAAAGTAATGCAACTTGTATAAGATCATACAAGTTCATCAGTGGAAAATCAGCTACAGAGAAATTACATTCCTGACCATTCGCCCTTGCAACATAAAAACAAAGGTTCTGCATCATGTTCTGGAACATAACATCCTTCTTAATGCTGATCACCTTCTTTATTTTCACAAGCGACCATATTTCCTCTGGAAGTTTCCCAAGAACAGCATGAAACCTAAGCTTCATATATGTGTAATCATCTTCATTATCAAATTTCTCAGCAATCTTGTACTGAGCCATGATGAACATCATTTCATTCACAGGAAAATCCAGTTGTTTCATATCCGAATTAACAACAACATAACTTTGCTTTGGATTCTTCTCAAAAGCATACATATGATTATATGCAACTTTTGCTTCGATTGTTTCGTAGTTGTAATGCTTAGTAGGATCACCCTTGTTCATTTCTGGTGGATCATTTGCACGAAGACTTAAAATGCTCTGAACAACTCTTAATTTCTCCAACTCAGCTTCAGCTTCAGCTTTCTTCTCTTCTTTCGACTTTTTGACCAAAATTGTTTTCCCTTTATCTTTGATCGAAGAGCTATCAACAACTTCTTTTGGCTTCGTATTACTACCACCTTCAGCAGAAGAACCAATCATAATTCCTTTAGAAATTGGCCTTGGAATTGGCATCGTGGAAATTGGCATTGTGGTAACAATTGTTGAAGTAACAGGCCCATCAGTTGAGACTATTGGCTTTGAAGATGGAATCTTCGTTTGAAAATTTTTCCCAACAATCTTAACAGCTTCATGTGAAACCTCACCAACTTTCGCATTACCAACCTTCTTTTCTCCCCCTTGCACCCCTGTGAAAACAGGTGGGGCATCTGTTGGTAGAAGACTTGAAAACTTGGACAATGGAGCCAACTGTTTATGCAGAACAGCTTCGAATTGAGAAAACTTTTGAGATAAAAATTCTGGTGTAATGATCGAAGAGGAACCAGGCTTGATAGATAAGTGTTTCAACTTCTTTAACAAAGCACTAAGCTCCACAAAACTTCGACTGTTATTCGTAGAAAGTTGAGTTACTTGAGGACTCAAACTTTCATACATTTTAACATATTTTGTGACAGCATCACAAATAATATCCACCTTTTGATTGAGAGATGCATAGTCTTGCTGAGCACTAGTAATCTCTTTGAGCATATCTTCACGAAGTTCTTGAAGCTTGAAGTTGACATCTTCGCGTACTTGCTTCACATCTTTAATAAACAAGACATGTCGTTCTTTAGCCATCCTTCGTAAATCTTGAACTTCTCCCATAAAATTCGAAGATTGAGATTTTATGCGTAGCTCATTACACTTATCATTTTGGTCCACCTTCTCCAAGATTCTAGACTCGAAATCTTGAATCATTCCAGAAACTTTACTAACCATCCTGGCTTCGAATGCTTTGAGCATAACATCAAGTTCCAAACTTGAGAGAGATTGACTTCCCCCCATGTCAGCTTGAGACTGAATAATCGAATTCATCTTTTTATTCAGAATCTTGAACTGCTTCATTGTCATTAACATATTATCTGGGAAAGTTTGTTCTTCTTCATCAAATTCCATCTCTTCAAATGTTCCTCGAAATCCCCCTTCTTCAATATCAGTGTCCTCAGTAGATTGAAGTGGATCAGTGGTTTGTGATGAGAACAAAGTAGTGATTGGTTGAGTGAGAATGGTTTCAAAAGTGGGTGAATTGGTAGTGTTCGAAACAGGAACTATAAGAGGAGGTAAGGAAACGAAAGCATCCATTACAGAAGGTGCAGGAATACCTTGAGTTGGAACGCAAATTTCTTTATTGGACTCTCCTTCATCCATGTTGACATTTACAACCGTATCAGATACGTGTGTAAGAGTGTCTAAAGTTCGAACCTCCTCAGTAACTGACTCGGTTAATGAAACTTCGGGTGGTGTGACCTTAGTCTTCGCAGGAGTAGATGTTGATTGGAGACTAGTAACTTCAGGTGTTTCAGGAACTTTCTCCCCTTTGGATAATTCCTCTTGAAGAACCAACTTTCTTTTCTTTAAATTCTTCTTTGAAATACGTGTAGCCATATCTTCAACTCGTCGTTTCTTTGATGAAGGAGAAACAGGAGCTGGAACCTCACGAATAAGTATTCCTTGGTGATTCAGATATGGTTTACGAACCATAGTAGAAGAAGACTTAAACAAATCATCTGAAAATTTTCGTGATCCACGAGACTTCTTCTTAATTCTTCGAAAGATACCTGATTTGGATGGAATGGTTTCCTTTGCATGATCATCAGGAATAGTCTCTACTGGCTCAACCACAACAGTCGGAACTTGTTCTTCTGGCTTCGTCTGTTTCTTTGGTGATTTTGTTTTCTTGGGCTCCTGAACAGGTTTCTCAGGAGTAGTTGTTGCATCCTTCTTTGATTTTCGTGACTTCTTCGAAGGACCAGCTGCTTCTTTTGGCAACAACTTCCCAGATTCATCATCAGGATTGATTGTTTCCAAATACTCCATAAGAACCAAGTTTGTGGGATCAACACGCTGTAACATTGCATCTGGAATCCTTGCGATGTGTGTAAAGATTTCAGCATAATCAGTAACCTCCTTCGGAAATTGATACTTGATGAATTCAGCTGTCTCCTCATCAGCAGGCACCTCAATTCCTTCTTTGGCATAGAAATATCGAAGAATCAAACTCCAATACCTTGCACACGAAATTCATTGGACAACATTCGTGTTTTCAAAACTCTTCTGAAATTCCTTCCACAATTGTGTAGAGTAATCCACAGAGATATCATAGTACAAGCCAGCTACCATCGCATAAATCTTCATTCGACCTTTATCCAATCCAACATTGCGACCAGTCAAGCAGCGTAGAAAGATTCCGAAAAGAAAATTCCAAACAGTTGGAAGTCCAGACTTCTTGAAATCACTGATCTTGGTGAGTGGGGGTTGATGTCCCATCTCATTAAACATGTGGATAACTTGAGCAGAAGAAAGATCAGTATACAGTGGAGAATTAGGGATATCAAGAATCTGACAAAAAATCTTCTTGGACAGTCGTATTTTCTTTTCATTCACCAGTTGGAAAGTGATGATATCCATTGCTTTGCTGTAAGTAGTAGTGGATCCTGCTTGTGAAAGGCATGAAAGTGGAGCAGCAAAGGAATTGAACATGGCAGTCGATAGAACAAAACTTTTCAGTGCGACTACCAACATCTTCAATTCGTCTGGATAAAGAGAAACATCCCCTTCGACTTGATAGTTCGTGCCTTGAATCCTCATGATCAATGGTGAAGTAACATCTTCAGTGTTTTGTGAGTGAACATTGAGATCAGCAGAATTGGCCATGATTAGGGTTTGTTGAATCTTTGAAGAACAAGTAGAAATTTGCAGAGAGAATTTAGGAATTTTACGTTTGAAAGCGTAAACTGATAAAACCCTTTGATTCCCCTTTTATATGTAACCCTAGAGTTTGAATTTGAAGCGGGATTGGCATTAAATGAGATCCGACGTGGCACCTTGAATCTCGCACCACTCTGCCGATAAAGTAGCCATGCGTCAAAAAGTAGCTGTCACATCGCCTTGAAACCCGGACTGGATACAAAACGTCTTATCAAACAGTCTGTTCGTTTATCCCAATTGATTTGTAACCGTCACCAACCTTCAGATGGAGGTAAGGCTCTTTCACTTTTGGGATGAAAAGCGAAGTCATTTGCCAGATGTTCGAAATCATCAGCCTGAGTTGGTTATACTCATAACCTCAAGGATTTCGTGAGTGCAGTGTGCCAAAGATAAGATAAGAAGAAAATTAACGAAAATTTGGAACTGTGATGTCGAAAAATAAATTTTTGACACAAAAGCAAATAAACCCCGGGCAAAGGTTACTTCGTTAATTATCAAGAGAGATAATCAACTACTTGTGTATGTTCCCGGGAATTTCAATCGAATACTTATAGAGAAGTATCGAAGGGCTTCTTTTGCAAGACTTCATGGGTGGTTTACAATTTTGTTACATATCAACCTAAACATAAGGTGAGTAATTGTAACCGAAATTACTTGTTTGACCAGTGTAGTCAGTGACAAGTGTGCTTTGAAGTATTTTGAAAGTGACTTAGAAAACAAATGAAACTCACACGGAAATCATATTCATAAAAAAAATTTATACTGGATCCTATTGGGTAACAAACATCGTGGGCTTCGATAGTTTGATCAAGACCACACATAAGAAATGAATATGACTTGGAGTTTCAAAAAGCGGTACTGAAACAAATGTTTCGTTAGAACTGGAACAAGGTTCCCCGTCAATTCCTTATATGGGTTCGGAAGGTTGGGTTTCACTTCCATCACGGTCTCATGATGTTAGATCATTAACACAGACTTTTGATATGCCTAAGTCATGATTGGTTTGATCGATGACCTCTCGGACATATGTCATTGTGTGTGAAAGGTTTTAGAACTTTGTGATGAAAAAGATTGATTCACAAAAACAATTGTACCTCTATTATTATTGGACCAAACAGACAACTCTTAACTCATTTGAGAAGAGTAGGGTAGCTCATTTGACTAATGTGAATATAAGCCTGACTTGGGAAGAAATTTTCGTATGAAAAATTTCATTAAGGCTTTCGTACACACACATTGAGTCTATGGAGGCTTGGGTCGACATGCTGCAGCATGCTTCTAGGGACAGTCTAACTAGTACAAAGTTGTCGAAATTGTACCTTCCCTTAGAAACTCAAGTGTGACCCTTGGATAACTTTCGTGAAATCTGTACACATAAAAGACAAAGAACAAAGTAACAAAAATCTTTTTGATATTTTTGATTTTTCGAAAAGAAAGAAAATATTTTTGTGTTTTTGTAAGTTTTTCGAAAAAGAAGACAATTAACAAAAGAAAATCTTTTTGGAATTTTTGATTTTTCGAAAATAAAATTAAAAAATAAAATAAAATCTTTTTGTAGTTTTTGATTTTTCTAAAATAAAGCTAAGATACTAACTAACAAAAAACGTTTTTACACACAAACGAAAATTTGTAAACTAACGAAAATTTTGACAAACAGACGAAAATTTGACATACTAACGAAAAGTGTTACGCCAAACCAAAATGTGCAATGTGACGAAGTCAAAGGGTGTCGAAGCGTTGACTATGAACAATAACCTCTGAATGGTTAATACTATAAGCCTCTGAATGAATCACGATGGCCTCTGAATCGACACATTTGTATAACACTTCGATCTTATACATTCAAAATCATTCCTGGAACTGAACTTGCTTCGATCATTCCCAATCCTGTCAAAATTCGAACAAATGATTTTTCATCCAAAGCTTTTGTAAAAATATCAGCAAGCTGATCAGTTGTTTTTACAAAATGGACTTCAATGTTGCCATCTTCCACATGATCTTTGATAAAATGATAACGAAGAGCAATATGTTTTGTTTTCGAATGTTGTACTAGATTATGAAAAATGCGTATAGCACTTTGTGAATCACAGTACAATGGAATATTTTTCATATTAATGGCATAATCTCTCAAATGACTCTGGATCCAAATAATTTGAGATGTACAAGTAGCAGCTGCAACATATTCAGCTTCAGCAGTAGAAATTGAAACACACGTCTGCTTCTTCGACTGCCAACTAACCAACTTTCCATCCAAAAATTAACAACAACCACTTGTGCTTTTTCGATCCAAAGTACATCCTCCAAGATCTGCATCTGAAAATGCCTGAATAAAGAATCTTGATTTCGAAGGATACCACAATCCTAAGGAAATTGTTCCCTTGAGATAACGAAAGACATTCTTCACAACAGTTAAATGTGGTTCTCGTGGATTTGCTTGATACCTAGCACAATTACATACAGAAAACATGATATCAGGTCTACTTGCAGTAAGATAAAGCAATGAACCTATCATGATTCTGTATATGGTAAGATCAACCGCAGACGTTTCTAACAAAGGTGATAGCCTTGTGCCAACCGCCATTGGTACTCTTAGCTTCGTGCTATTTGTCTTTCCAAACTTTTCCAGCAAATTCCTTGTATATTTTTCCTGATTGATGAAAATGCCTTCTCTGCTTTGATAAATGTTTAAGCCAAGAAAATTATTGATTTTACCCATCATGCTCATTTCAAATTGGCTTTTCATCAAATTTTCGAATTCACTAGACAAAGCAGGGTCAGTAGAGCCAAAAATAATATCGTCGACATAAATTTGAACAAGCATTAGAAGATTCCCAACTTTCTTTCGAAATAATGTGGGGTCAACTGATCCTTGTTTAAATTTTGACTGCTTTAAGAAACTGGTAAGAGTTGCATACCATGCTCTTGGTGCTTGTTTTAACCCATATACAGCTTTATCTAAAATGTACACATGATCATGATGCATTTCATTTATGAAACCTGGAGGTTGTTCAACGTAAACAGTTTCTTCAAGTTCACTATTGAGAAAAGCACATTTCACATCCATTTAATAGACATCGAAATCCTTGTGAGCTGCATAAGCTAAAAATATTCGAACAACCTCGAGTCTTGCGACAGGGGCAAAGGTTCTTCATAATCAATCCCTTCTTGTTGCGAATATCCTTTTACAACTAGTCGTGCTTTATTTCGTACAATATTTCCATCCTTGTCGGTTTTGTTTTTGAAAATCCATTTTAACCCGACAATCGAAACATTTTCAGGTTTAGGAATTAATCTCCAAACCTTGTTTCTATCGAATTCAGCCAGTTCGGATTGCATTGCAACAACCCAATCTGAGTGTTCCATTGCAACCTTAACTATTTTTGGTTCTATTTTTGAGATGAAAATATTGAACATGCAAAATTCTTGATGAGTATTTAATACCTCATTCTTTGCACGAATTTGAGCTCTTGTTAATACTCCATCTTGAGGATTCCCAATGACTTGATTTTTCGGATGAGTCCTTGTCCATTTCTCTAACGGTGGATATGCCGGATCAAATTCCAAAGGTGCATCTTCGTACATCTCTTCATTTTCAGATCCTGCAACAGAAAGAATATCATGTATTTCGTGAAATTCATCATTTTGATCAAGACTTATTGTCTCATCAGCATTATGTCTACTTTTGACAGAATTATCATTCTGATGCTCCCCCTCAACTAGATGCTCCCCCTCAACAACTTCATCCATTCTCCCATTCTCCCCCTCGAACGAATGCTCCCCCTCAACCAGAGTATTCGAATCCAAGTGCTCCCCCTCAACCAGAGAATTCGTTGTTGAAATCCTATCAGCAAGAGTTTGAGGAATTTCCAAGTCATCAGTCTGCTTCGAAGATTCAGAGTGATGATTATCATTCGCATGAACTTCAGCATCCACAGCCCTGTCAGGAATACCAATAATTAAATCATAATCAAAATCAGATGAATTCACAATTTCAGATTCATTTGTTGATTCATTAATAATTGGCTTTTGTTCGAAACATTTTTCAACTTGTTTGACATAATAGTCATCAAAAGTAAGATTGAATGTCTCTTTGACTTTTCGTATACGCTTATTCAACACCCTGTATGCCACCAAGTTGTGTGAATATCCCAAAAATATTCCTTCGTCAGCCTTCACTTGAAATTTCGAAAGATTATCCTTGAGATTCATTATAAAGCACCTACAACCAAACACATGAAAGAATTTAACATTTGGTTTTCGGTTGTTGATAATTTCATACGGTGTGATATTAAAACGCCGATGAATAAATGAACGATTCTGAGTAAAACATGTTGTTGACACTGCTTCGGCCCATAGATATTGGGGAAGATTCGCATATGTTAACATGGTTCTGGCTGCTTCACAAAGTGACCTGTTTCTTCGTTCAACTACACCATTTTGTTGTGGTGTATATGGTGACGAAAAGTTATGCGAAATCCCTTTCTCGATTAAGTATGAATCCAACATATTGTTTTTGAACTCAGAGCCATTATCACTTTTGATTTTTCGAACATGCTTTTTCAAACTCATCTCAATTTTCTTGATAAAATCAACCATTGTTTGAGCGACTTCAGATTTTAACCTGAGAAAATACACCCAAGTGAATCGAGAAAAATCATCAACAATAACCAAAATGTACCGTTTCTTGTTGAGAGTTTCAACAGTTGATGGTCCACAAAGGTCAATATGAAGAAGTTCCAACGGTTCCATAATTTTCGAATCTATCACAATTGGATGTCCTTTCCTATGCTGTTTCCCTTGTTCGCAAGTTGCACATAAGGTATCATTGTCAAACTTTAGTACAGGTAAACCTCGAACAAGATCATCAACAACCAATTTATTCAAATTTCAAAAGTTTTAATGTGATAAACGTCGATGTCATAGCCAGCTTATGTCAGAGGAAGCTTTCGAAAGTAAGCACACTGAGGGTTTGCCGATGATTGGTTTTAGATCAAGAGTAAACATATCACCATAACGTTTTGACTTCAGCAACACTTCATTCATTTCAACCTTTGAGATAATACTCCCTTCTTCGTTAAACACAACTTGATTGCCAGTGCCCACAACGAGTTGTGAAACACTTATCAAATTATGTTTCAGACCTTCGACATAAGCAACGCGATTTACAGTAAACTATCCATTCATTACTTTCCCATAGCCTTTCACTTGACATTTATGATTGTTTCCGAACTTCACAACACCTTCATTTTCCAAGCTTCGAAAATGTCGCAGATATTCCTTTCGTCCAGTCATGTGACGTGAGCAACCACTATCGATATACCATTTCTCATCATATTGCTCGTCACATAGCACCTGCGATCAATGAAAGAATTTAGGTACCCAAGGCTGTTTGGGTCCTTGGAAATTAGTTTTGAAAACAGAATGAAATGCAAAACCTTTAATCCAATCACAAACTTTAGTTTTGAGACTATCTATTAAGTCCACGTCACTATGTAAAGGAACATAAACATAAGTCTTTGTTAGTTTGGGATTGTCACTGACACATGCCTTCGTCCTTTTAGGTTGTGTATGAACATGCTTTTCTTTCGAAACCGGTTGCCAAGTTTTTACCGAAACATTCGAAACCTTTGAAGATGAACTTTCAGTTGACGAAGTATTCACATACTTCTCATAAGCTTCGTGAATTTGTTGTTGAGAGTATTTGCTTGACTGATACATTCTTCCTTTTCCTTCAAGCCAATGATCAATATTTTTGTCGCGAGACAACCCTTTTGTGTATGAAACTTTTAAGGTTTGTTTTCCTGAAGGATTTGAAAAATTCGGTTTTTGTGGGAAGAAATCAACATTTGATTGAGGGCGAAATGCCATTGCATATCGACTTCCATCATTGTTTCCAACACTTATATTTTGAGAAAAGCGATTGTGATGTTTTTGTGTTTGAGAAAATCTTGTTTGTGGATTAGAAGAAAATCGTTGTGTTGAGGGTTGATTTTGAACACTTTTTGAGTTATTTTTGTTATCTTTGGAAAACGTTGTTTTTGGAACTTTCGAAGAATTTGTTTTTGGTGAAAATTCAGATTTAGTTTTATTTGTTTGAGCGGGATTTTTCTTTTGATCTGAATAAAGTTCTAAATTTGAAGACTTATTCTCAATAGATTTAGTCTTTGTGTTTTCAGTCGTTTACAATGTCAAACCATTTTGTTTCTTTCGAGACTCCACGGTTTGCCAAAAAATCTTCTTTCGAGCTTGCCTTTTTGAAATTGCATTTTCTTTTGAAAACTTGTCAATTTGTTCTTTAAATTCTTTGGAATTTAATTCGACAACAATTTCATTTTCCACAACAACCTCTTTTGTAACTTCTTTCACCACATTCGATTTTTCAACCCATTTGCGTTGTGGTTTTTGTCTTTGAAAAACATACGAATTCTTTGTTAGATTATTTTCAACAGTGCTTTGATTTGAAAAGAATCCTTCGTCTGTTCTTTTCTTGTTGTCATCTTTGACCATTTTGTTGAATTCTGGTTTAATGTTTTCAACATTTCTAGTAGTGACAAACACTTGATTTGGAAAAACAACATCATCTGTACACTTGAAATTTGGATACACCACTTGATTTGTTTCCAAATAATGGGCTCCTTTTTCAGACAAAACTTTGTCGAAACTTTCAGTGTCCCCAAACACTTGATCAACAACAACACGTGGAATTGCAGTTTCTTTCGAATCTTTGTTTGATGAGACCTTTTTGTGTGAATTGTCTTCATCATTTTCATCATCACTGCTATCCGTTTGACTATCTCGAATATCCACAAAATCGGGATCACAAACTTTCGAAGTTGAAGGTTTGTCAGTGTCAATCTTAACCATCAAATCCTTAAGTTTTTCTTTTCCTTTAGATTTTGATGTGAAATTAATGACAGACAACTGAGAACAATCAACATCCTCAATATCACTAATTTCGCTAATATTGTCAGAGTTATCTTCAATATCGGCAAAATTAGATTGAGAATAAGATGTTGAATTCTCAGTCTTTTTCAAAATTTTGATTTGTTCTGATTTAGTCAAAGTATCATAGTATCATTCACAATGTTAACTAATTCATCCGAATCCAGACATTCATCAATTTTGACAATTCCATAAGCATATCTATCATTAGGAATTTTGTCAAACTCAACAATATTTTTCTCACAATCATATGAAATATTATCAACCTTCTCTCTTTCATATGCTAAGAAAGGTAATAATTTCCTATGTTGTTCCTTGCTAATTTCACACGAATGATGCAATGCAGTTAACTTGCCATATAGACGTTTAGCAGAATTGCAGTATATATTTCGTTGAGCTAATAAGAGTTTTACATCACTAGACAACAAATCTCTATCACACATAATGTTTGTAATCTGCAATTCTATACATTCTATCTTGACAACTTTCGAATCTAACTTCTTCTGAGTCTCTAACAATTGATTGCTTAATTTCTTAGCTTCATTGCTAGCAGAAACAACCAAATTATCAAAGTAAGCAACAGTATCATCAAAAGCAACAATTTCAGAATCATATGCACTCAAAGGAATATTGAAAGATTGAAGAATATTACGTACCTTAGTTGTCATTGGAGACTTATCAACTGACTTCGACACAAAACATCGGCCCGTCACCTCTTCGTCCGAATCTTCCTCCAGCTTCACATACATGGCTCCATGCGTAGGATTACGCATTTCTTTATCGTCTGGGCCCGAAGACCAGATTTGATACGTGCCATCATTCTCCTGTTCACCTTGAGCCACAAAAGACAAATTTTTCGCCTTCGTACGCACCTCTTCCAATCTCTCCACATAATACGCTTCGTCCTTTACCCTATTCTTTTTCTCATCCTTCTTACGAAGCATGCAATCATTTGCTAGATGATTTGCTCTGTTGCAATAATGGCAATCCACACCTGAATCTCCTTTCAGTTTCCTCTGTTTCTTCTCCTCAGCATCCTTCCCATCATTCTTCTCATACTTCTTCTTCTCCTCTCCTACAGCCTTGTTCACGAAACTTCCTTTTCCCTCACTTTGCTTCACCTTTGGATTAAACGGTTTCTTGAAAAACTTTTTGACTCGGTTGTTTGAGTAAAAAGCTATTGCCTCATCATCCGAATTCATGATAAACCCTTCTTCATCATCAGAATCTCCTTTTTCGACTACTTCCTTTTCAGACACTTTAGAGACAAGTGCTAATGGACCTCCCAGAGTAAGCTTCGACTCTTCTGCCATTTCGTTCACTTCACTTTCGTGAGTTTTCAGTTGATTGTACAAATCATTTAGAGAAGATGTGTCAAAACTCTGTTGATTGAATTCCATTCTTTACGTAGTCCCATAACGAAGGTGAGATTGAATTCCATAGCAGATCTCGTGATTCCATAACGATTGCATTTGTAAATCAACTCATTCAGCCTATCATAGTAACTTTTAATCGTTTCACCATCTCTTTGCTTGAAATCCTTCAACTCAATCAAACAGTGCTTAACTGAATTGATTTTCGTCTTCTCGCTACCTTGAAACTTTTCTTTGAGATTATTCCAGATTTCTTTTGTAGTTGTACATTTCTGACATAGTTATACACAACTGGAGGCAATGCACCACGTAATTCCCTTATGCATCGTTTTTCAAGTTTCTTCATTCGATCAGATTGACAATCCACACTCGTAGTACCAGACGAAGATCCAATTGGTTGAAGATTCGTCGGAAGAGTAACATTCCCTGAGATGCAAGACCAAAGCTCTTCATCGAGTCCATTCAAGTAATCTTGCATACGATCAGAACACTGATCATAGTATTCCGGAATGAGCATAGGAATCTTAGTTGAAGATCCTAGCAGATGAGAGTATGAAGTCATCGAGTTGAGATTGAAGTTCGCCATTGATGTACGGAAGAAAATTTTTGAGAATTTTTGGGAAATCAAAGAGAATTTGAAAGCAAATTGCTGAATTGATCAGAGATATTAAGTAGAACACTCGATTCAACAAATCAATTGCAGAATCAAATCACAACTGAAGATCTAAAACGCTTTTTCACGTCAAAAGGTGCGGAACTTTTTGACCCAGAAATTTGATTCAAAAACCTTTTGAATCAGAGTGAAAATCAGATCGCAGATTATGATTCCTGCTCTGATACCTATTGATGAATGGAGAATGTAACAAATCAGAGTAACGAAAATGTAGTTTGAACACGAGATGTAAATATGATCTGGTTTCAGCTCTATTATGCTTTCAAATGTTACAGAGAGAAAATAGACAAGTTCATACAAAGACTCTTATCTAACTCTAAGTAATGTCCCTATTTATAGGAAACATGAAAGCACACAAAAAATTACAAGGACTAAAGTAGTACGCTTCGTTACAAAAAATGCCTTGTAAAATAATCTTAAGTCTTCGACATATTACAACAGGTCTTCGACCCTTACATTGAATCTTGATGATGCATTTGTTAGATCTAGCTAGTTTTGGGTGCTATGAGCTTTTGCTCACTTTAATGCATAAAGTTTAGATCTTGAAAGTTTGTGACCTTGTTATGGATAAAGTTGGAAATTTTATCCATCTAAACATCATATTGATTCAGATCTAAAGGTTGGAGACTTGGACTTAATGGATTAAGTTGAAAAAGATGCACTTTTGGTCCCTTTGAGACTTAAAGACTAAATCTTGCTTGTTTGGACCATTCTAATGGATAAAGTTGGAAACTTTATTCGTTATGGAGTTATTAGGAACCATAAAAATGTGATCTTGGTCCTTCTATCACTTCCATGCAAGAGTTATGATGTCTTTATGGATTAATAAGTTAGGGTTTTGGATTTTGGGCCTTTTCTAGCCATGGAAAGTCATAAAGGTGGAAACTTTATGACTTAGCGATGTTTAGAGTCTGGTTCTGGGCTCTGGACAAAAGGTCCTAAGTGATAAAGTACTTAATGGAGAAGGAGGAACATGTCGTGTACGTTGGGCGTACGAGGAGTACGGTGGGCGTACTCAGCTGCCTTGGACATTGACTTTTGTTGACTTCCGTTAACCGTTGACTTTTGACCAAGTTTGACTTTGGGTCAAACTTGAGGATTTTGGGGCTATTGATTAAGATTCTATCTGGTACTGGTGTTAATGGATTCGCAGGTGCAAGCAGTGTAGAAAAGGGATCATATCGCAGTGTTTCAGAGTTCTTCGTTTCAAGTGAGTTTTCCTCATTGTACTTATAGGTCGAATGCACCAAGGCCGGCCCACTAGATTTTGTATAGGATGTTGCTATGTTGTAGTGATCTGTTAGATTTATATCCTGGTAAATAGGATGTGGCTATGTTGTAGTGATCTGTTTGATCTGTATCCTGGTATATAGGATGTTTTTATATGGTAGTGACCTGTAGATCTGTATGAATAACTGTACTTGTTGGCTATTGATTGTTATGGTATATGTTGATGTGATATGGTCGGTTGGGTTGAGGCGGTCCTGCTTTGTGCTGAAAGCCAAGATACCCAGGGTGGACCGGATAGACTTAAGGCCTACGAGGCGGTCCAGTCAGGCCGAAGGCCCGAAGAACGGTCCATACAGGCTGTAGGCCCGGTGCAGCGGGCCAGTCATGCTGAAGGCTCTAAGAGCGGTCCAGATAGTCTGTAGTGTTGAATCTATATGCCCAAGATTCATTATTGAGTGATATTGCTAACAATATATGATCCTATAGGGCCACACCTTTATCAAGTTGGCACTTATTGACTATTTATTAAGTATTTGATATTAATAAATAATTCAACTCTTGTATTTAATTAGAGAATAATTATTGTTTTATGAAAATAATAATGAAAGAAAGAACAAACTAGTTATTATATGATATGTTATCATATAATAAGTCATGTACAAAGTTTTGGACCTTTTGGTTAACCATAGATAAGTTAAGAACTTACTTTACCATGGTTAAAAGAGTTTGAGACAATTTTTGTCTTCATTCCCACACTTGTCCCTTGTTACTTTATGCTTTATAATACTTTAGAATATTATAATCCATGCTTTGCTCCCTTTGACTTTTTTGCTTTATAATACTTTAGAGTATTATAATCAAAATGTGTTTCTTTACATGGTGTATATAAGAAGAGTCTTGGGGGTTCATTTTGGCAAGTTCTTTTGTTCATCTTCTTCTCCCTTTTCTCTCCCAAAACCGTGAGCACCAAGAGAGACCTCTCTCTCCATCTTTTGAAGATGGTGCTTGCATTTTGGTGTTCACTTTGTGTCTCCCTTTAGTGCTTAATTCTTTAAGCACTTAAGGCTTGAAGATCAAAGTCATACAAGAAGGAAACTAGCATTTCATGGTGCCTTACTCTTAATAGTGGATACTTATAGAGATGATCATGCTCTTTGATCTTTACATCTTCATCAACACCCCAAAACCAAGTGGGTTCAAAGGCTTCAAATGTTATCTCTAAAACATCCTATGGTTGGTTTTATTTCATTCTAACCTCTATAAATGGATCCATGATGGTTCGGTTTTTTTATGAACTAAAAATAAACTTGTTATTTTTAAAGTATTCCGTTGCCGGTTTTTGTGAAAAACAAACTATTATTTCGTATCAAAACCCAACATGTAGGCCCGGTGCGGTGGTCCAGTCAGGCTAGAGGCTCATGTATGCATGAAGTTATTTGTATGGTTGTGTGTGGTACTTTGGGGGAACTCACTAAGCTTTGGCTTACGGTTTAAATTTATGTTTCAGGTACTTCAGATGATCGGGAGAAACAAATACGTGATCGTGCACATCCTCCTGGTTTTATGACATTTGATTTGGGACACTCTGATATATGATTTCAACTTTTGAGAACAATGTTTTGTAAACAATTATGGTTTTGATTGATTGAAAAATGAAAAAAAATTCTACCTTGATTTTTTGGATGTTACACTTAACCTTTTAAGCAATGTAAATATGTTATATTAAAGATATGTTTTTTTTATAACTTTAGACGTGGACAATGAATGGCTTTTCGTATAAGAATATTGAGAAGATTATGAACTAAATATCCTAGTTAAAACATTTAATAAATATATAATTTTTTTTATTAAAATCATAAACGGGTCACAGGTCAACCCGATTTTTTTTGCAAACCCATATACGACCCGTTTAATAAACGGGTTGGTGGATTGGCAGATTGAAAAACTAAACCCAAACTCGTTTATCTTCGTGTCGGTTTCGTATCGGGTCACAAGTCGTATCGAGAATTGCCAGGCCTAAGTTTCTATTATATTATTTTATTAATAGTTTGACAAGTCAACCACTTGAGTTGTAAACACCACATACACTATCAAACAATTAAACTAAACTAAATATAAAATTGACACTTCCTTATAATTGGCATCCTCTCTTTCAAATACAAGCTCAATAAAAAAAATTATGATGTCTAGAATCCCACATAATACAGTATGTGTTTTTGGTTTGTATGGAGCTTCAAAACAATTAGTTGGTGTTATTTATAGCCTTGGAGTATAAATGTAGGCTCATGAATTTGTTGTTAGACAAAATTGCAAAAATGGTCCGTGTGGTTGACAAAATTATGTGATTTTGGTCCAAAAAAGTTTGGTGGCGCATTAGTAGTCCAATTTTGAATACCATGTCTGGTTTTGGTCCCTATGGTTGGAATTTTAGTGTGGTTTTGGTCCATACCCCACCTAAAATGACGAATATACCCTTACATAATTCTTTTTTAATTTCTTTTAATTGTTTTCTTTATATTTTAATTAAAACTAAATACAAAAAGAAAAATCAAACCCACCCCACCCACCCACCTCCTACACCTCACACTCCACTCTATTTTTCTCTCACTTCATTTTTTTCTGACTCCACCATTGCCAACAGACCACCATCAACTGTACTAGCATCGTCGTCGGACCACCACCATCTACATATAATCGGACAACCACCATAGTCGGATCTGTCTGTTTTTAGCTACAATCCACCACTATCGCCGATAACTTTCCCCATCGTCTTTTTTTTCTCTGTAGAAAACTACCACCACCAACGAATGTGCACATTTTAACCAAAAACCACCACCATCTCCAGTAGCGCTTCCTTTCTTCTTTGACTTCGTACAGGTAGAAAAGGGAGAAAGAGTGGCGAAGAAACCCATAGCTTGTGGTCCATATCTATAGATCGACTCGTCTTCTCCGATGAAGGTGGTTTGACAGTGGTTTTCACATCCAACGATAGAGAGGGATAGGATTTGGATGACGATGGAGAGCCTTCTAAAAATTCTATCCCCGACGAGAAGGGAGGCGGCTGTGACTGTCCAGATCTATAACATCATCCGATGTTTAGATGGCGTTGGTAGACGACGTTGGTGAAGGTGATTTGTCTAGGGATGGATCAGATGGTTTCCGGTGGTGGTTCCCAACGATAATGACATCTTTTTCGATCTGAGCACTATTTTCCAAAGTGGGAGATGCGTGGGGGTGATGTGGGTTTTCTGGTAAGCGGTGGTTTGACATCCCCATGTTTACGGCCAGAAAAGACCGATTTCGTTTATGCTTTTATAATAAAATCAGAGTAATCTTTCAAAGAAAAGTCTTGCGGAATTTTTTCCCAAAACAAAATATGATAAAAATTTATCAAAGCATTTCTTAAAGAAATGTATTTTCATTACATTACAAAACTCGGGATGTCATCGTCAATACACATCAAAAGCATAAACAAAACATCTTAGGCCACAAGGCAGAATTGGCCTCACAACAGTATAGGCCTTACAACATTCTATTTATTTTCTACTGGCCTATCAATTCATAATCTCTCGTCAGATCATCCAACTATGCTTTTGCCACTACCTGTAATACAATAAACTGAGTGGGTCAGGATGGGGAACCTGGTGAGCATATAGGGTTTTCAACCCACAATAATAAGTTTATTATTTATTTTCATCAAATTATTAAGCCGATTACCCGTTCCTGTTATCCTCACTTTACGTCCCTAAAGCATCTATTCTAAGGGACCTAGCCTAAGGATTTTTCTTCGGGGTGACAACACTTCTTAGGGGATTCCTCAACAATACATGTCAAATAAGGCAACATGGGGGGGGGGGGGGATGGAGTACATCTTCAAAAAAACACCTACAGGTTGCGAGCCTGCTAGCGTTCCACTAGTCTGCCTAGAATAGTCTGTGGTCGTCATCTATACTCCGCTAGATGACTAGATCATCATAAACATCAAGGCCTTTCATCATTTTAGCACACATCAACTATTTCATCTACCAATGTTCTACCCAACATATTTGTAGATATATAATTGCATATACAATCTAGATCTGAAAAAGTTTAAATCTTTCATACAACATAGATTTCAAGTATAAGTTATATATATATATATATATATATATATATATATATATATATATATATATATATATATATATATATATATATATATATATATATATATATATATAAAGTCTAGATATGAAAAGTTTAAATCTTTCATACAACATAGATTTCAAGTATAAATTATATATATATATATATATATATATATATATATATATATATATATATATATATATATATATAAAGTCTAGATCCGAAAAGTTTAAATCTTTCATACAACATAGATTTCAAGTATAAATTATATATATGTATATATATATATATATATATATATATATATATATATATATATATATATATATATATATATATATATATATATATATATATATATATAAAGTGTAGAACTGAAAAGTTTAGATCTGAAGTGAGAAAGTCTAGATCTGAAGGAAAAAGTTCATATCTGGAAGAAAAAGTTTAGATCTGAAGGAAAAACTTTAGATCTGAAGGAAAAAGTCTAGATCTGAAGGAAAAAGTTCAGATCTGAAAAGAAAGAGGTTCAAATCTTTCATCCAGCATAGATCTCAAGTAAACAGATAATATATACATACACATAGCACATAATTTATATAAAATACTTCATATCTATGTGTAAGATGAAAGTGACTATTCACTCACCTGATAAGGGGTGATTCGGACAACACTTCGCTTCTTAAAATAATCTTCTTTGATGAAACCGTGAGGTTTGCTTGAAAATCGGGCTCTACGGGGCAGAGTTTCGAGCCGAAAAATTCTTTTACTTGGAGCCTTTCGGGCGCTCTGGAACTCGCTTCTAGCACTTAGGAAGTACTAGGTAATGGAAGAGAGGTTTTGGGGGAAATGGGAGAGAAAGAGTATGAAAGGTGTAAGTTTTGGGGGTGATTTACGCCTCTATTTATAGGCTGCCAGCGCCGAGTACTCTGAACGTACTCAAGAATTACGCTGAGCGTAATGGGTTTTTAAAGGTTACGCTAAGCGTACTCAAAATTACGTTGGGCGTTATGTGCCACGTGTCGCGATCTCATGCAAAGCCGTGGGGAAGAAGGTGCGGCTCAGATTGCGCCACGTGTCATTCGCTGGTTACTCCAAAAACTAATTATTTTCTAAAATCCGTAACTTTTGCATACGAGCTCCGTTTTTGACGTTCTTTATATCCACGCGTAGGCGGGTTAGTACTCTACAACTTTTGTTTAGACTCCGTTGGCTAATTTTGAATTTATTTTTAAAGTTATATTTTTAACACGCCGGGACAGGAAAAGTCCGTTAAAAATTCATAACTTCTTCATCTGACTTCCTTTTTCGTCTGTCTTTTTACCGTTGAGCTACTAATAATGAGATCTTCAATTCTCATTTAGGTTGAATTGGCCAAAAATCGCTCGATCTAAAATTCGAATTTCGGGCTGTGCACTGCTATGCCAAATCTTAGAAAAATCATAATTTCCCATGATTAAGTTTATCTTCCCGTGCTCCATATCCCTACTTATTTTTAGTCCATGCAAATCAAAACAAATGTGAATACCACAACCTGTATCAAGGACCTAAGAATTAACATGTGATGTATCATTAGAATGAATAGTGTAAATACCTGCAAAGGAGGGCTTGATTTTCCCATCCTTAATATCCTGCAAGTACATTAGGTAGCTTCGCTTCTAGTGCCCCTTTTCATGGCAATGGAAGCACTCTGCTTCCTTTGGATTGGTAGAGGGCACAACACAACCAACTTTCGTTCCGCTAGAAGAAGATCCATCCCAGGATTTTCCCTTGGAAGGAGCCTTCCTCTTTTTACCCTTATCATGTCCAATTGCCAGGACAGGGGCAGTACCAATAGGAGTAGGAGTAGTAATAACAGATTTGCCTTTCATGTTGCTTTCAGCAGTTCTAAGGAGTCCCTGAAGGTTGCTAAGAGTGACCTCCTCCTTGTTCATATGATAAGTCATACGAAACTGATCATAACAAGGAGGTAGGGAATGAAGAATAATATCAATAGCTAATTCTTCATCAAAGTTGACATTCAATTTTAGCAAGCGGTCCACATATCTTTGCATTTTCTGCAAGTGGCCCGTGATGGACTCTCCATCCTTCATTTTAGTGGTGATCATGGAGGCTATGATCTCATACCTCTCCTGCCGAGAAGATTGATGGTACCTTTCCATCAAATCTTGGTGCATTTCATAGGGCCAGAAGTCCTCATAGGACTTTTGTAGCTCAGCAGACATGGTAGCTATCATTATACACGACACTTTTGTCGCGTCCCTCTCATGAACCCGATACTCCACAACTTGTTCGGGAGTAGCAGTTTGCTCATCAATTTCCATCAGCTCCTTCTCTAGGACATATTCTTTGTCCTCATATCGAAGGGCCATGCGAATTTTTCTGATCCAATCATTGAAGTTGGATCCATTAAAGATGGTTCTCCCTACTAAGTTCATTAGGGAGAAAGAGCCTGAAGCATTGTTTGGGAAAGACATCTGTAAAAGAAAAGGAACAAAGTTTAGATTAGATGAGAATCGTTAATAAATCACCCAAATAAAATATTAAGGCTAGGATCCAACACAATATTCTACAATTGCGAAGAGGGATGCCGTAATCCAATTGTAAAGTATTTGAAGGTAGGTAAATGACGATTTACCAATTTCCACCATGAAAAATGAAATTACTTATTAGGTTTTAATTGGATTTGAAATTCCTAGATTCTTTTGAGATTCATTGAAATTTCAATGACATGTTTCAATCTCGATTGTGCCCTCTCAAGTTTTTGACTGGGATGCCGAGGATCACAAACAAGGTGTGAATAACCATGCAAATATACTTGGTACTCTTAATGTTACAAATCACCTAACCAATGTGCCGGTTAAGCACAGACGCTCCATTGATCTATGATTAACATTAAGCTACCCTTTTCCACTCTTTATTAGTCCCAAATAAGTGTGCCGGTTAACCACACATGCTCCACTAACGACTTAATAAAGTGCAAAGTGTAATTTCATGGATTAACACCTATTCACATTTTTCCTAAAGTAACTAAGATTGAGAATTTAATAATAAAGTGCAAAGTGTAATTTCATGGCAGTAACGAGAATTAATGTCCTATCCTACCCGTTCGGCTAACGACCCTCCACCAGTCGAGGAAGCGGTGGGTGAGAATGGACACCCATTAAACTGCCATTTTATAGGCAGTAACCTTATACCCCCTTATAGACCGGCTTCGTGAATGAGGCCTACTAACGGTAAGACTGACTTTTCTTATACATATATATATATATATATATATATATATATACATATATATATATATATATATATATATATATATATATATATATATATATATATATATATATATATATAAGTATTAACACTTAATAATATAATAGTATAAGGGTAGAATTTTAATCTTTTAAAACTCTAGGGTTTTGGAATTAAATGTCTTCTTAATGTGACTTTACAAATTCCAAAACCTGAGGGCAAGTTTTGAAACTTTTCAAGACCTTTCATATTCATAACCTATGAACCATTATGAGTTTTAATATCCATGAATGCGACTTTTCATATAACTTGAGGACAAGTTACAATAAAAGATTTCATGAACAATTAGATCAAATTTTTGAATCAAACACAATCATCAAGTGTTGTGCCTCTAATGTGTCACAACTAGTTAGATAACTTACCTCTTGTGTAGTTCTTGGCCTTGGAAGCTTGAGCACCTCAAGTGTTGTGCCTTTAATGTGTCACAAACACCAATATGTAAAGGAGGCTTAAGAGAATAAGACTTGTAGCTTCAAAATCGGTTCTATGCTCTTGTGTGTGAGTGTTAGCCGATTTCATCACTAAGGGAACTCTTTCATAGTGTTTCTCAAAGCTAGGGTTTCATCCATTAAACCCTAATGCACCATGACCTTCCATATCCCTTAGGCTCCATGGGTTAAAGCTCCATGGACTATCCATGAACCACTTAGCCCACCCTAATGGATCTTTGGCCCACACTATAAGAATGGATAATTTACATAATCAACCCCTTAGATTTAATTAGTCACTTTTGATCACAAAATTAATTCCAAATTAATTCTTGACCAATACTGATTAAATAATATGATTTCTCAATTAATATATTATACTTATAATATCTTAATAAATCACCAATAATCTTATTCTCAAAAGTTCATCCTATCAAATTGCACTGGTAAAGGCAACCCCAAAAGGACCATGCTACAATCGGGTCAAGTACATACCAGATATAGTTATGGGCTTAGACACCAAATCCAATAGTCTCCCACTTGGATAAGTCTAATAACTATAACTGCCAATGTAACTTTAAGATTCGATTAGCAATCGTAGCTTCCAAAAGCCGTTGTCGAACTCTGACCCAATTAGTGACTGTCCTTAGATAAGTGATCATATACTCCTCTGTTCTACAAGATATCAGCAGACAAATACATGGAACATAGTCATACTTATTGTCCTGCAATTAGTTTCCCGATTTCCGATTAGTTTGACATACAACATAATTGAACACATCAATTTCGTTCTGACCGGGCCCGGTACATAGGTCAAAACAAATCATCGAGGGGCCCATATATCGCTTTTGATCCTTCTTAGGATAAAAGGAACAAATAAACTTCGACTCTATATGCTTGAACTAACTGCTCGTTGAATCATGCACGACGATACGTTTTATGACATCAAGTTACTGATGCGTTTACGCATCATCAATGCACAACCAATTTGTAGTCAACAACTCATATATCTTGGTTTAAAGATTATATGATATTATCGTCTCACAATCACTCGTGATAAATTCCATGAAGTGATTCTGATGAGTGCGGGTTGATCCAATGCTCAAATTCTCATTTCACAAGCACTCATGAATGGTGCAGCAAAGTCTTGCCATGTCTAACTCCTTAGACATCTACATCCAACTCATGACAGTCTAGCCTCGTACCTACTTCCAATGTATGATCGATTGTGGATAGTTTGAATAATTATATTATTCAGGAAGTCAAAACATGCAAAATGAAACAATAGAAAATAATTGACACAAGACAGTAACTTTACTTATAAATAAAACTCATTTTATTCAATCATTAAAATGTCAATTACAATTTAGCTATTACAAGTTTATAATTTATCTAATTACTAAAACTAATATTGTCTTTTAGCCCAATGCCTCTTGCATGCTGCAAGTGCTTAACCCTATTCAGTCCCTTTGTAAGGGGATCTGTTGGGTTGTCTTGTGACGATATCCTCTTCACCACAAGTTGTCCTTCTTCTACTTGATGTCTTATGAAGTGGTACTTTCTGTCGATATGCCTTGATCTACCATGATCTCTCGGTTCCTTGGTTAAGGCAACCGCCCCTTCATTATCGCAGAAAACTTCTATGGGCTCCTTTATGGATGGCATAACTCCAAGGTCTCCGATGAAGTTCCTCAACCATATCGCCTCTTTTGATCCTTCGATTGCTGCAATGTACTCTGATTCGTACGTTGAATCAGCCATAGTCTCCTGCTTGGAACTTTTCCAAGTTATTGCTCCTCCATTTAGGGTAAACACCCAGCCCGACTGAGAACGCATATTGTCTCTGTCGGTCTGAAACCCGACGTCACAATACCCTAAAATTCTCATGTCATCACTCCCACCGAGGGTAAGGATCCAATCATTAGTCATCCGTAGGTACTAAAGAATGTTCTTAACTGCAGTCCAGTGAGCTCTACCAGGATTCCCTTGATATCTACTAACCATGCTCAAGGAAAAGGCCACATCAGGGCGAGTACAAGTCATATCATACATGATTGAGCCAACCGCAGAGGCATATGGTATCCGACTCATCTCAGCTTCTGTACTTAGACTCTGAGTCTTACTCAGTTTGGTATTGCACTGGATAGGCAAGTCACCTTTCTTGGAGTTTTCCATGCTGAAACGTTTCAACACCTTGTCCAAGTAGATACCTTGACTAAGACCTATTAGTCTCTTACTCCTGTCTCTCAAAATCCTTATCCCTAGGATATAGGTAGCTTCTCCAAGGTCCTTAACAGCAAAACACTTCCCAAGCCAGGACTTAACCTCATGCAGGGTCGAGATGTCATTTCCTATGAGTAGTATATCATCCACATACAACACGAGAAAGCTAACT